>NC_140942.1:2958003-3350503 GCF_014529385.1 Adiantum capillus-veneris
ACCTCGAATAGTCAATAATATTTGCCAGTAATCAATAATATTTGTTGGCAGTGACTGTTGGTTTTTTATTTTTATTTTTATTTTTTCCTCTCAAAGTATATGGTAACTGGTCTTTTTCTAAACATCTTACAGTATATAACTCAAAATGCTTCTTGTATGTTAAAAAAAAGGTGTGGTGCTTGTTATGCAGAGTATGTCATATAGTTCCCTTTATCTGAGGCTAGCCGAAGGCTTTTTTATATTTCTCGGACTGAGTCTGAGTGGGCTCTTTGTGTGACTGAGTCGTCCAATGTATTGTAGTATACATTTGTTAGCTGGCATGTGGCAGCAATATGATTGACATAACATAATAGTTAGGATATTTGGGAATAATGGTTATGAATTTTTCTAAGAAAGGGGTATCTCAGGTAGGTAAAAAAGTGGTAAATACTGAATTTTTTTGGGATATCCCAGCTTGATTATAAAACTAGTTCCAAACAATAGGATCTATTCCAAATGTTGTTTATATACAAGGAAGTGGTAAGTTTAGGTATGGCTTGAGATTGCTTATACATAAATCAATGGAATATAAGTTGCTCTTATCTAGTTAGGGATAAAGTTCTGGTCAAAATTTGAATTTCTCCTTAACTCCTTTAAATCTTAAGATTGGTAAAAAATGCCTTTTATAAAAAAAACAATAAAATTAGAATTTATGGCTGCTCTATGGGGTTGAGTACCTTCTATATCAGATTGGTAGAAAAGCCAAGGATCTTCGTTTAAAAAAAAAAACCTTTTTATCTAAAAGAACAAATTACAAGTTAAGAACTATGTTTTTTTAATGGTGACATGGATAACAACTGGGATGGCCAACATCACCTGTGTACAGTCACGTGCTAACGAACTATTTTCTTGTGGCTATGGGTGCAGGTGAGGGCTACCTTCCTTGATTAAAACGTCCTGTTCTTAACAAATGGTGGATCTCTTATTGTGATGCAAAATTTCCCAGACTTTGGGTTTAAGGATTCTTGAGCTATATTCTGTTATCTTCATTACCTTGTACAAAATTTATTTTCAATTGCAAATAGATTATTGTACAAATCCACTGTACTTTTATAGAATTGTTGGTCTGTGAACAGTTAGTGTTCGTGTGCGTGTATATATATATATATATATATATAGATTTAGAACTGCTACACACACACACACACACACACACACACACACACACACACACACACACACACACACACACACACACACACACACACACACACACACACACACACACACACACACACACACACACACACACACAAACTTGCAATCTTTGGGGCACCCCATCTGGATACATATCAATCAAAACATGGCCAAGCATGGCATCTTTCTCCAAGAGCCCCTAAGCATGACATCTTTCTCCTAGAGCCCTTAATTCGCATCTGCTGAAGCAGCCTAGAGCTTTCGAGTGCTACCTTTGTGGAGAAAATCTTGCAATGAAGATAGAGGCCAATGCTTTGCATGGGTTGAAAACAAACTACACTGTCCCTATGGGTCAAATCCCGCAATCAATGCATTCCAAGAGGCCACACTAAAGACAAGAATCTTTTCGAGAAGTTCTAGTGCTCTTTGAAGTGAACCATATTTAGCAAACATGTAAACCAAGGCATTGCCAACAAGCACGACATCTTTTTCAGCAACCTCTGATCAACAATATCATCGTGAATCTTTAGTGATGTGCCATGGACCACCAGGGATAGGCAAGGCTCTGATAGTGGAGGCCCTAGCAGAGAGTCCACAATGTGCATTGTGGTCTATAAGTGCCTTCGAGCTGGGAAAAGGAAGCAGATTAGGGAAGCAAGGCTCATCCAAATAATACAAATTGCATATAATTGGCATGCGATCCTTTTGTTGGATGAGGTGGATACGTACTTACAGAGGAGGGACCTATTGATTGGAGTCTTTCTCTGGGTGTTTAAGTATCACTGCGGAGTCATGTTCCTCACTACCAATTGGGCGACAATCTTAATGACGCCATCTTATCACACATCACGTTGGTCATTTTCTACTTAGCATTGGAGGATTCCTAGCATCACGATTTTTGGTGGGTACAACTTCTTTGTGTTGGCATTTGCAATGTCACCTATGATGCCCTCCTCCACCATCATTTCAATGGCCACCAAATTTGAAACATTGTTCACCTTGCTTAGCTTCTGGCATAGCCGGATGCAGGCAAAATCTGGATATCACCCACGTCATTGAGGTTATCAATGCCTATGTTTCTTACATCAACAAAGTGCCAGCTCTTTCCTAGCTGCTTGTAACACTCTTTTCATCAACATTCTTATTTGATAATGCTTTCCAAGATGTTTTGGCCTGCATCATCAAATTCAAATATAGTCTTAAATCACTGCTCAATAAAGTAGTTTCACGCTCTGAGTGTGTGACTCGTTCTTGGGATAGATATGAAAGCAGTGAAAAAAGAAGCATTGAGTCCCCACTCTCACACATGTATGCACATCCTTGATTTGTAATCAATGAAAGCATTATCAAGCATAATTTTGTTTTCCAACAGCCATCTGAGTATTATTCTCATAATGAGTTTGTTTACCCATGCCGACTTCCTGTGTTTTGCCACATGCAACCTTCAGAACCCAGGAAATTGGAAAGAACTTATCAACCCTTGAGCAACAAGCTCATCATTAATTATTTGTCCACATTGTGTTGCATGATGTGACATGCCACATGCCTTCAAGATGGAAGCATAGGCAATCTTATTTGGAGAGAGTCCCTCACTTCACATTCAATGAAAACAACCAAAAGCCCATGGACATGCATAATACCACATGCCTTTGGATGCCTTCAAGATGCAAGATTAGGTGACTACAATCTAGACCTTCTTCACCCAGCCCACTTTGAGCATCTCCTACTTCTTGCTTCCTGGTGCAACATGAAGGGCACATCAGACTAGCAGTGTCAAAAAATTTGCATGCCTTGACCGGTTTGCCTTTGCAAAAATAGGTCTTGAATGATGCACTGATGTAAGCTCCCAATTTCAAGATTTGTGTATCTATAGCAAAGTGGTTGTATAGTACAACTAAGGCCTTTGTAGATGCTACAAAAAATTTCAAGTATGCTAGCATGATAACCAAAGGGATCCACCACACTCAATCAAGGATCAAGACAAACATTAATCCACTACTTGATAATGGTTGGCACATACACAAAATTTTGAAGCAAAAAATCCCTCTCCATGCTCGCGAATTTTGCTACCACTTGGGACTTTTATATGTTCTTCTTGGTATCCATTGATTGGATACCACAACACTCCTCATTCATTCACAAGAAAATCACCATTTCAAATTGTATATGGGTACTCATTGCCTACTCCTTTGTCTCACATTTCTCATAGAGTATGTAAAGCAAAGGGAAGTGACATGCCTTGTGAGGACATGATCACTCCACAAAGGGGAGTAAGCCCAAAGCTTTGCGGAAAGCTTTGAACTTCTCATCACAAGACAATGCCTTTGTGAAAAGACCTGCAAGGTTGTCTTGTGTTAGCACATAAGCCAAGCTGATCTCTTCTGTTGAGAGCCTCTCCCCGACATAGTGGTAATGCACCTCAATGTGCTTTGTGCGAGCACACCCCTGATTTTCCCAATCTGAGATTTTTGGCACAATGCTGCAAGTATCATTTAGCTCTCTCTTTCAAACTCTACTTCTTCCTCCTCCTTAGGATCCATGACCTTGCTCTCAACCAGGTTTGGATCCCCTGCCAAATGGATTCAGAAGATGTAGGTCACGGACGTAAGGTTTGCAGCTACTGTAGACCTACTACCAACAATATAAGTGACTGTGGACGTGGTGAGGTTCACTCATCCAATCATCTGTGCTGCATAAGAGTTCAATATAGATTTAATTTGGAACTTGAACCTTGTAGCTCACAAGAATCATAGATCATATGGTGAAATCTGAACGACAATGCATGCCACAGCAGTAGAAGACATCACAGGTATGAGGGGAATTTGAATTGGTAATTATTCCATCCACTCTCATAGAAAAAAATTAGTTTTGTAAGATGGAAAACACGTCCCTATTGTGTAGAAAAGTTGGATGACTAGGATTCAACAATTCCTCACATGCCTTGATGGTGTCAGCTTCAAAAAATGTGATTGGTGTTGTCTGCCATGGGCATGACCACACCTCCAATAGCTTTGGACTAGTCTAATGTCCACCAAACAGGTCAGATAAGGTAAGTAACAAAGAATTCAAATCATTCTCTGGGATATTCTTAGGTAATGTGGCTACATCAAATGATCTTAGACCACGCATATCCAATTTATCTTTTGGTGCAATGATATCTGAGCTAGATCCATGTATAGATGAACTTTGAACAAGGACTGAAACATAAGAGTTTGAGGGATGAGAGACAGAGATTGTGATGATCCTAGATAGATCCTCTTCCTCATCCTGTACAACATACGACCATCTATTCTTTACCTTTATCCCCCCGCATCATCAAAGCCTCCTCCCCAACTTGATAATTGGAGTTATCATCTATAATCTGATTGGATTCATGATACAATGGAGGGCTATAATGGCTAGTTGTGTTGGTTGCACTGCTAATGATATCAAGGATAGGATCTTAATCAGTCATAGGGAAGATTTACTTCACCACACCCAATTCAAATTTTGTGTAACCTGCAAATCTCCAAATATTCTAAACCACAGATGCATACAATTTTTGTGCTCTTGCATCATCTTGGTGGAGTCTTCTTATGCCATTTCACAACCCCCAGATCAATTGTACCCCTCAGCACCAAAATTGCTACAAACCCACATAGTAGCCTTGGAAACTTCGTGGGCATGGCTAACACACCTTTCCAAATATTTTGAACACATGTTCTTTTTATCTTGTGTGCATTCCTAATAAATTTGTGGCCACGACACTTACACCTCAACCTCGATGAGGTCTTTCCTACTATCAATTCATCTACGTAGCTCGAATCATATCCTTTCACCATAGTGTAGAGGGGTCTATGAACATGAAAAAAACTATCTATCAACATTATACGTCAAATTAGTTTCAATCTATACATATCATTGCTACTCTATTTGAAAATCAAATCATTACCATTGCTTTCTTATTTAAAAATTTACAATGTCCACAAACATAAGCATTAACATTTCATAATATATTTTTAATTAAATCTTAAAAATTCATCTTCAACGTGAGATTTTACTTTACAATGATGAAAAATCACCTAGTTTACATCTATATAACCTTCAAATGTGAGTAGACCCTACACATGGTAGGCAATCTCCTAAATCTATTTAAATGACCTTCAAGTGTGCCTCAATCTCTACACGTGAGAGGTAATTTTTATTTATTTCTACTCAAATCATTTCCAAATGTGAGTCAAACTCTACACAAGGCAAGCGATCACTATACTTCCATAAATCACTCCCAGTGTGAGGATTGCTCTACACTTGGCAGACGACCATGAACTAAGTTTATATAACTTACTTTTAAGTGTGAGCATGGCTCTACACAAAGAAGTAAGCACTAATTTAAGTTAAATTATATTACTTTCAAATGTGGATTTTTTCTACACATGGTATTCACTAAATTTACTTTGACTAATTTGTTCTAAAAATAAAATAGCCAATATATTTAAATATCAAAGTTTAAACTTAATTTTACATTTTTACTAAAATGAACTTTATTTCTAGCTAAAAGCTCATTCAACAAAACCTTTTTTTTTGGGGGGGTTTTGGGAGTTCACTATTAGACTGAACACTAGGCAACCTTTTCAATAAAGAAGCCCACAATGATAAAAGGCTCATAGATCATTGCAATATAAAACAATATACTTCAATCAAAATATAGTTCGATCGAACTACCAAGAAACAAAACGGTGGTTTTGCTGATGTGGCACCGTATTATATGTCCATTTAATTGAGGGTGTGTTATAATATTCTTGACATATTATACGTACCTTGATAACATACAATGAAACTTAGACATGGATTTTATATCCAAGTAAATATCATTTGTGCAATTTAGGTACATAATAGGTAAGGGTATGTGCTACTAAGGGATACTTTAGAGCCACATACCCCTAGATGTCCGAATTATTCTATGTATATCTCATGGTCACATCCACCTCATGTGATTCAAAGGAATCTTTTAGGGTTGTTATCCTAGCAATAGAAGTGTTGATATCCTCGGCTGACACGTAATGTTTTCTTCAAAACAATTTGCTCCGCCTTGAGCTTTTTTTATTGTGCATGTATCTTTGCTATAGGAGTAGCTATCCCTTCGAACATCTAACAACATTTATGTCCCTTCTCAAGCTCTACTCTCTTATTAGAGATTTCAAAAAAATTGGCAAAAATGATATTAAAACATGAAACAATGGCTATTTAGATAAATTAGGTTGCACAAGGCACATGACTGCTTTGTTATAAATGTTGGGCCGCAAGTAAAACACGCATCATATACAAAATAGAAGAGGCTCACAGTCTTACACTAAATACAATGCACGATTTCACCAGAGTGACTACATCCATGCATTTGTTGCATATTCTAAAAGGCTTTACATAGTGGTGGTGACGAGCTCTCTTGCTATGTAGAGGTGTTGAGCAAGGAGCACAATAAAGGAGTGCTTTTTCAAAGAAATTTTCAATAGCGGAGGCACTCGTGCACTGCGCACATAATAAAATGCTACTTGTACCCATAACTCTTTAGAGCACAACATAAAAAGTTGTGTGAAGGTGGTTGTTAGAAAGAGAGAGAGGTTATAACTGCCTTATTGCCTCTAGCATGACTACGCAATGATATAGAGCCAAAATATGCAAATTTGTTATTTTTCACAAAAAATGTATCAAAAAATGATAGTTATTTTATTATTAAATTAATCACATCCATTTTACTAACATAAACTATCATGCTTGACAAAATTAGAGAGTGAGAGAAAGCTATGAATGGGCGACACAACAAAAACTTTTCATAGAATAAAATATACAAAATGTTTATAAATCATCTTCCAAAAGATCTCTACAAGGAGTTTGATCTAAATCTAAACCCACGGATCCTAAATCAATAAAGAGAGAAATTGAATTTTCATTTTTGGATGTGCTGACTTCATCTTCTTCGAACTTGTTATCTTCCATCTCATCATAGTCATCATGGAAATCATCCTCACTGAGATTGGTTGGCGATGGGACTTGAATCATTGATCTCTCTTGGAATTGGAGGTGATCTCTTCAAATAGCCGATTACAATGTTAGAATTTAGAGCTACTGGTGAGCCGTCACTTCAATCAGTGAAACTGGAATAGAGACTAGAGACTGGACTAAAATAGTTATCTGAACTGAAATAGTATACTGAAATGAGAGACAGACTGGACAATTGGAAAAGTGTGTGTAGTTTCAGATTCATAGTTTAGGAACAACCAGTACAAGGTATAACGGATTGAAGCTCAAATGACAACAACATCACTAATAATTACAAGGTGAAGTTATAAGGGAAGAGATTGTAGCTCAGTAAATACTTGGAAGGCTAAAACTAAGAGAAGTAAGAAGTAAGAAGCAAGAAGCCCGATTACCATGTAATGGCTCCTATTTATAGCCTTCTAGAAGTTAGTGCGGTAACTGTTGTGGTAATTACTTTGATGTGTGATTGATCCACTGTTCGGCTTCCAGGAGACAATCTAATAATTACAAGGTGAAGTTATAGGGGAAGAGATTGTAGCTCAGGAAATACTTGGAAGGCTAAAACTAAGAGAACTAAGAAGTAAGAAGCAAGAAGTCCGATTACCATGTAATGGCTCCTATTTATAGCCTTCTAGAAGTTAGTGTGGTAACTGTTGTGGTAATTACTTTGATGTGTGATTGATCCACTGTTCGGCTTTCCAGGAGACAATTCTCGTCTGTTGGGACTGTCTTCACCTTCTACATCCTTCCCTCCTTTCTTGAATTTTGGTATAACTCCAATTTTTTTGAAAAATCCACCGCCTGATTCTGAAATGGTGTTGAGGAACCCATCTAGGTTTTTGGTTGAGGTCCAAACCCTAAACCCTAAACCCATTTGTCTGTTTGCTGAGTTGGCCGATGTTCCTCATGATTTGGCCTATGTTCCTCATGATAGTACTCCTCTGGAGTCGCTAGCTGTTTCTGCATTGCTAGCTTTATGCCATATTTCATGCTTGTTGAGTGCTTGACACCCCTATAATTGTAATTCCAAGGGTGCCCAACCAAAGAAATTCCAGCACCTCACTGGGAAAATCCTCCGTCTGATTCTGAGATGGAACTACCCAGTATCCTTCCACTGAACCCGCTTCCTCTTGCCCTTCTTCTGTACTAGTGCTTCAGAAGTTCCAGTGCCAGCGTTGTCCTTTTGGATAAGTTGATAAATGGCCTCCTACTCAAGCTGATCCCTCCTTACTGTGGACATCTCCAATTCATAAGGCATGAGAGGATTATATGTTTTGGTGTTGGGATCATATAGTGTGCGTCTACCCTTTGTCAGACGGCATCTGGCCAATTTATGACAATGTGAAGCTGTGTGAATCCATCCTTCTGGGAGAGGCTGATTGGTTCTAATCCTAGCTCAAAGAGTATCTCAGCCATTTCTCTGTACTGTGGCCCTTGGCCTGGTTTAGCTGTAATATCCTTTTCAAGAATCTTAGAGGACTCCATATTAAGTTGAAGCAGCTGATTTGTGATCTTGGTGAAACCTTTAAGCTGGATTTTCCATTGTCCCATACAGAGCTTGATCCTCTGTACTTCTCCTTGCAGTTCCAAAACATCATTTAATTGGAGAGCATCATTGATCAGTGTTTGCCAGGTTTTCCATTCTACAGTGGCTTGCTCATACCAATCCTAAAGATCATCGGTGATGTTATAGTATGTGAGCTGATCCACTGGTTCTAGATGTTGAGGATACAAAGCTGGGAAAAACCTAGGTAGCTCAGTCTCTCTAGCAGGCAATGCATACAGGAGAACTGGGAATTAGGTACAAACTCTAAAAAGTTGAGAACAGCTTGGTTCTCCTGCTGCATCATCTTCCCGGTGACTCGAACCAGCTGAAACAATCTGCGAAGAGCAGTTGTCTGTTCCCCTACTGTCATTTGAGTTTGCGGTCCTTTACTACTGGAAGTCTGATCTTCAATAATAGCTTGTACCTTCTAGCCCATAACTCCTCTGGCAATTTGCATTTGCAGTAGGACTTCTTTTAATTGATTTCTGACCTCTTTCATACATTTATATGTAGGTCTGTTCCCAAGCAGGAGCTCTAATTCAATGGCTGGGGAATGACAATTTGCAATAGACTACCGCTGCTAGTGTGGATTGACCAGCTTATCCTCAGAGGTAAGTGCCCATTCAGGTACTCTCTCTAGCAGCTGAATTCTGCTAGGATGCTCAGGTAATTGGCACAACTCCTGATCATGGAAAGCGGCTAATTTCCAATGCTGGATCATTTCTCAACATTGACATATAGTCTCTAAAAACGTTCCTGATCAGAAAGAAGAACATCATCCTCTAGAAACATCTTAGTTATAGGAGCTTGCTGATGTCTTCACCTCTTGTTCAATGTGATGAGCTGTAATGAATGTTGCTCATCACCTTTTAAAATCTCAGTCACAGCTTTAGCTTTCCCTTTCACATCTGGACTGGTGTACTGGGGAATCTTTAGTATTGCATGGTTGCTGATCATTAGCCCCTTGGTATCCTGACTGCTGATACTTATACTGGTTTGGCTGGTCTGTGTTGGGCTGACTGCCCCCTGTGGGTGGCAGCTGATCCACCAGCACCAGATCCTGAAGGCGGAGATGGAGGAGAGTCATTATCATCATCATGTTTATCTGCTAGTTCATCCTTCCTCTCTTCATCCTTCTCTTTTGATTTCTCAGAATCCTCATTGAGGTCATTTTGCTTATCAATATAGTCAAGAATAGCTTGATTTGCCAAAGCACTATTATATTAAAAAAGCTTATCCTGCAAATCACTCTGTATTTTTTTCATGAGCGCCTTCATATTATCTATATTGAAAATGGAATTGCCTTCTGGATTCAGTATATTAGCCAAATTATTGTATATGTATCTTTCTATTAAAGAGGCTTTCAATGCAGTGTGGGTGGTCAGTAATGAGTTGAAATCAACTCTCTTCATCCTCAACATAGTTTTGAATCTATCAACAACTCTCTCAGCCTCTACCTTTTCTTCATTTAATTGCCTCATCTCAAACTCAAGCTTTGACAACTTACTTTTCAATGTCTAAATTGTCCTGGCTGATTGATTTTCAAGAACACTATGCCGCAAGGATTGTGCCCCTATATCCTGTTTCAACTTCTTGACTTGTTGCTCAATGTTCCTCAGGTCAGCTTTTAACTTGGTCACTTCATCAATAGACGCTGAGGCATCCAACATTTGTCCCAAAGCATAAAGCATAGACAATCATATTCCAAGATGATAGGATAAGCACTGAGCAGCCATCATTGACCGTCATTGGGTCAGAGGCAACTAGCTCATAAACTGTAAACAGGAGCTATATATGGTAATGTGGTAAAGTCAGGTTTATGCAGGACTAATCGTCCTGCGAGAGGATGAGTCTGCAGCTGTTGTAATATGTACTTCTTTGGTAAGGCTAAAGCCAATTCACTGAAAGGGATAATAATTTTACTAACTGGACTAGTAGGTGCTGGACCTTTTCTCTTATTAGTGTGGCCTGCCGACTGATCAACACTGGTCTTGTCTGGCTGGTCTTTTCCACCACTAGTGTTTGCTGGACTCTACCCCTCTTGCTAGTTGGTCCCAATAGTAATCTTTACTAGAAGCAGTTATGTCTGGTCTTCTGAAGTCTTTCCTGTTGAAGATTTTTCAGTAGACACAATTTTGACTTGACTTTCTAGTTGCTTCAGGAAAGCACTACTCTTGGCCAATGTAGTTTTCGATCTTTTGGAACTACCAGCTTCCACCTGTGTGGCCTTTCTCTTCTATCCAGTGAGAGACAACTGAGTACCCCGGGTTTCTTCATCTGAGGATAAATCAACATTGTTAGTTGTTGGGATGGGTTTTGGACTCCAAGCCATCCATACATGGTCATGAGCATCAGGAGAAGTTGCCCAATAAAGAAATTGCCAGACATACCAGGCTTTGAAAACACTCTGAGACTTCAACTTGGAAGTCTGCTGAAGCACATTATGCGATAGAATTTGACATAAGTTGATTGAAGATGTGGCATCTAATCTCTTTGCCAGTAACATAGCAAACAATTTCTCTGAGATATATGTGGGGTTATTTTTCAGACTCACAGCTTCAACTACAAACCGGTAAGCAATGGGGATGTCCATACCTGCTACTAGAACCCCTTGTGCACTGGCCTTGCATTTTTTCTTGGCTGCTTCATCTTCCTTCAAAGCTGCATTTATCTGTTTTGCAGTTGCAACAGTCGGCTTTGGCTCATTTGGCATCTTGAAAGCATAAGCAATGCCATCTAGAGTTGCTGAGACTTTCTTCCCATATACTACAGCGCTGCCATCATCAACATTGAAGGAATCACGAACCTGCCTAATGATAGCTATGTCAAACTCGATTCTTGTGGCTTGCACAACTACATGCAAATCCCATAGTCGCAGCAATGCTTCTGCTTGCTCGGTAAACACATACCGCTGTATCTTACTATGAGGAATAAGTGGTAGAGAAGCTTTCATAGAGGTGATAAGTGCCAAAGTTTCATCTATAGTGTCCTGCATCTTCTCCGACATTTTTCTTTTTTCCATACAAGGTGAAGACGATGACACTGTAGAAGAAGAAGAAGACTTACCCGAATATTCAAATCCGTATCCAGGTGTGTCTGGTATAGACAAACAACAATCGACAGTTGCTTTTGATGAAGAAGTTTGTGGTTGTAGGGAAGAGGCTTCAGAGCTTGGCAATGGCGAATGTGTAACAGTAGGCAGACATCGTGCAGGAGACTTCTGAGGAAAAATACCCACTCGCCTTACTGTTATACGTTTTTGCACCATAAAAGCTCCACTACTTACTGTTCCTAGAGTTCTGTGCACCGCCAATGATGTGGCATACATGCGTTGGCTAATACTCTCCATGTTCTTTGAAAGGATTATCACAGATAGTCCGACTGGCCCTTTTTCCCATAAAAATTGATACTGGCTCTGACACTTTACTGATTCTGCTATTGACACGGTTTTGTCTTGCTGAGACTTTTTTGACCCGTTCTGGCTCTGGTACTGGTTGTACATGAAAAAGGCTTAAAATAACTGATCTGAATTTTCGTGGCCTTCAGTTCTCAGAATACCAGTATCGTTAGCCTTGGAAGTCTCTTTGTCATCTGAATAATATAGCTTGATCTTGGCCCCATTATACATATTTGGCAGCAATAATCCAGATAAATATTTCAGCCTTACTGTGCCATTGGAAAACACCTAGTCGACTTCATATGGACCAGCCCAAGCTATCTTTAAGTTTGGTTTCCTAGGACCCAGTTTAGATTGATAGAGCAGAACCAAATCTCCGTTTTGAAACTCCCTAACTTTGATATGTCTATCATGCTAGTGTTTTCTTCTTTGCTAAACAATTTCTTGTTCTAGCATAGCCCTCTGTCTTAACTCATCCAACTATGTTAACTCCTCCAGTCTCTGTTTAAGATTGTGGTTAAAATCCAATCCATATTCTACTGCCATCCTGAGATTGGGAATTACAAATTCCATAGGCACGACAGCTTCAATGCCATACACCATTCTGAATGGTGTTAGTCCAATGGTGACCTTATAGGCTGTCCTATATTCCCAGAGAGCAGTATGGAGCTTCAGATCCCACTAGTGTGGCTCCTTCTGCACAATCTTAGTGAGAATGGTCTTGATAGTTTTGCTAATGCTCTCTGCTTGCCCATTGCATCTGGGATCATATGGTGTTGATTTTTAATGCTTTCTATGTAAATTGTGATCATTTCTGGTCTCAATATGCCTCATAATATGCTTTCAGTTTAAGCACAAATGCTGTTTTGTATAAAGCTTGAGCATGAGGTCCATCCTGGTCTGTAGCCTGGAGAGAGAGAGAGAGAGAGAGAGAGAGAGAGAGAGAGAGAGAGAGAGAGAGAGAGAGAGAGAGAGAGAGAGAGAGAGAGAGAGAGAGAGAGAGAGAGAGAGAGAGAGAGAGAGAGAGAGAGAGAGAGAGAGAGAGAGAGAGAGAGAGAGAGAGAGAGAGAGAGAGAGAGAGAGAGAGAGAGAGTCCCATCTTTGTGTGCTCAAGAGTGAGAGCTCATTTGTTGTAAGGGTTTTCTTCTATAAGAGCCGCCCAGTGTACGCGCTTAGGTTATGGGAAAGAGTGTGAGTGTTGTGTCTGGGTGTGTTTTCCCGAGCTCCATCAACATCAATCATTATTGTTGTACTCTATGATAATGATCTACTTAATATCACAGATGGTAAACCAACAAAAATTGAGTCCTTCAGAAAGAACATCAAGGCTACAGTTGACGTCACAAATATAGGGTTACTCACCTACTACTTAGACATTCAATTCAAGCAAAGACAAGATGGAACCCAACTTCTTCAAATCAAGTGTATGCACCTACATCCTCAACAAGTATGTGATTAAGGTCCTTAAGCCTCTTCATATTGATGGTCGCAATGTTGGTTGAGGGATATTGAGGATAGGGTAAAACCCCCAATAGAAAACCGGGTCCCTGTGCTGGGACCCGTCTGCCCTCTTAATAAGTTGGTTTCATTCCAGTAATGGGACACATCAACCCTGATGGTGGACTGGTTACAGCAAGCTGCGATGAGACTCTCGTCGTCGGATCTTGGGTTCGAGGCGTGTTGCCACATTTTCTTGAATTAGGCCCCTCGATGTCTTCTTGCTGGTGGCCAAATTTTTTACACGCGAAATTTTGTTCCGCGGCCTGTTGCTGTGCGTCTCATCGCTCCTGATATCCTCTCTACCACAGATAGCCATAGCATTCAACTCTCGAACGCGCCATTCCAAGGTGAAAACAGTGCGGAGCAATGGCGGCAATTTGTGAGCTCTCTTAAATTGGGTGTTTTACCCTAGATTGAGTGGTGCCCTCATCATCATCTAACCCTATAGGAGGAGGATCATTGGCACAACTAGAGCATGGGCAAACTTGTTGTAGAGTGGACAAGTCTAGCAAACAAAGGAGTAGGAGTGGGAGGACGTTCTCTGTGTGTGTGTGTATGTGTGTGTGTGTGTGTGTGTGTGTGTGTGCAACCCTAGCCGTTCGAGCTTCTGCCCTCTCTGTTCTATCAGCCTCCCCACGGCCCTGTGGTGGGGGGGGGTTAGTCTACCCTAGCGACATTCTAGTCTCACAGGCTGTACCATAGACAGTGTCCGCCAATGCTTCAACGCTCCAATGTTTCATCATTTTGTCTTGCTTCGGTGCCCTACTCACTAACCCCCCCCACAGGGCCCTAGGGAGGCTGATAGAATAGAGAGGGCGGAAGCTCGAACGGCTACGATTGCACGCACACGCACACACACACACACACACACACACACACACACACACACACACACACACACACACACACACACACACACACACACACAGAGAGAGAGAGAGAGAGAGAGAGAGAGAGAGAGAGAGAGAGAGAGAGAGAGAGAGAGAGAGAGAGAGAGAGAGAGAGAGAGAGAGAGAGAGAGAGAGAGAGAGAGAGAGAGAGAGAGAGAGAGAGAGAGAGAGAGAGAGAGAGAGAGAGAGAGAGAGAGAGAGAGAGAGAGAGAGAGAAACTCCTCCCACTCCTACTCCTTTGTTTGCTAGACTTGTCCACTCTGCAACAAGTTTGCCCGTGCTCTAGTTGTGCCAATGATCCTCCTCCTATAGGGTTAGATGATGATGAGGGCACCACTCAATCTAGGGTAAAACACCCAATTTAAGAGAGCTCACAAATTGCCGCCATTGCTCCGCACTGTTTTCACCTTGGAATGGCGCGTTCGAGAGTTGAATGCTATGGCTATCTATGGTAGAGAGGATATCAGGAGCGATGAGACGCACAGCAACAGGCCGCGGAACAAAATTTCGCGTGTAAAAAATTTGGCCACCAGCAAGAAGACATCGAGGGGCCTAATTCAAGAAAATGTGGCAACACGCCTCGAATCCAAGATCCGACGGTGAGAGTCTCATCGCAGCTTGCTGTAACCAGTCCACCATCGGGGTTGATGTGTCCCATTACTGGAATGAAACCAACTTATTAAGAGGGTAGACGGGTCCCAACACAGGGACCCGATTTTCTATTGGGGGTTTTACCCTATCCTCAATAGCCCTCAACCAACATTGCGACCATCAATATGAAGAGGCTTAAGGACCTTAATCACATACTTGTTGAGGATGTTGGTGCATACACTTGATTTGAAGAAGTTGGGTTCCATCTTGTCTTTGCTTGAATTGAATGTCTAAGTAGTAGGTGAGTAACCCTATATCTCTGACGTCAACTGTAGCCTTGATGTCCTTTCTAAAGGACTCAATTTTTGTTGGTTTACCATCTGTGATATTAAGTAGATCATTATCATAGAGTACAACAATAATGATTGATGTTGATGGAGCTCGGGAAAACACACCCAGACACAACACTCACACTCTTTCCCATAACCTAAGCGCGTACACTGGGCGGCTCTTATAGAAGAAAACCCTTACAACAAATGAGCTCTCACTCTTGAGCACACAAAGATGGGACTCTCTCTCTCTCTCTCTCTCTCTCTCTCTCTCTCTCTCTCTCTCTCTCTCTCTCTCTCTCTCTCTCTCTCTCTCTCTCTCTCGGCACACGCCGACAGGCTACAGACCAGGATGGACCTCATGCTCAAGCTTTATACAAAACAACATTTGTGCTTAAACTAAAAGCATATTACGAGGCATATTGAGACCAAAAATGATCACAATCTACATAGCTTCAATGCCATACACCATTCTGAATGGTGTTAGTCCAGTGGTGACCTTATAGGCTGTCCTATATTCCCAGAGAGCAGTCTGGAGCTTCAGATCCCATTAGTGTGGCTCCTTCTGCACAATCTTAGTGAGAATGGTCTTGATAGTTTTGTTACTGCTCTCTGCTTGCCCATTGCATCTGGGATCATATGGTGTTGATTTTTGATGCTTTACTGGGAGCATTTCCATTAGAATGTCCATAGTATCATTTATAAAGTATGTTCTTTGATTAGACACAATCTCCACAGGACATCCATAATGGCATATAATATTTTCAAATAAGAATACAACAATGGACTTCACGGTGTTGTCGGAAAGAGCCTTAGCTTCCACCCATTTGGTGACATAACAAGTGGCCATCAATATATACCTATTCTTCCTTGGAGTAATTTTCTTGAATGGACCCATGAAATCCAGACCCCATTTCATAAACACTCTTAGTGGTTGGACTGGAGTTAGAGGAGTCATATCTTCTGTTGTGGGTCTACCCATCCTCTGGCATATATCACATGTCTTGCAATAGCTTCTGACATCGGATATTAAAGTTTGCCACCACAATCCAGCCTACAAAATCTTCTTGTAAGTGATATCAGTAGAGAAATGTCCTCCATAATCCCCATCATGTGCCTCCGAAATAACTTGCATTCTCCCTTGCATAGGTACACATCTTCAAAGAACCCCATCTACTCTCGGTTTGTAAAGTGATCCGCCAAGGATGGTGAACTTCAGACTCTTAATAATCAGAGCCTTCTTCTGATTCTGAGTCTAGTTGTATGGGACTCCTCCCTTAGAAAGAAACTGATATACATCATACAACTCTGGATCAGTTGTTTCTTCAGTTGTTATCTGAAATAGTTCTGCATCCACTGGCTCATTTCTCAAGGATGCTTCAGAGTAGCCATCCATACTCCTGGATAGGAAATCAACACCACAGTGGGTTTTACCAGGCTTATGAAAAATGCGAAACTAAAATTCCGTCAGGAACATCATCCATCTTATCAGTCTGCTTTGAATAATGACCTTGTTAATCAAGAATAATAATGCATGATGATCCAGATAAAAATGAAATAGCTTGCCCAACAAATAGTGTCGATATTTAGTAGCACTAAAAACCATTGTTAAGGCTTCTCTTTTAGTAGTGGTATATCCTTGTTCAGTCTGACTGAATCTCCGATTGGTAAAACACACTGGATAATCAGTCCTCCCTTCCAACTAAGCTAATATTGCTCCCATCGCCAGTACTGAAGCATCTACATGTACATGAAAAATGACATCCCGATTCGGTTGTCGAAGTACTGAGTTACTAATAATGACATTCTTCAAATTCTTAAAGCTCTCCTCACATTCAGTAGTCCAATTGAACTTGCTGTTCTTCTTTGTGATGTTTGGGAAGAAAACTGACGCACAAATCTTCTATAGAAATTGATATATCCCAAGAAAGAACTTAGCTCTAATGCATTGCGGGGCGCCTTGGCCTGTTGGACACACTGAATCTTGTCATAAGCCATTTCTATACCATTTCTGGACACTACATGTCCCGATAGTTGTCCTTTTTAGACCAAGAAAAGAGATTTGAATGAGTTTAAACAGATCCGCTTTTCCTGACAACGCTGGAAAACCATTTCCAAAAAAAGTAAATGCTTATCCTCCTTTGAATATACAGTGAAGTCATCCACGAATATGGCAAGGAATTGGTGGAGAAATTCACTGAATATTTCCATCATACATCGTTGGAAAGTCGCTGGAGCATTGCAAAGACCAAATGGCATAACCAGATACATAAATGATCCCCACTCAGTAATAAAAGTAGTTTTACTCCGGTCCTCAGGAGCAATTTGTAACTGGTTATAACCACTATAACCATCCATAAACCTATACATCTCATAACGTGCAATTTCATCAAGTAGCATGTCTGTAAATGGTAATGGAAAGGGATCCTTGATGGTATGAGCATTTAGCTTTTGATAATCCACACAGACCCTAAGCTTTCCATTCTTCTTGGGTACTACCACAATAGGAAATAACCAGTCATCACTACTGGCTACTTCAATAATGAACCCAGCCTTCAGAAGGTTATCAATATCTTCCTTGACCTTCTTAGCATAATTTGGATTATTTTGTATCTTTGCAACCTCACTTTTCTGGCATCTGGCTTCAATGGTATGCGATGTTGACATACCTCTGGATCTACTCCCTTGAGATCAGTATATTCCCATGCGAACACATCTTTGTACTGCTGGAACATGTGTCGGGCCTTCTCTTTCATAACTGGATTCAAACGCTTGTTGACTTTGATCAATCGAGGATTTTCCTCAGATCCCAGATTCCATTCCTCTATTTCTTGATCATCTGGAAGCAACCAGTTAGGCCCAACACCCTTTCGTTTGATTGAATTCTTAGCATAATCCCATGACGGTCCTCTGAGCTCTGAACTGTTATTTTGATTTTCAGTAACTTCTCTAGAGTGTGCTTGTTCAGAAACCACTGGCATATTGGAATCAACTGGTTCTTCCGGCCTTCCAGTTAGTTGAACTGGTCGTTCCTTAGAATAGTGAACTGATCTGGGAATTGCTTCTTTTGCTTTTTAGCCTGATCTTTATCCAATAATACTACATTGAGATCTATGTCGGTTAGTGGACAAATATTCATTGCCACCAGCATCCTCTCAATTTTCTTCACCTTATACTTCTGGCAAAGTTCTTCTGATCGCAACTCCTTTCTCCAACTCCTAGTGCTGTTTGTCTGAATCTAAATTCTGCTACTGTCACCTTGTATTGTCAGAGTTTGATTGGCATAATCGTGAACAACATGTGCTGTTCCCAACCATGGGCGCCCCAGTAGCATCCCATATGCGCCTTGCACATCTAGTACTAGGAAACTGGTCTTGAAATTTTCCTTGCCTACCCTTATCTTCATACTCTCTATCATCCCAATTGCCTGCACAACTCGATGATCTACCATTTGAACTTTGAAAGGTGTTGGTTTCAAATTTGTGATACCCATTCTTTGCTGAAGGTGTGTCCCCAGGATATTTACTCCTGCTCCTCCATCCAGTATGACACCTGACAATGGCTCCCACTATTTACTAACCTTCTAGTCTACCTGGATCAGCGGCACTTCATCATCTCTAACATCAACCAAGTCAACTGCTCTGGCTTCCGCTTCAGCCTTCCTTCGCTGTGTGATGAATTTCGCTACTTCAGGCAAAGTTTTTCTAATATCATCTAGTTCAACTGTGAGTTTCTAAATCCTGTCACAGATTTTGACATGAATTTCTTCCCTCTCTTGATCAGAGTTGTTATCAGAACTTGAAGAATCAGGAGTATCTGCACAGTGCCATTCCTCTATTCTGGTGCCTTCAGTGTCTCTTTCAGTGTTTTTTGTTGTAGTTATATCTGATTTAACGCTCCCTAATTCCTCCATCAGTCCCTGAACTGCAACCAACATAGTCTTAGGAATCCCAGACCCTGACTGATCTTGTTGTGCCTTCTTAGAAGATTGGACTGGTATCTTTTGAATGACCCGAGCATCAAAACTTTCTGGCTGCTCTGACAGCTTCTTGGCTAAATCTTCTATGATCTTAGCCGCCGGTTCTCTCTGCTCCTGGCATTCATCAACTACCTTTTCTTTACCCTTTTCCTTCCACCTCTCTCTGCTAAGCCCATTTGCTACTTTCAGGACTGACTGGTTTTGTCAGCTCATTTGGAATTTCCTCAATAACCACCCCTTTGCTGCATGTAACTGCTCATACAAGAATTGGCTTTGGGGCCTTCGCCTCAGTAGCTGCAATAGTAGGTGTTTCTGGACATTGAGCTGCAAAATGCCCGTGCTTGCCACAAGTATAACAGTTCAGACTTCGGTTCTGGAAATTACCACGACCCGGTGGCTAGTACCCCCTGGTACATGTCGCGCCCAGTACCAGTACCATTGGTACCTGATTTCTCTTCTTGGGGTACACTGGTAGTCTCCACTCTGTCTGGTTCAACATTGGTAAATGCCACTACAGACAAATCTTTTTTCCTTCTTGAAGTGATGAATGCAAATGCCACAATTGTTCCATAAATGACCATATGCTTTGTAATAGGTACACTGTGGATATTCATTGGAAACATGATCTTTAGATTTACACTTTGAACACCAAGTTTCCATTCTTCTAGCTGGTTGCCTAGTCTGCTGGCTGATTTCAGCAATCTGCCGAGCCATCTCATCAATCTTTTTGGACCAAGACCCCTTCTTGGCCTTGTGTTTGCTCTTTTCATCTCAGCTGCTTTTAGAGCTACTAGAGGTATTACTGGGATCAAAATTCTCAGTGGAAGAACTGCTACTACTGGACCTCCTCTTCTTGTGACTCCTCTCCTCTCTTTTCCTGCTGTTCAAGCTTCAAGGCGTGCTGCACCAAATCATTTATTGGTGTGGACACCTCCTGTTCCCTAAGCTTTTTACTGTGGAACCCATTTAAAAACCATGCTCACAACCTATTTTTTGATGGTGGCTCCTGTAGCTGCCTGGTTAGCTCCTTGATCTTCTCAACATAACTTCTGACTAATAATTTTCCCTGCTTTATCTTATCCAGTTCATAGAGGATGCCCTCATCTCCTCTGTTGTCTGAATATTCCAGTGTTGTATGATCCGAGTTGGCAAGCTAGGTAATGGTGGTACCATTTCCTTGCTGCATCCTTTACTGTCTGAGGAAAGTATTCACCTCAGTCATCTTCATTAATAATTTTCAACTAAGCATACTATTCAAAAGCTTGGATATGAACATCTGGATCATCTTTCTTCCCACCTTTGAACACTGGGAAAGAAATTTTCAATGAAGAGGTATAATCATGCCGGTCAGCATCTTCTTTGACTCTTCTGACCTTCTGAACTTGACTCCGTCTTGAGGACTTTTTATAATGGTCCGTATTAGAATCCCAATCAATTTCTTTGTCAGTCTTAGTTTCTATCTCTTCTCTGGCTTTTCTACTGGAACTGTGACGACAATCCTTGCTGCCTTTGGCGCCACTATTCCTATGTGTGGTTCGAGAACTCCTGGCCTTGCGTTCTTCTCTCTCAGCCATTCTCCTTCTGGACTGACTAGAGTGCTAAGAGTCCTTTGCCTCATCAGCATGACTGTGCTCCTCCTGAGCCTTAGTCTCAGTCATCGGGTCCTTCTTAGGATCAGAGTCTTGTTCTGCTTCCTTAGGAACAAGGTCAATGCGGTGTGATGGTTTACAACCACGACTGGTTTTGGGCGCCATCACTACAACTGAAAATTCTAACTGGGACAAGAGTTTTCTGGTCAACAAGCAAACAACTCTAACCACCATTATCACCAAAATGGAATTGGAGCTGATCTCTTCAGATAACTGATTCCAGTGTTAGAATTTAGAGCTACTGGTGAGTTGTCAGTTTAGTCAGTGAAACTGGAATAGAGACTAGAGACTGGACTCAAATTGTTATCTAAACTAAAATAGTATATTGAAATGAGAGACAAACTGGACAACTGAAAAAGTGTTTGTAGTTTCAGATTCATAGTTCAGGAACAACCAGTACAAGGTATAATGGATTGAAGCTCAAATGACAACATCATCAGTAATAATTACAAGGTGAAGTTACAGGCGAAGAGATTGTAGCTCAGGAAATACTTGGAAGGCTAAAACTAAGAGAGCTAATAAGTAAGAAGCAAGAAGCCCAATTACCATGTAATGTGTCCTATTTATAGCCTTCTAGAAGTTAATGTGTTAACTATCGTGGTAATTCTGTTGTGTGATTGATCCACAGTTCGGCTTTCCAGGAGACAATTCCACCTGTTGGGACTGTCTTCACCTTCTACATCTCTCTCTTCTGTCTCCCCCTCATCCAAAGTAATAGGTGGGAGAGAGTCAAAGACGGTCTCCACTTCATTGATGGAAAAAATGGTTCTTCCCCGAGGTGTTGTGGGAACTATGGGCAAAAAGTTTTGGTTGATGGATTGATGGGATATGGACGACCTATAGAAGAGAAGTTCAAAGAGAGTGACATTGGTATTTTGTTACAAGTAAATAAGGGTAAATAAGATTTATACTCACTTGCTCACAACCACGTGGCAAAACCAAGTTGTCATACCTCACTGTGTGATACACATTAGAGTCTACCATGTAGGGCCCATTCTCATGTCATCTAAACACATATGCAAACCACTTGCACTCAAAGATGAAGGTATGAAAGGTTCTAAATTGATCTTTAGTATCCTTTCAATAGTTCTATAATACTTGGCTTCATCACCATATGTGTCAAAGTTACCCATGATGCCACAATCCATGGTGGCATGTACAAAAGTGTCGACAGTTTGACCACATAGAGTTAAAGGAAAGACACTATAGAATAGAATTAATTATGCAATCAATTACAAAGATAAAATCAAGAAAAAACTATGCACTATGGTTGAAGTGTATGAGTACTAAACCTCGTGCATACTCCCATTCTTTGTCGGTGATGTCCTCTTCGCATGCCTTTGCTTTGGTCATTCTCTCATGGATCCACTCGGCACTAATGAGATCTAGGAAACATGCAAGGTGTCTCAAGCAAGGTGTCAATGAATTGGAGGTGCCCTCCTGCCTCCATGAGCTTGCTTCCATGCTTCCCGCTCTTGTAAATGTCTTGCCTTTGCCATTGTCCACAAGTCCATCTACCTGGTCATAACCTTTGAATTGAAGATGCAAAAGTTGTTGCCAACTCGGCATAGATCTATATCCATGTTAAATAAATTTCCCATTCCACTTGGCAAGTGTGAAGTCATCCTCTTCATCTGACCACATGTGAGGCATTGAGGGATCAACTTGTGCCAAATAATATGACATGTAAACAAATGTCTCTTGCACAATCCATCCTTCGGCCATGCATGCCTCTGGTTGGGCCTGCAGTCGCACAAAATCTTTGAGAGTTTTTAAAAACCTCTCTAGGAAGAACATGCATCGTGCATGTACTACTCCACATATAGTGATCTCCTCAACCACATGAACCAAGAGGTGGACTTGACTAAGAAGAATGGATCGAGGAAATGCATACTCAATGGCACACATAGTTTCCACGATAAATTGATATTATCTCGGGTAGTGAGCCTCCCTATAGAGCACCATACCGTGTAAACCCCACCGCACACAAGGAAATACAAAACCAAATCACAAAATTACTTGATCAAGGCCTTTATACCTAGTAGTTCACCATACGAAGCTCAAGTACTTCTTGTTAAGAAGAAAAATGGAACCTTTTGTATGGTTATTACCTATAGGGCTCTAAACAAGATCACCATTAAGAATAGATTTCCTATTCCTAGAGTGGATGATCTTCTAGACGAACTCAAATGGGGCACAGATCTTTAGCAAAATTTACCTTAAATCAGGGTATCACCAAGTTAAAATGTTTGAACAAGATGTCTACAAAACTGCATTCTCAAAACACAAACAGGGCACTATGAATTCCTTGTCATGCCATTTGTTTTGACAAATGCACCAGATACCTTCACTCACATGATGAATTGAATTTTCATTGACCATCAAGAATTTGTTATTGTAACTTTTAATGATATTCTGGTATTTAGTAAATCTGAGCAAGACCATAAGGAGCATTTAACACGTGCCTTTGACCTTCTCTCACAAAACCATCTATACTTGAATTCTGAAAAGAGTTCATTTTTCCAATCTGAAATAGAATATTTGGGACATATTGTATCGGGTAAGGGAATACATGTAGACCCCAAGAAAATTGAAGCTATACAATCATGGCCTAAACCCAAAAACCTGCCTGAGCTACATTCTTTCATTGGTCTATGCAGTTATTACAGGAAGTTTGTCAGTAATTTTGCCTACAAATCACACTATTTTGACTCTCCTATTACAGAAAAACACCCCATATGTATGGATTCATCTACAAAAAGCTCATTCACTACACTCAAGAATGCTTTGACTAATGCAGTTGTGTTATAATTGCCTGATTTTGACTGACCATTCTTTGTGGTAGTCACTGATGTTAGTGGAAAAGGATTCGGTGCAGTTCTTATGCAAGATAACCATCCACTTGCATTTGAAAGTCATAAATTTAAACCATTTGAATCTAAATTTAGTACATATACAAAGAATTGATTGCTGTAGTACATACTTTCAAAATTTGAAAACGCTATGTAATGGGTGCTGATTTAATCATTAAAATTGATCAGAAAACCTATGAATATATAGTATCAAATTCAATACTGAAAGTATGAAATTAGAAACTTTAAGTGTCATCATTACTTATATGATCAACCTATGAATATATATTACCAAATTAAGAACTTTAAGTGTCATAATTACTTAGATTTTGGAGATCTTTTAGAGGACCTTGTAAGAAATTCTAATTATTTTTAGAAATTTCTGATAAAAGGTGTTTGTAAGATCCCCAATTTTTGGGTCTCTTCTAAAAATAAGAGAAATAACTTTCAATATCTGTTTCGCTGAATTTTGATTTAAGATGTTTGATTGACAGTATTGGAAAGTCATATTATGTCCGGATATTATGGTGTGGCGTAGTCTAGCTACAGTTTCCATTAGTTGGCCAAATACTGCTCGGATGGTCAATTTGATGTCAAAATTGAATGGTAAGTGGGAGAGTTGACCACCAAAAAGCAAAGACTTGTTTTTAGGAAAGAAAGAGTCTTTTTAGAAAAGAGAGGAGGAGCTTAGTTTAGAGATCTTTTCTTGGAAGCCAAGCTTCTTCTTAGAGTCTCTAAACCGTGCATCGAAATCCGTGTCCGTAAGAAAAAAAAAGATGTGAACGTGCGCGAACTTGTCTCTCTTTGATCACTCTATTCTTGACTTGTGCTTTTCGCCTTGGGAGCCTCTATAAAGATCTCTCTTCCTTCACTTTGAACACACATAGATACACTCTCAAAGGCGGAAGCTCTCTTGCCTTCACGTCAAAATTACCTATCTATTATGCGGAGTGGTGCAAGCTCTTCATCACAATCTCCATAAGCTCTTCTCTCTCTCTCTCAAGAATAAGAAGGATACTCTCTCTCTACTTGCTTTTATCTTCTCTCTCGTTTCATGGTGTACGCGCTCTCCGAAAGCTTTCGTGGCGGATACCTCTACATAGCTCTCATCATCGCTCTGTTGCGGAAAATCAAGAAGCCTTTTGATAGACCCAAATCGATTCTAAAGCACGGTGAGAAACTCTAAACTCCATACTCATCATCTCTCTCTCTCTCTCTCGTTTTTCTACGTAGTCACCCTCTCGGTGATTGTTTTTTCCCATACGAGTGCATGTATGGATTAACCAAATACATACGGAGTTTCCCCATGATTATTTCATCTTGTTTAACATGTTGACTTATGCACATGATGCGTTTATGAACACGTGCGTGCATAAAAAGCGTTTTTTGTTTCACGTCATCATAGAGACGGTAGGAATATTGTTTTGGTCATAAATCATAAACCGTTATGAATCAGACCAAACCCTTTATAGCAGAGATAAAACACCTCATTTAGAACATTTTCTCTCTTTGTTGTCATGTGAAAAATACGCACGAGCTAAGAGATATGGTCCAGAAAACAGAGTGCTGCCCACTACACAATCAATTTTTTTTGACGCCAGGCTCCTTGGAGAACCACTATATAGATTCACCGGATGGGCAAGCCAATTAAAAAAATTGAAAATCTTGATGAAACTTTTTGATAGATGAATTTAGGTCTCCGTTATCACTTCGGGAATGTGAGCTATTAATCACTCTATTATCGATTTTACGTACACGCGTAGGAGTGCTATCGAGGGGGGATACCATATGAAGTCGTGAGTTAACCGAGCCTGTTTGATATGTTTTATGGTTTGTTTTATTGAGTTGATTTCAATTATTAGATGGCCATAAACTTGTGTGGGAGTATATGGTTAAACATCCCGAAGCGAATAGGCACATATGAATAAAGTGACTTTCTTTTGGGGTTACCGTTTGTGGTGTGAGTACCATATAGTCAAAGTGATGTGATGGAGGGAAAGTCTATATTATAGAGCTGAAATTGATGCATTGTTTTGAGGTCAAACACTTTCATT
This sequence comes from Adiantum capillus-veneris, assembly GCF_014529385.1. Classification (NCBI taxonomy): domain Eukaryota; kingdom Viridiplantae; phylum Streptophyta; class Polypodiopsida; order Polypodiales; family Pteridaceae; genus Adiantum; species Adiantum capillus-veneris. The sequence continues at coordinate 2,983,982 of NC_140942.1, forward strand.
TGCATATTTTGCATGCTCTCGAAAATGTCAAAAAATTGTTTTTTGCATGTGTGTGAAGTTATGGTTTATGGTTGACGTAAAGGTCGGAGTTGTTTTGCATCATGTTTGTGGTGTTGGAATGTTATCATATGATGTAAGGGAAGTCATGGATTGATGTGGATGCCTCATATGCATGGTTATGACTGCTTCCCACCTTTCTAGGTCAAAAACTAGCTCTGTGCGCTAGGGTGGTGAAGTTCAGATGTGATGCATCAACTTTGCATGATTGAATGTTGTCAAAATTGGATTTTTATATCATGATTAGTTGCTGGTCGGACTCTCTTTTTATGCATGAATGAATCACTTCTTAAGGGTCACATGTGTGTAGACTCCGATTGATTGCAGGAGATGGGTCAAACTCTAAGTGTGGGAGTTGGTTCAATGTGATTATGATTTATGGTTAAGGGCTGAGATTCCCTCATGGATTATGGTGGAAGCCGGTGTGGCTTATGGGTTTTTTCTGGATTGTGTTATGTTGCCGAAATGCTGCGGAAATTTTTGCAGCCATGTTATGTTCTAAAGTGGTTATGCAGGATTGGTCATGCCTCATCCAAGTAGGGTGGAGTGCTCACCCGTGTGATGTGATCGGATTATGGTTTATGGTTTTTTGGATTGGATAATGAAGTGATCAAGATGGTTTATGGTAGACGTGTAAGGGTAGAGACCCTTACAATCTAACTGTTTGGAAAAGAATTGTTTGTGCATCTGGGAAGTGCTATTGGGATTGGACTCATGTGTTATGTTTCTCATGGCAACGTTGCTACAAAACTAGGGTCACCTACATCGCTTAGTCCTAGACTAAAGGGTCACTAACCTGGGGCTTTGCTGAATCGGGGGTGTTGCCTAGGTATTCTTCTTTTTATTAGAATCTACACGGTTAGTGCGTCGAGGGTTGAATGACCTCATGGCTAACACATTGAGAATCTTGCCTTGGATTTGCTTAAACACCCAGTGCTAGGCATCGAAGAGGCGTGGTGCCTAAACTGGTATGGTTGGTGTTGATACCCTTCCACCTGCTGGTATTTGGGATCCTTTCAGAGCTCGGATTCATGGAGGGAGGCTAAGCGGCCTCAGCCTATGTCTGGCTCAGGTAGGTTGGAGGTGTTCTGGCTTGCTATACCCAGATTTTGTCATTGCATTAATACATGGTTGCCTGTTCCATTTAGATGGGCATTTAAAGATTCTTTGTTTTCATCTTCTCATGTCTCTGTGCACTCTATTTCACCCTCCACTATATTCTCTCTCTTTCTCTTCCCGCAACGCGTTGTACACATATATTCACCCTCCACAATGTTATATTTTTCTTGAGTACATTTTCATTCATAACACCCATTTAGGGGTAGCACTAGTCGCTCGGTACCTCTAGATACAGTTTGGCTCATGGCCTAAAACTCCATGCTTGGTTGGGCGCTGAGAACTCCTCCCCTATGCAAATGCTTCCGCAACTCTGATGTATATTGAAAATTGTATATTTTGTGCATAGACCCCTAGGGAGGGGTATCTCTCACTGTTCGCATTTACTGAGTATGTTCAAAAGGACAACTAGACGTACTAAAAAGTGAATCTCACATCATCTTGTTTCTAAATTTCAAAAAAGTAGTGATGTAGCGTTGTGCAATCACAAAATCATTATTTGGAGGTGGAATTTGACAATTCTAACACCACTAGTGCGTTCGAAATGCTCAAAAACTTAGGAAATGGTTGTCTACTTGCCTCAATTGAACACCAAGAGAGGTAAAAAAGGCCAAAAAACTCCTATGAGGGGGGCTTTTTTAGAGGCATTAAAAAAAACAGCAAAAAACCATAGTTCCACAACACCTCGGGGAAGAACCATTTTTTCCATCAATGAAGTGGAGACCGTCTTTGACTCTCTCCCACCTATTACTTTGGATGAGGGGGGAGACAGAGAGAGATGTAGAAGGTGAAGACAGTCCCAACAGGTGGAATTGTCTCCTGGAAAGCGAACTGTGGATCAATCACACAACAGAATTACCACGATAGTTAACACATTAACTTCTAGAAGGCTATAAATAGGACACATTACATGGTAATTGGGCTTCTTGCTTCTTACTTATTAGCTCTCTTAGTTTTAGCCTTCCAAGTATTTCCTGAGCTACAATCTCTTCGCCTGTAACTTCACCTTGTAATTATTACTGATGATGTTGTCATTTGAGCTTCAATCCATTATACCTTGTACTGGTTGTTCCTGAACTATGAATCTGAAACTACAAACACTTTTTCAGTTGTCCAGTTTGTCTCTCATTTCAATATACTATTTTAGTTTAGATAACAATTTGAGTCCAGTCTCTAGTCTCTATTCCAGTTTCACTGACTAAACTGACAACTCACCAGTAGCTCTAAATTCTAACACTGGAATCAGTTATCTGAAGAGATCAGCTCCAATTCCATTTTGGTGATAATGGTGGTTAGAGTTGTTTGCTTGTTGACCAGAAAACTCTTGTCCCAGTTAGAATTTTCAGTTGTAGTGATGGCGCCCAAAACCAGTCGTGGTTGTAAACCATCACACCGCATTGACCTTGTTCCTAAGGAAGCAGAACAAGACTCTGATCTAAGAAGGACCCGATGACTGAGACTAAGGCTCAGGAGGAGCACAGTCATGCTGATGAGGCAAAGGACTCTTAGCACTCTAGTCAGTCCAGAAGGAGAATGGCTGAGAGAGAAGAACGCAAGGCCAGGAGTTCTCGAACCACACATAGGAATAGTGGCGCCAAAGGCAGCAAGGATTGTCGTCACAGTTCCAGTAGAAAAGCCAGAGAAGAGATAGAAACTAAGACTGACAAAGAAATTGATTGGGATTCTAATACGGACCATTATAAAAAGTCCTCAAGACGGAGTCAAGTTCAGAAGGTCAGAAGAGTCAAAGAAGATGCTGACCGGCATGATTATACCTCTTCATTGAAAATTTCTTTCCCAGTGTTCAAAGGTGGGAAGAAAGATGATCCAGATGTTCATATCCAAGCTTTTGAATAGTATGCTTAGTTGAAAATTATTAATGAAGATGACTGAGGTGAATACTTTCCTCAGACAGTAAAGGATGCAGCAAGGAAATGGTACCACCATTACCTAGCTTGCCAACTCGGATCATACAACACTGGAATATTCAGACAACAGAGGAGATGAGGGCATCCTCTATGAACTGGATAAGATAAAGCAGGGAAAAATTATTCAGTAGAAGTTATGTTGAGAAGATCAAGGAGCTAACCAGGCAGCTACAGGAGCCACCATCAAAAAAATAGGTTGTGAGCATGGTTTTTAAATGGGTTCCACAGTAAAAAGCTTAGGGACAGGAGGTGTCCACACCAATAAATGATTTGGTGCAGCACGCCTTGAAGCTTGAACAGCAGGAAAAGAGAGGAGAGGAGTCACAAGAAGAGGAGGTCCAGTAGTAGCAGTTCTTCCACTGAGAATTTTGATCCCAGTAATACCTCTAGTAGCTCTAAAAGCAGCTGAGATGAAAAGAGCAAACACAAGGCCAAGAAGGGGTCTTGGTCCAAAAAGATTGATGAGATGGCTCGGCAGATTGCTGAAATCAGCCAGCAGACTAGGCAACCAGCTAGAAGAATGGAAACTTGGTGTTCAAAGTGTAAATCTAAAGATCATGTTTCCAATGAATATCCACAGTGTACCTATTACAAAGCATATGGTCATTTATGGAACAATTGTGGCATTTGCATTCATCACTTCAAGAAGGAAAAAAGATTTGTCTGTAGTGGCATTTACCAATGTTGAACCAGACAGAGTGGAGACTACCAGTGTACCCCAAGAAGAGAAATCAGGTACCAATGGTACTGGTACTGGGCGCGACATGTACCAGGGGGGTACTAGCCACCGGGTCGTGGTAATTTCCAGAACGAAGTCTGAACTGTTATACTTGTGGCAAGCACGGGCATTTTGCAGCTCAATGTCCAGAAACACCTACTATTGCAGCTACTGAGGCGAAGGCCCCAAAGCCAATTCTTGTATGAGCAGTTACATGCAGCAAAGGGGTGGTTATTGAGGAAATTCCAAATGAGCTGACAAAACCAGTCAGTCCTGAAAGTAGCAAATGGGCTTAGCAGAGAGAGGTGGAAGGAAAAGGGTAAAGAAAAGGTAGTTGATGAATGCCAGGAGCAGAGAGAACCGGCGGCTAAGATCATAGAAGATTTAGCCAAGAAGCTGTCAGAGCAGCCAGAGAAAGTTTTGATGCTCGGGTCATTCAAAAGATACCAGTCCAATCTTCTAAGAAGGCACAACAAGATCAGTCAGGGTCTGGGATTCCTAAGACTATGTTGGTTGCAGTTCAGGGACTGATGGAGGAATTAGGGAGCGTTAAATCAGATATAACTACAACAAAAAACACTGAAAGAGACACTGAAGGCACCAGAATAGAGGAATGGCACTGTGCAGATACTCCTGATTCTTCAAGTTCTGATAACAACTCTGATCAAGAGAGGGAAGAAATTCATGTCAAAATCTGTGACAGGATTTAGAAACTCACAGTTGAACTAGATGATATTAGAAAAACTTTGCCTGAAGTAGCGAAATTCATCACACAGCGAAGGAAGGCTGAAGCGGAAGCCAGAGCAGTTGACTTGGTTGATGTTAGAGATGATGAAGTGCCGCTGATCCAGGTAGACTAGAAGGGTTAGTAAATAGTGGAGCCATTGTCAGGTGTCATACTGGATGGAGGAGCAGGAGTAAATATCCTGGGACACACCTTCAGCAAAGAATGGGTATCACAAATTTGAAACCAACACCTTTCAAAGTTCAAATGGTAGATCATCGAGTTGTGCAGGCAATTGGGATGATAGAGAGTATGAAGATAAGGGTAGGCAAGGAAAATTTCAAGACCAGTTTCCTAGTACTAGATGTGCAAGGCGCATATGGGATGCTACTGGGGCGCCCATGGTTGGGAACAGCACATGTTGTTCACGATTATGCCAATCAAACTCTGACAATACAAGGTGACAGTAGCAGAATTTAGATTCAGACAAACAGCACTAGGAGTTGGAGAAAGGAGTTGCGATCAGAAGAACTTTGCCAGAAGTATAAGGTGAAGAAAATTGAGAGGATGCTGGTGGCAATGAATATTTGTCCACTAACCGACATAGATCTCAATGTAGTATTATTGGATAAAGATCAGGCTAAAAAGCAAAAGAAGCAATTCCCAGATCAGTTCACTATTCTAAGGAACGACCAGTTCAACTAACTGAAGGCCGGAGAAGAACCAGTTGATTCCAATATGCCAGTGGTGGTTTCTGAACAAGCACACTCTAGAGAAGTTACTGAAAATCAAAATAACAGTTCAGAGCTCAGAGGACCGTCATGGGATTATGCTAAGAATTCAATCAAACGAAAGGGTGTTGGGCCTAACTGGTTGCTTCCAGATGATCAAGAAATAGAGGAATGGAATCTGGGATCTGAGAAAATCCTCGATTGATCAAAGTCAACAAGCGTTTGAATCCAGTTATGAAAGAGAAGGCCCGACACATGTTCCCAGCAGTACAAAGATGTGTTCGCATGGGAATATACTGATCTCAAGGGAGTAGATCCAGAGGTATGTCAACATCGCATACCATTGAAGCCAGATGCCAGAAAAGTGAGGTTGCAAAGATACAAATAATCCAAATTATGCTAAGAAGGTCAAGGAAGATATTGATAACCTTCTGAAGGCTGGGTTCATTATTGAAGTAGCCAGTAGTGATGACTGGTTATTTCCTATTGTGGTAGTACCCAAGAAGAATGGAAAGCTTAGGGTCTGTGTGGATTATCAAAAGCTAAATGCTCATACCATCAAGGATCCCTTTCCATTACCATTTACAGACATGCTACTTGATGAAATTGCACGTTATGAGATGTATAGGTTTATGGATGGTTATAGTGGTTATAACCAGTTACAAATTGCTCCTGAGGACCGGAGTAAAACTACTTTTATTACTGAGTGGGGATCATTTATGTATCTGGTTATGCCATTTGGTCTTTGCAATGCTCCAGCGACTTTCCAACGATGTATGATGGAAATATTCAGTGAATTTCTCCACCAATTCCTTGCCATATTCGTGGATGACTTCACTGTATATTCAAAGGAGGATAAGCATTTACTTTTTTTTGGAAATGGTTTTCCAGCGTTGTCAGGAAAAGCGGATCTGTTTTAAACTCATTCAAATCTCTTTTCTTGGTCTAAAAGGACAACTATCGGGACATGTAGTGTCCAGAAATGGTATAGAAATGGCTTATGACAAGATTCAGTGTGTCCAACAGGCCAAGGCGCCCCGCAATGCATTAGAGCTAAGTTCTTTCTTGGGATATATCAATTTCTATAGAAGATTTGTGCGTCAGTTTTCTTCCCCAAACATCACAAAGAAGAACAGCAAGTTCAATTGGACTACTGAATGTGAGGAGAGCTTTAAGAATTTGAAGAATGTCATTATTAGTAACTCAGTACTTCGACAACCGAATCGGGATGTCATTTTTCATGTACATGTAGATGCTTCAGTACTGGCGATGGGAGCAATATTAGCTTAGTTGGAGGGGAGGACTGATTATCCAGTGTGTTTTACAATCGGAGATTCAGTCAGACTGAACAAGGAATATACCACTACTAAAAGAGAAGCCTTAACAATGGTTTTTAGTGCTACTAAATATCGACACTATTTGTTGGGCAAGCTATTTCATTTTTATCTGGATCATCATGCATTATTATTCTTGATTAACAAGGTCATTATTCAAAGCAGACTGATAAGATGGATGATGTTCCTGACGGAATTTTAGTTTCGCATTTTTCATAAGCCTGGTAAAACCCACTGTGGTGTTGATTTCCTATCCAGGAGTATGGATGGCTACTCTGAAGCATCCTTGAGAAATGAGCCAGTGGATGCAGAACTATTTCAGATAACAACTGAAGAAACAACTGATCCAGAGTTGTATGATGTATATCAGTTTCTTTCTAAGGGAGGAGTCCCATACACCTAGACTCAGAATCAGAAGAAGGCTCTGATTATTAAGAGTCTGAAGTTCACCATCCTTGGCGGAATCACTTTACAAACCGAGAGTAGATGGGGTTCTTTGAAGATGTGTACCTATGCAAGGGAGAATGCAAGTTATTTCGGAGGCACATGATGGGGATTATGGAGGACATTTCTCTACTGATATCACTTACAAGAAGATTTTGTAGGCTGGATTGTGGTGGCAAACTTTAATATCCGATGTCAGAAGCTATTGCAAGACATGTGATATATGCCAGAGGATGGGTAGACCCACAACAGAAGATATGACTCCTCTAACTCCAGTCCAACCACTAAGAGTGTTTATGAAATGGGGTCTGGATTTCATGGGTCCATTTCAAGAAAATTACTCCAAGGAAGAATAGGTATATATTGATGGCCACTTGTTATGTCACCAAATGGGTGGAAGCTAAGGCTCTTTCGACAACACCGTGAAGTCCATTGTTGTATTCTTATTTGAAAAATTTTATATGCCATTATGGATGTCCTGTGGAGATTGTGTCTAATCAAAGAACATACTTTATAAATGATACTATGGACATTCTAATGGAAATGCTCCCAGTAAAGCATCAAAAATCAACACCATATGATCCAGATGCAATGGGCAAGCAGAGAGCAGTAACAAAACTATCAAGACCATTCTCACTAAGATTGTGCAGAAGGAGCCACACTAATGGGATCTGAAGCTCCAGACTGCTCTCTGGGAATATAGGACAGCCTATAAGGTCACCACTGGACTAACACCATTCAGAATGGTGTATGGCATTGAAGCTATGTAGATTGTGATCATTTTTGGTCTCAATATGCCTCGTAATATGCTTTTAGTTTAAGCACAAATGTTGTTTTTGTATAAAGCTTGAGCATGAGGTCATCCTGGTCTGTAGCCTGTCGGCGTGTGCCGAGAGAGAGAGAGGAAGAGAGAGAGAGAGAGAGAGGAGAGAAGAGAGAGAGAGAGAGAGAGAGAGAGAGAGAGAGAGAGAGAGTCCCATCTTTGTGTGCTCAGAGTGAGAGCTCATTTTAAAAGTCCAAAACTATTTCGGCCCTATAACTTCCACAAGTTGGGCTAAGATATCCTCAAACAACGCTTTTTCCCCCTAACATATGTGAGGGCACAGCCGCTGGTGGACTCCTCTTCCAAGTGAGGAAGTTTTCTAAACGTTTTTAGTGCGTAGGGATGGATAGTTACGTGACTAACACTACAAGAGGTCACTTAAATTCCGGCGCCACATTACCGGTGTCACTAGCGGGCATCGATATATGTGTAGCTATGTATGGAGGGAGATAAAGGTAAAAAAAAATTTGAATTTCAAATTTCCGGCACTTGTTTTGACATCAGCGCGCATGCACTTTTCGACGCTTTATCCGGCGCGTTCTTCGACACCTATATCGATTTTTGTACCGATGGTACCTACAAAAAACAAAAACCACGGCTTTCTCTGCACATTTCTCTTCTTCTTGCGCCTTTTCTCAAGCTCTCTTTTTCCTCACCTCTTATAGATCTGGTGCAAAACAAGTTGCTAGAAGTGCTAATCTTGCTTGTGGGTTAGCCCATAACAGTAAGGTAAGATTGTTTTCATGTTTACTTGTAGATTTAGGGTTTAAAGTTTAACTTTGTATTTGTGTGTGCGTTTTTACAGGTTCGAGGACGTTTACAACATCTTTTATTGCTCAAATAAGACGAATGTGAGTGCTCGAACCATTAAATGCATATTAAATTTTTTTAAATTAATTTGTATGTTAATAAAAGAAAATTTCGTGCTTTAAACTTTCAATGCTTTAAAAGAAATTATGGTTTGTGATGTGAAATTTCATTTTGAATTATGAAATTTTTTTGTTTTGGTTTATGAAAAAATCTTGTTTTAAAGAAATTAAGTTTTGAATTATGTTGTTTTTGAAATTATGCAATTGATGGGGTTTATGTTTTAGGTTAAGTTTAGGTTATAAGCTAAGTTAGGTTATGTTAGGTTAGGTTAAGTTAAGCTACGTTAGGTTAGGTTAGGTTAGGTTATCTTATACGTTAGGTTATGTTAAGTTAAGCTACATTAGGTTAAGTTACGTTAGGTTAGGTTAGGTTAAGCTACATTAGGTTAGGTTAGGTTATGTTATCTTATACATTAGGTTATGTTAAGTTAATCCACGTTAGGTTAAGCTACATTAGGTTAGGTTAGGTTAAGTTACTTTAGGTTGGGTTAGGTTAAGCTACATTCAACAATACGGCAAGCCATAGAGCTTACCCACAGTGCATATTAAAGACAACACAATGGCAATCTGTTCATCAATACGGCAAGCCATAAAGCTTACCCACAATGCATATGCATTGTGGGCAAGCTCTATGGCTTTTCGTATTGGCAATGGCTCGCCATTGAGTTGTTTATATGTCCGCGAACAGTTTTCAAGTCCTAAAATAGCTGAGCGGACCTGAAAATAACACCATGGCGAGCTGTTTGGCAATATGGAAAGCCATAGAGCCTGCCCACAATACATATGCGTTGTGGGCAAACTCTATGGCTTGACGTATTGCCAAATGGCTCTCCATTGTGTTTTCTATATGTTTGCAAGTGGTTTTCAAATCCTAAAATAGCTAAGCGGTCCTAAAAACAACACAATGGCAAGCCTTTTGGCAATACGGAAAGCCATAGATCTTGCTTACAATGCTATGCATTGTGGGTAAGATTTATGGCTTGCCGTATTGCCAAACGGCTCTCCATTGTGTTGTATATATGTTTGCGAACGATTTTCAAGCGCTAAAATTGCCTTGTGTCCCTAAAAACAACACAATGGCAATCCGTCTGGCAATATGGCAAGCCATAGAGCTTTCCCACAAGGCATATACATTGAGGGAAAGCTCTATGGCTTGCCGTATTGCCAACAACTGTCCGCAAGCGGTTTTCAAGCCCTAAAATAGCTAAGCAGCCCTAAAAACAACACAATGGCAAGCTGTTTGGCAATATGACAAGCCATAGAGTTTTCCCACAATGCATATGCATTGTGTGCAAGCTCTATGGTTTTCCCTATTTCCAAAAGGCTAGCCATTGTGTTGTCTATATGTCCGCGAGCAATTTTCAAGCTTTAAAATTGCCTCGTGGCCCTAAAAACAACACAATGGAGATCCGTTGGGCAAAATAGAAAGCCATAGAGCTTTCCCACAACGCATATACATTGTGAGCAAGCTCTATGGCTTTCCGTATTGCCAACGGCTGGACATTGTGTTGTCTATATGTTTGCGAGCGATTTTCAAGCGCTAAAATTGCCTCGTGTCCCTAAAAACAACACAATGGCGATCCGTTTGGCAATACGGTAAGCCATAAAGCTTGCCCACAAGGCATATGCATTGTGAGAAAGCTCTATGGATTTTCATATTGCCAACGGCTTGCCATTGTGTTGTCTATATGTCTGCGAGCGGGTTTTAGGCCCTAAAATCGCTTTGCAACCCTAAAAACAACACAATGGTGAGCCGTTTGCCAAATTGGCAAGCCATATAGCTTGCCGACATCGCATATGCATTGTGGAAAAGCTATGTGGCTTTCCGTTTTGCCAAACGCCTGACCATTGTGTTGTTTTTATGTTAGGTTAGGTTAAGTGAGGTTTAGGTTATAGGCTAGGTGAGATTATAGGTTAGGTTAGAGCTAGCGACAAATTAATAGTAGAAAAAACACGAGCGGACTTTGAAGATAACTCGTGTACTTTCAAAAACGCAAATGGACTTTGGTTAGGTTAGGTTTATGTTATAAGTTAGGTTACTGTTGACAGGTCAACCTTTCAACAACACTTCCACAAAGATTCCATGAAGATTCCTCAAAGATTCTCTAAAGATTCCAAATAAAGATGATGATGAAGTGATGAAGACGAAGATGGATGCTGTAATGTGAAGATACAAGCTCATGGACATCATCGAATATCCCGTTATTATTATTTTGAGCCATTATGGCCACTTTTTTAATGTTTACGGGAACTTCATATTTTAGTCGGCAATTGTATTTTGGCCACAGATGCTCGTTGGATGAGCAAAGCCAGCTCACAGTGTTGTAATCAAGCTCTATAGAAGCCTAGGGACAAATCAGGTCATTTTGGTCGGACATTAGGTTTTCTAAGGCTTAGTATATAAGCCAAAACCTAAAGCTTTGTAAAAGGACTTCTAATAATCTGATCTTCTGTGTTGTTGGGAGACTGCGAGAGAGTGCGAGAGTGTGTGTGTGTGTGCTACAGGAGCTACGGTGGTCAGAATCGCAAACGAAGAGCAGCAGTGTGTTGCCCATGAGGAGAGCTACGCATTGATGCTTACATCACGCGCGTTCGTCTGTGTTTTGGCAGATTCACCCACGAGCTACTTTTGGAGTTTCGGTGAGTAAATGTTGTCCGTTTTTGCATTTCAGCATATCCACGCGAGTAGAGCTACACATTAGGCGCTTTAGTTTTTGAAAACGTTGACCTGCAAAAATCGGCTAGACATCAGCGAGTAGACCTACACATTAGACACTTTAGTTTTCGGAAACGTCGACCTGCAAAAACCGGCTAGACATCCTATGCGTTTTCTGCACGGAGGATATTGGGTAGGTTTTTTTGGTCACGGACCTTAGGGAGAGTGGCCTATTGGTCTTGATAGGATATCCCTCAAATTTTGTAACGTTTCGAGAACTTCTAATGGGCTTTTGGCTTGCGGTAGCATCATAAGAGACTCTCACATTCACAGAACCGATGGCATGTAGATTTGATATCTTTGTAGGAAGTAGTCATTAGTTGGTCGAGTAGAGGTTGACACCCTTTGGTTGCTTCCACGCGCCTGCGGGTCGAGCTTCATCCTCAGTTGACATTATATGTTAGGTGAGTTCTTGCTATGCTGACGTCCGTCGCGGCGTATCCGTCCAACATTGGCGCCGCCTGCCGGGGACGAGGGCCCTAAGTAGGTGACCGAGACTAGTCCTTGAGGATAGAGGTCCCTCTGGCTTGCCAGAGTACTATTTTAGATTTAGATAGGATCAGAGGGTGGTGGACTCTCTAGGTCTTAGGAGGAGTCTAGGGAGCTGTCTAGCCTAGATCCTTCGACTTAGGTAGTATTAGGTAGGAGAGTATCACCATCTCACATTGATGAGTAGGAGTAGGGTAAGTAGGATATCTTGATTGCTGATCTAGAGTACTTTATGCATGTCTTATTTGCTGTTAGGCTCATCAGAGAAGTGGAAAACGCTAAGTAGGAAAGACAGTAAATTGTGTTTGGAAGCTGATTTGAAGTCCGAAAGTTTTTGTGATTATTTCTGAGAGCTCTACAGAGCATAGGGAGTACTACTACTAGAAAAAATTTGCATTTTAAGACAGTAGACATCCTACGCGTAGGATGTCTCCAGGGTACTTTTGGCAGGGAATTTGGGAAAACTGAGGTTACCAGTGGGTTCAGAGGGTAGGTTTTACCCTAGTAACATATTGACTTGGGTGTTTTTCCCTATTTTTGTTGACCAAAAGCCAAAAGGCGTAGTCAGAAAACGTAAAATTTCAAAAAAGGCTTAAATTGAGTGATTTTGCATGTTTTTGCAATTGTGAAGCATACTTGCACTTGCTGAGAGCATAAGGAAGCATCAGGGACACTTCAATCTGAAAAAATAAGCAGTAGACATCCTACGTGTAGTATGTCTACAGGGTGATCTGGGCATTTTTTTGAAAATCTAAGGTTACTGTTAGAAGCTGGACACACCCCACAACAACTAATAACCCGGAAGATTATTATTTTTGTAAATATTCATTCATTGAGGAAAACCTGATTTTTCACCTTGTAAATATTGGGACTTACAGAAGTTTCTAGATTGTATCCCAGTTTTGATAGTTAGATTGAGTAGTTGGTTGATTTTGGAACTTTAGGGTTTGAGAATTGTAAGGTATATATACCACTTTTTGACCTTAATAAAAAACCTTTTGTCATTTAAAAAAAACAAGTTTTGAAGTCTGTGAGTGAGCGTACTGTGTACGAGAGAGTGTGAGCTTCATCTTGACACTACGTGTGCACCGGTGGTCGGAATTGCGTGCAGAGAAGTGCAGCGTGTTGCCCCCGACGAGAGCTACGTGCCGATACCTACATTGCGCGCGTACGGTCCGATTTTGCGAGCTCCTTCTATGAGCTTCATCTGGTGTTTGGGTGAGCATACGTTGTCCGATTTTGCATTGTAGCATATCCACACGTTCACATTGAGTAGAGCTACACATTAGGCACTTTAGATTTCGAAAACGAAGACCTACAAACTTCGGCCAGACATCCTACGTGATTTTGCACCGGGTGTTTTGGGTTGGGGTTTTGGTTCATAGACCTGAGGGAGAGCGACCTATTAGTGTTAGTAGGGTCTCCTTCAAGTTCTATGGTGTTTCGAGATTGTTTGATGGGTGTTCAGCTCTAGAAAGCGTTATAGGAAGTTTTCTCTTATGCACTCTTGAAGGCTGTGACTTAGACAATTGGTAGAGACCTCTGTAGGAATTAGTTAGGAGTCGGTCGAGTGTAGGTTGACACCTTATGCTTGCTTCCACGCACCTGCGGGTCGAGCTTTGTCCTTAGCTGACATTATATGTTAGGTGAGTTCTTGTTGTGCTGACGTCCATCGCGGCGTATCTGTCCAACATTGGCGCCGCTGCCAGGGACGAAAACCTTAGGTAGGTGACCGAGACTAATCCTTGAGGATAGGGATTTTTGGCTTGCCAAAAGTCTTGTTTTACATTTAGATAGGATCAGAGGGTGGAGGACTCTCTAGGTCTTAGAGGGAGTCTAGGAAACGTGTGTCTGGCTTAGATCCTTCGACTTAGGTAGATTAGGTAGACCAAGATAGTTTTAGGTAGTAGTCTAGTTCTTGAGTAGGAGATGGAGTGGTAGAAGCGGTAAGAGGAGAGCTTGAGAGTCCGGAAAGGCCAGAAAGCAACCAAAACACCATTATCACCATTTCACATGATTAGTAGGAGTAGAGTAAGTAGGACATCATGATTCGGGATCTAGAGCATTTCATGCATGTATACTTGGATCACAAGTTTGTAAAAGACGCAAAAAGACACAAAAGTGTGTTTGTTTCGCCTAAAAGAAATCCAAACGTTACTGTGAGTGTTTCCGATAGAGCTACAGAGCATCAGGAGCATTTCTGTCAGGAAAAAAATTAATTTCAAGCTTGGAGACATCCTACGCGTGTTCAGAAGGTGGGTTTTACCCTAATTTCAACTGGAAAGTGGAAATTTAACCATATCTTGACAGGATAAGGCCAGATAGACTGAAATTGCCAGACATCCTACCCAAACTGTGCCAAAACATTATTTTGAGACCAAAACCATAAAATGGCTGCATGAGCATGTCTTGCATGATATATTGAGTGACTGAGAGGGGTTTCACCTCATTTGGGTGAGAAAATTGGGTTCAAAGCAGACTTTAGCACTTTTGACTTAAAAAGGCAAGAACAGCTAAAATTGGGGACTTTTGAAATCCAAACCAAAATCTAAGCATACCACTGGGTTATTGACATCAAGTGGAAACTGTGGGTCAAGTTTGGGGTCAAACAGGCCAAAAAGACATCCTACACGTAGGATGTCTTCTGTGTGATTTTGGACTCCAAACCAAATTTTGAGTATACCAAAGTGATCAGCAACTCAAGGGGAGCCTGTGCTTTGAGTTTGAAGCCATTCTGATGAAAAAGACATCCTACGCGTAGGATGTCTAAAGTAAGAAATTAAAGCCAGACATTGACAGTGGGCATAGCAAGGTGTTGTATAGCCTAAGGCAAGCCTCTTGGTCAATTTGGGTCCAAATTGGGGTTGATTAGACTGATCAGGATCAGCAACAGGCTGTCGAAACAGATTTTTGACTCATTGACCAGCTAATAGGTGTCCAAATCAAAAAGTAAAAACAATTGTGGGCTCAGCACATTAAGGGGAAACCATAGTGCAAAAATCCAGGCAGAACTAAGCAGGAGACATCCTACGGGTAGGATGTCTATTGGGGCTTACTGAAGAGAAAATTGGACTGAGCTTAGACAATGAGATTCCATTTGGCTTAGGGGTTCTAGAACTTCTTTCAGAAGTGAAGTTGGACCTTGTTTGTCCATTTGACGAAGTAAAAACTGAATTCAGACTTTTTCGCGTAAATTGACCAACATCCGAGGGAAGTACAGTTTCAGATTAGCAGACCTAATCCAGAACATCAGCAGTGTATAAAACTCAGTAGTGGTTGAGATTAACTCTCTAGTTATGCCAATCATTACTAAGATAACCTCTAGCAGATAAATGCTTTGATTCGATTGCAAAAATTAAACGCTTGTGTACAGGTATATTCAGCAACAAAGCAAGAAGTTGTGCGGAGACTGATCCTTTGCCACGTGAGTGGTTGGATTTGTAATAAATTGCATTGATAAGTTTGATGAATTTAAGATCAGGAAGATACATTGTTAGAGACCAGAAGGTGGCAGGTGACCAAGGTAGCTTAGCGTCCACCGAAGAGAGTGTGACTCAGGCAAGGTTAGATCCGCTAGCACCGATTATTGAGGAAGGTAGCGATACTGACACTTTGTCAGACAAATCTTTCTTCATGATGGGTAGTCAATAGCCAGAAGGTTTCACATACAACGGACCAATGCCAGGAGGAAGCACCTCCCTGAATCCTTTGAATGATTCAAAACTCACTGTGATCTTCTTAGAAGGAACAAACTCGAGGGGAGCCCTAGTCTATTCTGACTATCGAGGATGCAAGTGCATTCGTATCGAAGAGAGGCCAGCTCAGAGATTGGAGATAATCCGAGTCTATGATGATGGAGATAGATTCCGAGACAAAAAGGGGAACCACTATCTGATAATTAGTAACCCTGAAGATTACAAAAGATATGGAGATAATGTGGCAAAAGGGAAAATGGTTTCAGAAGCTCAAGAACCGCCACCAAACATTGATCGGCCTTGGAGCTATTTTTATGTATGATAAGAAAACAACCAGGGTTCCAACTTATAACGAGAACGTGGGAATCTACAAGCATGAGAGTGAGGGTATAGTCGCTTACTTTCACAGCAAAGAACCATACGTAAACGAATTAAGCAAAGACAAGGTTCTTTACTTATTCTCTTATGAAACTGCCATGAGGAAGGGTATAGTTTTTGTTGATAGATACGGGCGAGAATACCAACGTATTCTCCCAGAGGAGGTAGAAAGGGCAATAGGTCCAGGAGCATCAACATATGCCCCCGAAGAAGTGCCAAGAGCCACCTACACCCCAAGTAAGTCGACGAATCCTTTTTCAGATGAGTATGAAGCTACCTCACATTCCACCCGACCGCAAGCATTCAACAACCAAGACCAACCAGTAAACCAGCCATCATTGCAGGCATGGCTTCGATAGAGTGCAACATTGGAACAAGACCGAAACCGAGAGGGTTATCAAGCCGCACGAGGGCTAAGGGATTTGCAAGAACCACCCCTCTATTCAAAGTATCAAGGAGAGTGTAAGCCAAAGACTCAAGGGTCAACAGAGCCTGGAGGACCACCCATAGAACGAGTTCGAAGAGATGAACCACCTCCAGCGAGAACCATTAGAAATTATGGCTTAGGAGCACCACTGGGAGAGGAACCAACCTATTACAGAAGACCCGAGGAGGTATATCGATTAGGATGGGGAGATCCAATGATGAGGTTTGTAGACCATTGGAGAATTAGACCTTCTCAAGTGCAAAAAGGGGTAAACAAGAAATACACAGGAAGCAGAGACCCAAGAGATCATGTAGCAGCCTTTGTGCGGGTAATTAGAGCCGAAGAGGTGTTAGACTTCCCTACCCAATTTGCAAGGTTTGGACTAACCCTAGAGGATGATGATGCCACTTGGTTTGACTCTGTAAAGCGTAGAGACTTTGAGTCTATGGAGGAAGTGTTTGACGAATTTATCGAGGAATTCTCACAAAGGGGGATAGCTCATAATACCATCTCACAAATCCATAAATTCAAACAGAAAGATGGAGAATCTGTACGAAAAGCAGCCCTAAGACTAAAAAGATATGTTAAGTTCTATCCTGTGGAAGAACTGCCAACTCAGTCCAGGCTCATGCTGATATTCATCCAGGGGACTTACATATGAAGAGGAGCACGGCGTTGAATGAGTTGACCAAGGAGGCTCTTTACCTTGTGGACAATTGTGCGGTCTACAAAGAGGGGCAGTTCAAGGACCTTGATGACGATTCGTCTTCACAACAAAGTGGAAGCAAGTATTCTAAGACAACACCGAAAGGAGAAGTAGCTGTAAACCAAGAGCATCTTGTAGATGAAGTGCTAAAAAAGATTAACTTGTACGCCAAACCCCAGGCTAAACAACCCAAGTGATGTGCTATTGAACAAAAATGGACAAACCATGGGACCGAGGAATGTTCTTATGTGAGAGAGAGACCTGATGCTCCCCAAGCTCCGATAGCTTCTCCTCAAGCTCCACCGATGCCTAGATATCAAGCAAGCAACCTACCAGGACTTGTAGGTGTAGAAAGACCACAAACAGTGTTGGGGAAACAACCACCCCTACCGGGATTACGACCAGTCGGTATACGATACACACCAACCGTAACCGAATCAGAGGAAAAGGCTTTGGTGCCTATGCATGCATATTATGAAGATTCCAATGGATATGCGGCAAACCCTGTCTATTATCCACCGGAAGAACCCTCGACACCAGAACCATGGAGCATGATAGGAAATACAGGACCACCAACAGCTGCACAGACAGCAGGGGAAGGAAGATATAGCTTAGATGAACAAACATTGTTGTTCATAGCCAATGGGGGCATGGGCGGATAGAGACATGCATACCAACAAAGGGGAGCTCAAGGAGCACCTCAACAACCCAAGGGACCCTACTACAAGTGTGGTGGAGACTATTGGCTGAGAGACTGTCCTCGTGATGAAATCATTAGAGTCAATGCATATTGCACTGAGTGTGGAGTTACTCATTTGATTCTCGATTGCCCTAGAAACCCGAGCAAAGGAGCAAAAACCACCTTGAACATGCTAGAAACAATACCTTCCAGTGGAGGGTCGGAAAATGAAACAATCATACCTATTCAGACAGTAACACGAGCCCAAGCTCAAAGAATGACGAACCAAACCATAGTTGAAGAGCCAAAAACCGATGCCCAAAGTTCAGAAACGAAAGATCAGAGAAGCACTTGGAAAGCTAGAAAGGCGCGTATGAAAGCCAGGAAGGAACGAGAGCAAACAGCTCTATTGGAGGAGTTGAAACATACAAAGGATAGATTAGAGCGGTTAGAGGATCTTGCTAGCTTAAGTTCACACACCACGGAAACCATAGCACCCAAGGAAATAGCAGAGCCCAAAAGTGCGGGATCAGGAGGATTTGTAATGGCTGACAAGGTAAATGAGCAGTTGGATGCGCTTCTAAAAGCTTATGAAGCTAGACTAAAAAAGAACCAAACCCAGGAGCAAAGGTGGATGACTTATCCATATGCAGAAATAGAAAAATAGAGGTTGGAAATGTGAAAAAAGATGATCGAAACAGCTCAATCCTTGATTGAAGACCCGATGGGTAAACTTGCAAATTGGCATGAGGCACCGGCTCCAACCCCTATCCAACCAACTTTAGAGGAACAAGTAGAAACAAAGGAAAGACTCACTAACGCCTATGAGTCCAGAGGAGAGCCTATCATAGTGCCAAATGCAATAGATGAGTCAAGTGACAGGTTCAAGCCTAAAACATTGACAGAAATGGGTAAGGACTGTAACGGCCTAGACGATCTGTGGAAGCAAATCCGCGAGGCCAATAGGATGAGTAACCACATGAATAGCACGAGAAAAGAAGAGAATGTAACCTTACCTCCTATTGAAGAATTTGAGGCAAGGTCACAAATGAACTTTGAGATACATTCACAAGGGGGAGACCAAGGATCAATTAGTTCGGGGCACAGCCAACCAGACTCGCTGAGAACTTTACCCTCTTACCTAGGAGAGTATGAAGCCAAGTCGGAAGTGAGAGCAATCCCATCTCAAAGACTTTCTTCTAACAAAGTGATGGATTCACAAGGATTGATTGAGTTGTTGTCCACTCTGGTGGCATGCACCAACCATCACATTAGCAGAACTCCTAAGGTTACGGCCAAACATGTGGACCATAGTAGGTAAATGCCTAGAAAAATTTGGAGTGAAAGACCCCACCTTGAAGCTACAGGAAGGGATCAGAGAGTTGGACAGACCTCAACTAAACACTAGGCCAGTACCATTAAACAAGGTTGGAGAGTATTGCGAGGGAGAAGATGGAAACACCACGCTACCAGTAGAATTCCAAGGAGTAGTGTCCAAAGCTATTCTTGACAGTGGAGGGGGAGTCGCTATTGCCACCAAGGAAATCTGGAAAAAATGGGAAAAACCAGCTTTGAGGGCTACCAGAATGAAATTGCAATTGGCAGATGGGTTCATGGAGAAGCCTCTAGGACTTTTAGAAAAAGTGATTGTCACTTCGTGCGGAATCGAGTATGAGCATACATTTGCAATAGTCAATTTCGACAAAAAGAACAATTATGAGATCATCTTGGGACGACCATTCATGCGACAATTGAAGATGGTCCAAGATTGGGGTTACGACCATATATACCTCAGACATGGTGAGACAACAACTAAAATACACTTGAAAGACCATAGTTACAAAGATGTGAACCAAACACCTATGGAAGAGTTTGATTCAGCTACAATAGCAAGATCAGAACTCCCGGCATGGTTAGGGCAACAAAAAGAGCTATGGATGTGCGGAGCTGCACATTGTGGAAGCTTAAGAAGATAGGAATGCGTCTTAGAGAGAGCAATTGAGGACAAGGAGTATATTTCGGAACCTTTCCCTGAAGATGCCTTGGAACCTCTAGAATGGGACCACATACTAGCAACATTGGATGTCTGTACCATTACAGATAGTCCAACAATAAATTTTTGCGATAAGGATGGCTATGATGTGCTACCCTACTACATGGTAAACATTATTCCAGGAGAAGATGAGACGATAGAACCACCAGAACAAGAAGAGTTTTATAACTCCTCTGAACATCTGGAAGTAAATGATGATGCAGATAATGAGTGTTCAGACACCTCAAGTGAGCGTGGAAGGGAAATCGAGAATATCAAGTTTTATGGTTTTGCTAATCAACACCCTAGACGCCAGGAACGCTATAGGAGGAAACGAGCAGGAAACAAAGCGAGAGAGAACCTGATGCCCAGGATAAAAGGTAAAACTCACTAGTTGATGCTTGTAAAAGCAGAGGATTGTGTAAAAGATTACATATCAGGAAGACTCTCAAAAGATCGAAAAGAAAGAACGCGAGAGGAAATAAAACAGGAACGAAAAGCTAAAACAGAAACAAAGTCACAAAAATCTCAAAAATAAAAAAAAGAAACAACAAAAGACCAAGAGTGGACCAAACTGGAGCGTAAACAGAAATACCAAGAACTGAGACGGTCTTTAAGAGAGATATAGACTACCGAAGAAGATAGTGATGATAAAGGGGAGTCAGAAAAGGTGAACTCATATGTACCATCACACTATCAAAAATTTACCACCTAGGATGGAAAAATCATCATGACACCACCAGTCAGGGAAAGAACCAACCAAGAATCTTACGATGGGCCAGAAAATGCAAAAAGGATAGACCTTGCAGAACCAGGTGAAATGCCTCAGCCGGTCTATATAGCCAACGATTTAGAGCCTGAAGAAGAAGAACGACTAACACAACTTCTCAAGAAGTATAAAGATGTGTTTGCATGGTCGTATAAAGACCTCAAGGGAGTTGATCCATCGATATGCCAACATACAATTCCTTTGAAATCAGATGCAAAACCTAGCAAACAACGTTCTTATACATATAATGACACATTTGCTAAACGAATCAAAGAAGAGATTGATAAACTGATGGAAGCTGAATTCATCTATGAAATCGAACATACAGATTGGGTGTCACCCATTGTGGTAGTTCCCAAAAAGAATGGAAAACTGCGAGTGTGTGTAAACCTCAAAAAGGTAAATGCAGCCACCATAAGGGATAATTATCCCTTGCCAATCACAGAACATGTGCTCGAGCGGGTGGCCGGGAAACGGGCTTATTCCTTTCTGGATGGGTTTTCAGGATACAACCAACTGGCAATAACAAGGGAGGATCAACACAAAACAGCGTTTGCCACAAAAGGGGAATTTATACGTATCGAGTTATGCCGTTTGGCTTAACTAATACCCCAGCTACCTTCCAAAGGTTAATGACGCATGCGTTCAAAGAATACCTAAGAATATTCTTAGAAATTTACATGGATGATCTTTGTGTGCACTCTCTTCTACGAGAGGAACATATTGACCATTTGCAAAAGGTCTTTGAAAAATGCAGGACATATCGAATCTGTCTTAACCCGGAAAAGTGTGTATTCATGGTTAAGCAAGGCCGCATCTTAGGACACATTGTCTCAAGAAATGGCATAACAACTGACCTAAACAAAGTCAAAGTCATTGTAGACCTACCCAGGCCTACTAATGCGAAACAAGTGCAATCCTTCATGGGACACTATGGATATTATCGAAGATTCATATACATGTACGCGGTTATAGCACAACCTTTGTTTCATTTGCTAGTCAATTTCGATTGGACCGAGGCGTGTGAAAATTCAATCCAAAAGCTGAAGGAAAACCTTATATCAGCTCCTGTACTGAAGGCACTAGATTGGGAAAAGATATTCCATGTTCACATTGATGCTTCTGCATATGCCATTGGAAGTATTATGGCTCAACCTGGAGACGGAACAATGGATTTTCCAGTTTGCTATGCGAGCCGACAGCTAAACAGTACGGAAAAGAACTACACAACCACCCAAAGGGAAGGGTTAGGAATGATTTATGCTGTAAAGAAATTCCGGCATTATTTTCTCGCAAACAAATTTGTGTTATTCACAGATCATCAAGCTCTTTTGTATCTGGTAAATAAACCATGTAATACAGGGAGAATTGTACGCTAGTTTATTATATCACAATGGTGGTCAAAAAGGGTTAAACCCATCTACGAGCGGATCATCTTTCAAGGATACACAACGGGAAAGCTCCTGAAGGAGTAGATAATGACATACCAGATGCTTATCTTTTCAATATTGAAATGGTACCCAAATGGTCTCAGGGAATCGTTAGCATTCTTTCCTTTGGAAGTGGGTTTGATAACACGGAATACAGATCAAGACAACAAACAATTTGACAAACAAAAAACTTCTAGTTGATATAGCAGGACGGCTGTATCATCTTGGATCGGACCAAATCCTACGATTATGTATAAATCCGGAAGAATTCAAGTGCTACCTTGAAGAAGCATATGTTCAGAATTGTGCATTTCATTGTTCAACAATGAAAACACACCAGAGACTGAAATAGTTAGGGGTTTATTGGCCAACTATGTATGCGGACTCACATTCTTATGTTACCAATTGTACTATATGTAGTGTCAAACGACCAGTGGATCACGCGACATTGTTTGAGGTAAACATTGCACATGCATGGAGTCAATATATCATTGATTTATTAACCACCAGGACGTTTCCTGAGAACATCACAAGAGCACGGAAAAAAGCTATAGAGCTGGAAGCTCGTGAATTTCAGTTCATTGGGAACCAACTCTATAAGCGAGGAAAGGACAATCAACTTAGAATCTGTGCAAGTGAAAGCGAATACCTGCTGATTCTAGAACATGCACATAGCGGAATAAGTGGAGGCCATTTTTCGGGCGATAAGACGGAAAAAATTGTCTTAACCGCAGGAATTTGGTGGTCTACATTGCACATGGATGATGAAGAGTTTGTAAAGCATTGTGATGCATGTCAGCGCACCAAGGTGCCAATAAAAAGAGATGAGATGCCACTACGGCCAATGATGGGAGCAAGAGCATTTGCAAAATGGGGCATTGATTTTGTGGGACCTATCTCACCCCCTGCATATCGCACCCATACCCAATATATCATTGTGGCTACGGACTATCTCACAAAATGGGTCGAAGTCAAGGCAACACAAAAGGTAGATGCACGCACCACTGCACAATTTTTGTATGAGAATGTTTTTGTACGATACGGGTTACCAATAGAAATTGTCAGTGACTGTGGGACACATTTTCTCAATGAAGTCATTGAATATCTGCTAGAGGAATTCATGGTCATACATAGGAAATCTGCTAGAGGAATTCATGGTCATACATAGGAAATCTGCTCCATACCATCCACAGGCCAATGGACAAGCTGAGGCCACAAATAAAACACTATGCATGGTTCTCACTAAAATAGTGTCAGAATCAAGAACAGATTGAGATCAATAGCTACACTCAACACTATGGGCATACAGGGTAGCTTACAAAACATCTATAGGAACAACACCGTACAACATGGTGTTTGGCCTAAATGATATACTACCCATAGAGTTTTTAATTCCAACTCTATGAGCAGTAAAACGATTAGAATGGACAAGGCATGAGCTCTCTTCAAGAGTAGATGATCTTGAAAAGCTAAAGGAACTCCGCTTGAGAGCTGTAGCTTCAATCTATGCTAAAAAGAGAAGACAAAAAGAATTCTTTGACAAACATGTGCGTACTAAAGAATTCAAAACAGGTGATTACGTACTTGTTTATACTTTGAAGCAACATGCCAAGAAAATTAAAAAGCGAGGGATGGGACCCTTTGTGATTAGTGATCTATCACAAAGTGGAGCTGTCAAGCTTGCTACATTAGCAGGTGAAGAAATGCCAAACTGGATTAGTGGATGTCGACTGAAGAAATATCATCTACCACTCACACAGGAGATGCTCCAACAAATGCATCAAGGAAAATGACGAATGAAGGAAAAATAGTGAGTACGAGAGGAAGCTCAAGCAGAAGCAAAAGAACGCATTGCAAAACGATGCCTTCTGCGACAACAACAACAAAGTGGAGCACCATGGCGAATCAATGCCATTCGACTGACGAAGTTGGATGAAGACACAGTGGAGCCAATAATTGCAGTCAAAGTGGGAAAAAATCAAGTTGAATCGATAGCATTGCTTGATTCGGGAGCTCAAGAAAATTTGATCTCTTACGGATTGTACCAACAGCTCAAATCCACAGGTCAACTTCATCCTACTCCTCAAGTGCTGGAAAGTAGTACATCACACCCGTTGAAAACATTGGGATGGACTATATTGCATGTACAAATTCACCAATATATTTACCCACACAAATTCTATGTGGTGGAGGATGAAAGCACACAACACCCAATGATGTTGGGACAACAGTGGCAAAAAGAGTACAATGTGCAAATAGATTGGAATGCAAAGGCAGTCAAAATTCATCATGCACATGAACAACAGGTAATAGCCTTTGCTCAGCAATACCAGAATAATCAGCTGCAAGCCATGCAATCACTGGAAAAAGAGACAAAAGCAAAAATGCCACCAAAGAACAAAATGATACCCGAGACCAGCAATCAGGTAAAGGCCAACCATGCTAATTACAGACATACAAAGTCACCGACCGCAATGAAAAGTTCTAGGTTACCAAAACAACCGAAGCAAGTATGGATGCGGAAAGATACAAATGACATGGCAGACAAACAACAATGCAACAAAAGAATTCCAACGAAGCAGATAGTTCAACCAAAAACCAAGAGCATAAAACAGATATGGATCCCAAAGAAAATGCTTAGCAATAACCCAAATGTCACTCGCATTTGGATACCAAAACCAAAGCAAAAGGGACTCCCTTTAGTACAAGCAACAACGGAAGGCAGAAAGCTGCATTTGAAAAAGGATAGCCGACTTATGTGGATGCCAATCAACAACAAAACAGTAACAACAAAGGAAGTAGCCAAACATCTACAAAAACCGGCACAAGTAAAATACCAATGGAAAGCAAAGGCAATACGGCCCATAGCCATTCCGGCCAAGCCAATCTTCTCCATAGAAACAGCTACGGCTCTATCAACAGTGTCGGCAAAGCAATTGCCTTTTGCAAAAAAGACAATTAAACAGAGAGCAGTAGAGTTACAACTGTTACTTGCAAAGAAAACAAGAAACCTTGATGGCGAATGCCAATAAGCATCTTGCTTATTCCCTTCTCTTGCACAGCATTACTTTTTCCATGCATTGACCGAGTATGCATAAAATAGGGCCACATTAATCGGCCAAGCATTAGCACAACTTTTTCAGCCTATGCATGGTACATACTCCGAGGCGATACCTTGTCGTCCGGGAGGACTCCGGCTAGCAAGGGGGGAGGCATTCTCAAATGCGGAACCAAGTGCAAAAAGAGCAAAAAAGAGCATGATTTTCGACTATTTTAAGGGTTGTTGTTTGATTGCGAAATTTTCAGAAGTAACCCAGGTACATATGCCCTTATACAGTATGTATCTATAGGTATATGGGGCCAAACGCCAAATCAAGCCCCTAGGTGTGTGTATATAAGTAGAAATAGCCATTTTTCGAGAAAAATATTGGTAAAACGGAGAAATCCGGCCATAAAAATTGCATGTGAGTGTATATAATGTTTTGCGGTGATGTTTGTGATTTATTATGATTTTTGGGGGATTTTCTGGGTGTGATTTGCTATTTTCTTTTTAATTTTGCTAATTTTCGACAGAAAAACTTCAAAAATACAAAAAGCAGGTAAAAAACGGTCGTAATGAAAAAAAAAATTGGGGATGATCAGTGACTATAGGACAACCTATGGTACAGTGGGGGTGCAATTATGAGACTGGAGCAGAAAGCGTGTTTTGGCCACGAAATGCCAAATTTCTGGTAAACAGAGCAAATGGAGTCCAAATCAAAAAAATTTTGAGCCTAAACCGCATCTCGCAAGAAGATAGGAGCACATGTCAAATTTCATGAAAAGTGGTTCGGGGACCTCCATTATAAGAAATTTTCACCTCATTTTTAGCTCATTCTCACTATTGACTTTGTGGAGAGAGCTTCTGCCACCTAGAGCGGACGGACCTTCTAGCAGCTTCTACGACGTGCACGACTACCCGACGAGCTCCAGACATGAGAGGTAGGCTCACCACCTTGAGCTTTTCGTGCATGTTTGTCGTTTTGTCACGAAAACTAGCGTAGGGTTTACACACAAAGCGGGCGGTAGAGACCTACAAGTAGAGACGGCGACCTAACGGCTAACCCAAAAGCAATAAGAATTCATCGGCAGCTTACCCTAGCCTAGGAGATCAGTCCTGGATATCCAAAGGCAGTAGAAAACCATCGGGAAAAACCCTAATTCCTAGAAACCCGCAAGAGGCCACCAAATGGGAAATCGGCGAAACGGCGACTAAATGCTACCAAAATTCATGGGTAGGAGCATCTCGACATGCTTGACAACTCTATGTGATCCGCATGACCAAAAAGTGACCTGAAGCGGCACTAAACTTCAGAAACGACATCAGACACACAAAGCGTCAAATTGTTCTCGCGGCCAAACCGCATGCCCGTTTGCCACCAAACTTCACGATCGGCTTTCCTAGACCATCAACAACCAAGTCCTATGGTGTTAGACCACCAGAAATCATCGAAGGTATGTAAATGCAACCACAGGTGCTTCTAGAGCGACAAATTGCCAAATGAAGCTCCAGTGAAGCCAAAGTCGACAAAAACCATACGGCAAGGATCCCCAAGGGGTCGGGAAACTATGGAGACCAACATCAAGAAATTTCATTGCCGAAAAGCACTCCAAAAGCCAGAAAATGACTTGGAGGCTCTGAAGTCCACACAGGGAGTTATTCTCTATCCATTTGACTTTTTTGTTGAAATTAGGCTTAAAAGGGACTCAGGGGGACCAAGGGCAGGCACTAGGAGCACCATCCATGAAAAAATCATCAAGAGACATCCTACGCGTAGGATGTCTCAAGGACACTTCTAGGCACAAACTCCAACATTTTTCATCATACACATTTTCTGAATGACTTTTACATGCTATCCACCAAGTCTCATCACATTTGGACCAAAATTTACCTCATATGCATGAAAAAACGCAAAGTTCGGGCATAGGCAATAATGGGCCATAGACCTACCAAATCTTGTCCAAATCACATGAAACTTGCACAACACATTCACCAACACATCAACAACCAATCTGTGTGGTCAGAAGCAAAAATTGGTGAAGTAGACATCCTATGCGTAGGATGTCTATTTGACTTTTTTGGCCTGCAGAGGATGGTTGTTCATTCCATATCCAATCCCATCATCATCAAGAGCTCATATATCAATTTTGAAGCCATTCTAATCATTTTTGACCCCCAACACCTTCAAGATACACTTTTGGAGCCCAAAAAACACCACACAGGCTCTTACAAGCATCAATCCTTGTCCAAATCCAAATCCAAGAGCATGGCCATGTTCCATAAGCCAAGGACTACCCACATAACAAATTTCATGTCATTTTGATGAAATAGACATCCTACGCGTAGGATGTCTCCAGCATAATTTAGGCCTTCTGTGCAAAGACTGACATCATGGGAGCCAAGACCATGGTGCAATGAGCCCATATACCAATTTTCAACCCATTTGGACCTCAATTGCTATCTATGATGGACTTTCTACCCAATTTGTGACCTAAAGCCTGAATCAGCCCGGAATCCCACTTTTTGATATCCAAATCCAAATCCAGGCATGTAGACATGTTCCATGAGCTATGCACTACCAGCATGGCAAGTATGAACCAATTCTGATGAAAAAGACATCCTACACGTAGGATGTCTAAATGGAAAATTTTGGCCAGATTTGCACTGTGAGCACATGCACAGCTTCACAAGTTCCTTTTAAGCTTTATTTTCAATTTTCAAGTCATTTGGATAGTTAAAACTCAGTTTCTTAGCTAATATGGAAAAAACGCTAACTTCAGACTACTGAGTGCAACAGGATTTATGGCAGACGCGAAGTCACCGGCAAAGAAGAAAAGAATGACCATCAAGGATTACCTGGAAGAAGTGGAACCCTTCGTCATTCCAGAAGGAACACTAAAGCCCACTAGCACATGGATCCAAGAAGATCTGTTAGAGTCCAACGACCTAAAGATGTACCAAGGAGTGTTCAAAGACACTGAAGGCAATGTGATCGAGCTACCAATGCTGCCGCGAGAACTCAATGAGTTTGTAAGAAGCAAGATGGCCGGGTACTTGGAGAAGATTGATCTCCACAACTACTTTGAAGCAATACCGACAGGGGTGGACATAAAGAGAGTCTGGGAGTTTGTGACAACCATCAAAGAAGATGGAGTGGCCAAAGTAACAGATCTACAAGGCAGGCAAGAAACGAAAATAATCATCACTGAGTAGGTTGTATGAGATGCACTAGACCTCTCCAACAAGGGGGATGGTGTAACGAAAAGAAGGGATGAGGTTAAGGTGTACAATGAGAAGAAAGGAAACTACACCTTTGAAGATATTGCCAACCCAAGAGTGGAAATCATAAGCTAGTTGTACAACCAATACTTTCACATGTGTACGAAGAGGCCACAAAAGTACAGAATGCCGCCAAGTACAATTGCCACGACATTCACTTGGGCAATGACGAAAGGCACCCCAAAGATAATCAATTATGCAGCGTATATACATGACAACCTAGTAAAGATGGGTAACAAGAAGCCAACATACATTGTGCCAGAAGAATTAATCACTAAGGTGATTTATGGGGCACTACATGCAAAAGGAAGATGGCCTGATCCCCCGTCCCAGAATGACTGGCTGAGGCTAAAAGAAGACAAAGAGGACGAGCCACAAAGAGCACCAAGGATTGCTACAAGATTGAAGAGACGTGTAGAGCCTGTTCAAGAGGAGCAGCCAGAGCAAAAGAAAGAAAAGAAGGAATTTGCCCAAGTGCCTGCAAAAGAAACAAGGTCACAAAAAGCGGCAAGATTAGAGAGACTGATGGAGAGCTTCCGAGTAGAGAGAGCCCTTAAAGGTGATCTGAGTGAACTCTGGAAGCCATCTCTAGAGTCAATATCGGGATCATCCCGAAGAGTGCAAAGGGACAAATTCGAGGATTATATCAAGAATTTTGAAATTCTTGATGCCACATCAGAGAATATACCGCATGTCCCTTTCACAGAGGAGGAAGTGGAGCAAATACGGCAGAAACTGCTAGATGATCAAGAGAGCCAAGAGAGGGAAAGAAAAACTAAAGCAGAAAGAGATTTAAAGGGCAAGCCTACATCTCTACCGGCCAGCCCTAAACCTAGCCCACCGCCCTCACCACCTCCTAGCATCCCTCCACAAGAAGAGAAAGAGGCTGAAGACAAACCAGAAGAAAGGGAAGAGGCCAAACAAGAGCAGAGCCAGGAGCTGAAGCCAAAGGAAGAGGCTAAGCCTCGAAGTGAGCAACAAGAGTCAGATGATTCTTATCACACATTTTTGGACCTGCTAGCTGCAGGATACATAAAGGAAGAAGCCGCCACAGCCTCATTTGACTTGGCGAGCACAGGGCCGAAAGAACAAATGCAAGGCATCAGGCTAGTGGAATTAAAATAAAGTGCCACAGATACAGTGGATCTACACCCACCCTCCAATGACTGGGATGTGGTGATGACGAAGCTAACCAGGTTGAGAGCGCAGTCCATGGCTTCGAAAAGCGAGATGACAGCTCTCAAGGCCACTGAAGTGAAGATTAAGATGGAAGTAGACACTCTACAAGGACAAAGCCAAAGGCAGAAAGAAAGGGAAGCTGAGCTACAGGCCAGCCTAGCAAGGGCATTACAAAGATGCCAGGCAATGGAGGAGGAAAACCAAGCAGCAGCAAAAAGAATGCAAGCAGTTGAAGAAGAATGTCAGCAGCTCAACAAATCACTTCTAGATGCCGAAAGGGAAAGAGATAACCTGACCCTACAACTGGCGGAAGAGTCTAAAGAAGTAGAAGCCATGAGAAACGCCAAAGAAAAGGCGGAATAGATCAAGAAGGAAGCCAGGATGAGGTCCTCGAGCTCAAGGACCAACTCAAGGTAAAAGATCAGACAATCCAAAGGCTGCGGGCATCCCCTGCCAGAGTCAGAGATACTAGCTCGACTCACATCACTACAGAGAGTCAACTCTATGAAGAACAGATGCAAGAACTTCAGAAGGAGACGACTCTAGAGAAAAAGTAGAGATTGATGATGGCAGAAGGGTCTATCGTCATGAAAAAAAGAATGGAAGAAGGCCAAAAAGCCTTGCAAGAGGAAGTGGAAAGTATGAAAAGAAAGCTCGAGGAGGCGGAGAGAATAAACGCTGAATTAAATGATCTCCTTGTGAATATGGGCGAAGAAGCGGAAACGGAAAAACAAAAACTCCTAAAGAAGATAGAGGAGTTGAAAGGACAACAAGCAGGAGAGCAAGAGGGAACATGGCCAGCAGCCAATGAGGGCATAGACTTAGAAAATGTGGCAGATCCGGTGGACACGCCTATGCAAGAGGAAATCCTAGAAGGATCCTCTCAAGAGCCACAGGACCTAACACAGGAAGAGGAAGACAAGTTGCGTAAAGCAATAGAGGTGGAGATCAGAGAGACATCAAAGGAAGCCCTAGAATGGGAGCAGAGGGTTTTCAAGTCTATGACCATTCAGAAGATCGACGCCAGCAACCTCAGGCGCGAATGGCTTCAACCCTCTCTCCCATATCCATTGCTGAAATATGAAGCAGCCACCATCAATAAGCGGATCAGGGAAGAGCCGACCGTACCACTTTACAATGTAGATACCTCACAACCAGAAGGGGTCAAGCTAAT
This sequence comes from Adiantum capillus-veneris, assembly GCF_014529385.1. Classification (NCBI taxonomy): domain Eukaryota; kingdom Viridiplantae; phylum Streptophyta; class Polypodiopsida; order Polypodiales; family Pteridaceae; genus Adiantum; species Adiantum capillus-veneris. Next base: position 3,014,719 of record NC_140942.1, read on the forward strand.
TGTTGATTCTTAGCCAAAATGGAGGAAGTCCTGGCTCACAAAGTACCCACAATACCTAATCCACTTGGTAGAGGCACCGAAAAATATCAGAGACAACCTCAGCTTTTGTCCTCTACCAAGGATCAGGACGTGGAAAGCCTAGGAAATCTTGCAAAGAAGCCAACCCACTTGGTTGAATTACCATAAGCTGCCGGGCTTGAAGGCAGGTGAGAGAATAAGTGTCTAATACATGGTGAAAACCCTAACTAGCGCCATCAAATTGTTCACTGGCTCACCCGACCTTACTTGCATCATGATGAAGCAAATTTGCAAATCCCTCTTGGCAGTATTTGAGACTTTCAAGCCAGGCCAGGTGACAGACAATATCTTTTTCTTCCAAGATACTTACAGATGCGCTTATGATCTGTCTGGTCAGCCTTCCAAGGAGATGATACATGCAATGTATCAGAGGATAATGTTTCTACCATCCTATCACCTCCAGGCCTTTGAAGAAGCGTTCTACATAGGCTTCTTCACAATAAACACAGATATTTTTGGCCCAACAATGATGAACCTTCATGCAAGATATGAATCACTAATCAAGATGCGCGAGACCATACGATGAAGAAGCGGATCAGCGGCCATGTCGGGGACGACATGAGCAAGGAGGGGGGGAGTGTTAGAAGATGGACACACCCCATAGCAACTAACTACCTGGAAGATTATTATTTTTGTAATTATTCATTCATGGAGGAAAACCTGATTTTTCACCTTGTAAATATTGGGACTTACAGAAGTTTCCAGATTGTATCCCAGTTTTGATAGTTAGATTGAGTAGTTGGTTGATTTTGGAACTTTAGGGTTTGAGAATTGTAAGGTATATATACCACTTTTTGACCTTAATGAAAAACCTTTTCTCATTTAAAAAAAACAAGTTTTGAAGTCTATGAGTGAGCGTACTGTGTACGAGAGAGAGTGCGAGCTTCATCTTGACACTACGTGTGCACCGGTGGTCGGAATCGAGTGCGAAGAAGTGCAGCGTGTTGCCCCCGACGAGAGCTACGCGCCGATACCTACATTGCGCGCATACGGTCCGGTTTTGCGAGCTCCTTCTACGAGCTTCATCTGGTGTTTGGGTGAGCATACATTGTCCGATTTTTCATTGCAGCATATCCACGCGTTCACATTGAGTAGAGCTACACATTAGGCACTTTAGATTTCGAAAACAAAGACCTGCAAATTTCGGCCAGACATCCTACGTGATTTTGCACCGTGTGTTTTGGGTTGGGGTTTTGGTTCATAGACCTTAGGGAGAGCGACCTATTGGTGTTAGTAGGGTCTCCTTCAAGTTCTATGGTGTTTCGAGATTGTTTGATGGGTGTTCGGCTCTAGAAAGCATTGTAGGAAGTTTCCTCTTATGCACTCTTGAAGGCTGTGACTTAGACAATTGGTAGAGACCTCTGTAGGAATTAGTTAGGAGTCGGTCGAGTGTAGGTTGACACCTTATGGTTGCTTCCACGCGCCTGCGGGTCGAGCTTCATCCTTAGCTGACATTATATGTTAGGTGAGTTCTCGCTGTGCTGACGTCCATCGCGGCGTATCCGTCCAACAGTTACCAGTGTGTTTAGAAGGTAGGTTCTACCCTATTTTCACCTGAAAAGTGAAAATTTGACCAAATTTTGACAGATTAAAGCCAAAGGACGAGAATTGCCAGATATCCTACCCAAAGTGTGTCCAAGGCCTAATTTTGAGACCAAACCATAGGATGACTCCAAAGGTATGTTCTAAATGTTGTATTGAGTGCATGTGATAAATTTCATCTCATTTGGGTCAGTGGAAGGAAGATTGAACAGACTTTAGCATTTTTGACTGAAAAAGGCAAGAATAACTAGTTTTGGGGTCTTTTGACATCCAAACTCAAATCTAAGCATACCAGTGGGTTGCTGAAGACTAGGGGAATCTTTGGTCCAAGTTTGGGTTAATTCTATGCATGATTTTGAGACCAAAATTCTACTGTGACCATACCATGCTATCATATAGTCTTAGATAAGAATCCTAGGCAAATTTGGTCCAATTTGGAGTTGATTTGACTTGGGAATTCATCAGAACAGACATCAGGCTTTTGGAACAGATTCTTGATCATTTGACCAACCTATAGGTGTCAGAATCAAAAAGTAAAAATAGCTGTGAGTTTAGCACATCAAGGGGAAGCTACAGTGCAAGTTTGAGCTGAAACAGAGCAAAAAGACATCCTACGCGTAGGATGTCTCCAGGGTCATAAAGTGGTCAAAATTCTACTTTGGCCATACAGGGAGGTTCCCAGTGTCTCAAGGATTCCAAAACTTTTTTCAAAAGTGAATTTGGACCTTGTTTGGCCTATTTACCAAGCAAAGACAAGAATTGTCAGACATCCTATTCTTGGAGTGCACTAGAAGCTTATGCAACCCAAATCTTGACCTATTGGCATCCAAGTTCAATTTTGAGCATACCATTGGGTTGTTGAGCCCTAGGAGAATCTTGGGATCGAGTTTGGACAAAATCTGAGCACTTAGACATCCTACGCGTAGTATGTCTCCAGCTTGATTTAGGACTCCAAACCAACTTATGAGCACACCATTGTGATCAGCACATCAAGGAGAAGCTGGGGTGAAAATTTCAAGTCATTCTGAGCAAAAAGACATCCTACGCGTAGGATGTCTCTAGGCCATGTTTAGGTCCAAATAAAATTCTGAGCATACCATTGTGTTGCTGGACTCAAGGGGAGTCTCTGTACCAAATTTTGTTCAATTCTGAGCATATAGACATCCTACGCGTAGGATGTCTCCAGGCCAGTTTTAGGGACCAACTGTAATTTTGATCATACAGGGGTGTTCCCAGTGTCTCAAGGATTCCATAACTTTTTTCAAAATTGAATTTGGATTCATTTTGACCATTCTAAACTGCATTTCACTGTTTTGGCCATAACTTTCACAAACATTATCGGATTGGAAAAGTTTTTATATCAAAACGTAGCCTGAGAGCGACTCTACAGATCTTAGAGCAAAACTTGAACTAAATGTATGCTCATTTAGTTCAACTTTGAAAAAAACATCGTTTAAGGTCTCAAAATGCATCCGGAAGTCAAGAGTGTCTAAAACCGACAGTTCGAAAGAATTGTGAGAAAACAGTCACGGTTTTGAAGACTGCTAAGTTAGCAGATTGAAATTATCTTTTGGAAAAACCATTGGTCACTCGCTGGAAGGTGCTCAAGGCACAAGTGTGGCTGTCAAGGGTACATCAAGAATTTTTGCATTCATTGTGAAAAAGTTTGCCATCTAAATAGAATTTTGCAGATTGTGTGCTAAAGTGAACACAGGATAGCTCGACTCAAGAATCGCTACAAAGGGAGCAGTCGTTGCAGTATAGTGGTAAGTTGCATAACTTTTCACAGGGCTTCCACTAGATCGAGGCCTGCTAAAAAGCTATAGGAAAAGCAAGCAGCCAGACAAGACAGTATCAGCCTTGGCAAGCAAGGGAGCTAAGAAGTTCAAGCAGTGAAAGCAAAGCCCAGTTCAGAAAACTTAGAGTTTAAGACATCCACAAAAGCTGAAGAACCTCAAGCGAAAAAGACCGACCCAAGGGTGCTAATAATTTTTATTAGCATTGAGGCAAGAAATTAGAGCTATCACTGAACAGGTACAACAAGGGAGTCAAGACGAAAGCAATGGCGTCTCAAAGGAATCAGACCAGCCGAGACGAAGCTTCAAGTACATCCACATAAATTACAAGAGAGCAAATTCGGATCTATCTGATTGGCCAGTACAAAGGATTGCCATGCTATGAGGATGTCAATCGGAATTTGTACATCAAGACAAAGAAAGGTACAAAGGAAACTCAGACATCTCAATATGTGGAAGTTGAAACAACGAAGAATGTACTACACCCACATCCAGATTTCATGGAAGACTGTCTGGGATCAATTTACATGAGGCACGGAAAATACATAGACAATGAGATAGAAATGTTGTACAAGGATCAACTTAAAGAACTCTACGCATATCCTCCAAGTATTTTTCTGTACAAAGCACAAGATGGAAAACGGAAAATTGGTACCCTCTATGGAGACGAAGACGGTCGATACTACAGGGCTGTCAGAAAACAATCATTATTTTGCAGTAGAAGCGTTTGGCTCAAGAGGAGAAGACTACATGTCTAAAGGTGGTAATGTATACCATCTCGTCATGGGTTTACCTCTAACTACGCACCTGGAAGAATTGACACCTATAGTTGTCACTACACAAATGAGTGAGACACCACGTGACACACAACAAGGCACAACACAAGACACCACATGGAAAGACACGGCACAAGTCTCGTGCACCGCACCAGCACAAGACAAAGCACAAACACACCAAATTTCACAAACAGGGAATACGCCGGAAGTATCACCTATGAAGATAGCACAACTTCAAAAAGAACTAGCTCGATCTCAAGAGCTACTTAACAAAGCACAAGAAGTCATATCATCAGGCATTAAATAGATGGCAACATCAGATATGGAACCCTCTCGGATGGGGGGAGTTCAAACTCAACAAAGAGACCCTATCTCTTCAAGAGTGGGATTAAGAAGTCCAGTTTTACAAGAAGTAGTGTCCTTTTCAGGAGTCCAAGTGGAATTTCAAGAAGCATTGGAAGATGTCGAGCCGGAGGAGAGACCACTGGAAATTCACAATGCCCAATGTAGAAGGTCAGGTCAAGATGTCATTCTGGTCGACAAATACGATAGGCACTATGAAATAGCCGATGTGAAAAATATGGATGAGTTTAGCATTTGTGGGCAACCTGTAAGCCACATACTTGGACCCCGTCCAAAAGCACCATCAAGGGAAACGGAAAACAAAGATTCGGTTCAATCTTCACCCTCGATGCAGAACTCGCCAAAATCAACTCGGAAACATAGCCCTAAGGCTATGCAGAAGCCCCACGTCAAAGACCATATACTGATGGAAGAATTAGCATTACAATTGCTAGAAAGCATGGATAGTGATTTGATCTTGTATGCAAGCAATAATGGAAGCTATTTTCAGCTTCTCAAGGACAAGACGATGAAGGATAAAGACACGAAGCCAGTGGATACACCTAAGTTAGTCGTAATCTATAGGTTTATGCATGCAAAGAAGAGGTCATATCTGTATCTAGATACCACAGGAAACCATTATCAGCAGTATTATGGAGAGCTGCCTCGTCCAAAGGGTGCACATGTTGAGATAACAACATATTGTGACCAATGTGCCATTGGTCATTTAGTGAAGGGCTGACCAGCAAAGCTCTACATGGAAAAGAAGAAGCAACAAGCCAAAAGCAAAGTTCAGACAGTGACAACAAGGGAACGGAAGAAAGAATCCCCAACAAGATCTCCGGAAAAGAAGCAGATCTTGTCGCAGAGCACAAAAGATAGGCTCAAGATACAGTTGCTTGAAGTCAAGGGTGTCAACGACATTATCATAGAGAATCAGGCTTTCAAAAAAGATCATTTGAATCAGCTGATTCAAGATCGTTTAAGGAACCTTAGTGAGGACAAGTCAAAGCATCCACGAGGTGATGAGGATGAAGCTCGCAGTTCAAGGTTCAAGAGAAAAAGAAGCCAAGATTCTGACGATAGTGAGCCAACACAAGAAGAGGTGGCAGAGGTAACAAAAAATCTTAGTGCCATGTCACAAGTGGAAGACATGCAAATAGAATCAATGGATGAAGCTAAACGTCTACCAAATAAATTCTCTACTGTGGACTCTTCATTGGTGATTGAGCAAATCAAAGGGTATGAGAAGCTAAAAGAAGATGTAACTGAAGACATAGAATGCACAGAAGAACAGGAAATGACTGAGTCCAAGATTGACTACCCAGGACAAGCAATACAGGATATGAATGAATATTTTCGAGACGAGACTCTACAAAAACCCATGGAACAATGGAAACCAAAGGCCACGGTGACCATTGCATCAGAAGAAGAGAGTCAACCTCAACATCCTGCTACACAAGCTTCAAAACATTTCCAAGAAGAAAAGTCACCATTGAATGACCTTCAAGTGCTAGAAGAAGTAAATAGTGACATAGAGCTTCTGAAATCAAGAATCAAGGCGTCACAGTCAGAAACTAGCAATGAACACCAACAAGCAGCTACAACAGAAGATAGTAAGCACTTGGGACATGCTACAACCAGTCAAATGACAAAGAAGTTCAACATACAAGAGGATGACAAAGCCTTCAAGGCACAAAAGTCCAAGAAAAGTACCGAAAGCAACGAGGACATCAGCTACTTGGCAGCCAACAAGAAGATTAAATTCTCATTGGATGTGTATGAGAAACTAAAATTAAACTTTACAGCAGAGATAGATTGCACTACCACGACTAATGTCATCTCTTATGGGCTGTGGTTACTTCTAGGTAAGCCAGAACTATATGAAATTCAGGTACAGGTTCCTATATCACATGGAATAGCTATCACAAGTTTAGGGATTGCAGAAGCTACCCTTAAACTATGATCAAAGGTAATCAAAGACAAATTCCTAGTGGTGGATTCCTCCAAAATGAGTACACATTTGATTTTGTCCAATCTATGGGCAAAAACACTTGAAGAAGAATTTGAATCTTCAATAATGGTCATCACGACTAGGTCTCAAGAAATCCAGCCTACTACTGCTCCAAGATTATTGGCTTCCGACAAAGGCAAAGCCAAAATGAGCCCACAAATGTCCTACCAATAGAAGCATCCCCTTAAATCAGAGTCTTCAATCCAGCCCCAAAAAGTTCAAGACAGAGCTTCGACATCAACTGACCACATGCTTCCACATGAAAGACAGACTCCAAAGAAAATCTTTCAACCGAAATACCCTACACTGCGAGATCATAGCCACCAAAGGTTTTCAAAGGTCTACATTAAAGATGAAGAAATAAAGGTCAAGGATCCAATATGGATAAATGATCCTAGCCAATTGACGAAAGGTAAACACATGGGATGGATAGCCTCCCACTACAGCTTAGCAGAGCAAGGCTATTATGAGGGTCAAAAGAAACTTTGGTTACCAAAACCACAGACCTCGGCTTATACAGTGGATAAAGGTTTCAAAAAGCATCCCCAAAAGCAACAAAGATCATATTTATATCGCCAAAGGAGACCAATCAACAAGGCTCGCCAAAGGTATGCAGGAAATTTCAAATCCAGCTGGCCTTCATACCAACATAGGACTTCATCGGTAAATAATCCCAAAAATGGCACTCTTGTACATCTCAATACGACATTAAAAACATCATGGGAAGTGCCATCTACATTTCTTCAAGCACAAGGTTACTATCAAGGAAATCGGAGAATCTGGCTACCAAAGATGCCAGGTAAACATTCTTCAAGCAAACGACTTCAGCTTGAAAATAATCGCAATTTCACGGAAGGCAAAATCAAGGACAATGTCACAGTCCACGAAAAGGATATCTGCAAAGACACCCTAATCACACGATGCAAATACAAATGGGTGCCAAAAGAACAACACATAACGAAGAAGATTGAAGTCATCTCTAGCTCTCAAGAAATGTCAAGACATGATAGACAAAGTGTTACGAAGAATGGAGCGAGCCAACCTTCTCAACCAAGGGACCAACAACAACAAAAAGAAATTTTGACAACCAAGGTCACCAAGGTATGGCAAAAGAAACCAATATTGCCAGTATGGTCCTTTACAAATCCTCTCTTCAAGGATGGGAGTTTTGAATTTCAAAAGCTATTCTTGGTTCCGAGAGTAAGTCAAGTCGCCATAAAAATCATGGCATAAGAGTCAAGAGTCGGGAAGCTGAGCCACTAAATGAGCAAGCGTCAGACCCAAGCTTCATGTCTTAATATTTTTTGTGGTCTATGAGTCTAGATATTTAGATTATAGCTCAAATGGGGTCGCTCATGCTGGATAGGTGAGCATAAGAGTCGAAGTCTACTATTTTAAATGGTGGAGTGGCAGAGTAGTCCAGAAAACACTCACGCACATGAACACAGTGAGGAGAGTGGAAAAAAACCTCGTCGACAAAAACCCTTCTTGTGAGTAACGTCAGCTCTTGAAGTCAAATATATTTTTTCTTCTCTAGCTACGTTCACTCCTGGAAGCACCCATTCAAACTCTTCTCACACCGCATATTGTTTCCCATGCATCTATCTATGCAAGCATATATAATGTCCCATCATTGGACATTTGCATTTGACACGATTTGTGTTCCACCCATGCACTTACACAACAAAATGACGATGATGAAGCGGTAACAGGTTTCATAAGCATTTGCTCAACAACAACGACTCTGACTTCAAGATACTAACACTTATCCAATGTATATCAAGTCAATAATAGTAGCCATACGGCCATAAGTACTTTAACTCAACAAAACTCTGTTACATCAAACATAAGTACATATAGCCTAACATTTAATGGTGACTAAAGGCATTTTTTTCCCACTGGGTTTTTCCCTTTAGTCCTATCCAGGTATCCAAGACCTTCATTTTTTAATATACGCCACATTTTATTTTTCTTATAAAAACACAGAAAAGCAGACCAATGACATCCCCAAACAACTACATGCTCATAAGCTAGAAAATCAAAGGGGAGCGGCCTAGAAAAAATTCAAAAAGGCTTCAAGTTTATAGGTACACATGCACGATGACACCCAAAAAACAAACAATACAGAGCTGCCAAGATAAAGACTTGCTGCAACAACAAACCTCACTCAACCTATTCACGCTACAACAACCAATCGGAGGGGGAGAGCTATGGCTTCAACTACACTACATGTACAAGAAAAAGGTACCTCTACAACATACAAAGCATCTGGTAGAAGCAGCTGCAACAACAAAAGCTTCAACCAATATCAAAACATGGAGCACTTGTCAAGGCCACTGCAGACATAGGGTCTTGTCGGGGACGACAAGACTTCGAAGGGGGAGAGTGTTGACAGGTCAACCTTTTAACAACGCTTCCACAAAGATTCCATGAAGATTCCTCAAAGATTCTCTAAAGATTCCGAATAAAGATGCTGATGAAGTGATGAAGATGAAGATGGATGTTGTAATGTAAAGATACAAGCTCATGGACATCATCGAATATCCTGTTATTATTATTTTAAGCCATTACGGCCACTTTTGTAATGTTTACGGGAACTTCATATTTTAGTCGGCAATTGTATTTTGGCCACAGATGCTCGTTGGATGAGCAAAGCCAGCTCACAGTGTTGTAATTAAGCTCTATAGAATCCTAGGGACAAATCAGGTCATTTTGGTCGGACATTAGGTTTTCTAAGGCTTAGTATATAAGCCAAAACCTAAAGCTTTGTAAAAGGACTTCTAATAATCTGATCTTCTGTGTCATTGGGAGACTGCAAGAGAGTGCGAGAGTGTGTGTGTCTGCTACAGAAGCTACGGTGGTCGGAATCGCAAACGGAGAGCAGCAGTGTGCTACCCATGAGGAGAGCTACGTGTTGATGCTTACATCACGCGCGTTTGTCTGTGTTTTGGTAGATTCACCCGCGAGCTACTTTTGGAGTTTCGGTGAGTAAATGTTGTCCGTTTTTGCATTTCAGCATATCCACGCGATCAGAGTGAGTAGAGCTACACATTAGGCACTTTAGTTTTTAGAAACGTTGACTTGCAAAAACCGGCCAGACATCCTACGCGTTTTCTACACGGAGGGTATTGGGTAGGTTTTTTTGGTCACGGACCTTAGGGAGAGTGGCCTATTGGTCTTGATAGGATATCCCTCAAGTTTCGTAACGTTTCAAGAACGTCTAATGGGCTTTTGGCTTGCGGTAGCATCATAGGAGACTCTCACATTCACAGAACCGATGGCATGTAGATTTGATATCTCTATTGGAAGTAGTCATTAGTCGGTCGAGTAGAGGTTGACACCCTTTGCTTGCTTCCACGTGCTTGCGGGTCGAGCTTCGTCCTCAATTGACATTATATGTTAGGTGAGTTCTCGCTATACTGACGTCTATCGCGGCGTATCCGTCCAACAGTTAAATTAAGTTATGTTAGGTTTATGCTATAGGTTATGTTAGATTATAGGTTAAGTTAGAGCTAACGAAAAATTAAAAGTAGAAAAAACGCAATCAGACTTCAAAAGTGCACACAGACTTCAAGAACCTTAATATATAGTCATTGACCAATAAAGAAAAGATTATTACCATATGGTCCTAATCTCCGTGCACCTCTAGACCAAGGTGTGTAGGGATCGGGCCTGGCTAGAGAATGTGAGGTTGTTAGAGCTAGCAGCAAATAGTTGAATAAATGAAATCAAACTTCAAAAGTACACAAAGACTTCAAGAACTTTAATATATAGTCATTGACCAATAAAGACGAGATTATTACCCTGTGATCCTAATCTCCGTGCACCTCTAGACCGAGGTATGCGGGGATCGGGCCTGGCTAGAGAATGTGAGGTTGTCATGTATTGTCATGTACTTAATAGTGTGCAGTTATAAAAACTAGAGTGTTTTAATTATTTGTTGTATCATTGGTAGACAAAGTATGGATGATAGGATGGCGTGTCCTTGTGCGCATTGCAAGCATCAGACTTTCGAAAATGAAAAATCTGTGACCAATACATACGCAATCATGGTCTCTTTTTGATAGAGCAACTACAAGACCTGCATTATCGATCTCATGGTATAGAGATTGAAGGTCAAACTCCGCAAGTAGATATTGCTCCAACTTCATCCCAGAGAAGACGATTTTCAAACAAGCAGCCATCGACTGAGTCCTCCCAACTAATACCTGATGCGACATTTCAAGACTTGTAGAGATGGATGGAGCAGATGTTGGACGCGTTCTTTGACATGGATTCCAACATAGAAGGTGACAACGTTGAACGCAGTATTGTGGACCAACCTCAACCATCCCGTTCATATCGACGGCATGATAGCAACAATAAAGAAGGCGAGATGATGCAAAGTCTTGCATGCATGCCGCTCTACATTGGTGCAAAAATCTCAGTTCTCCGTACCGCGTTGGCAATGCTTAATTTGCAGTCCGTTTGATGCCTCAGTCTTAGAGCTTTTCAGGTAAATACATTGTACTAAGCATGATAAAGTGCAAATTACAGTTCATATAAAGTGATCAAAAGGCTGACTTGTTCATGTAACGACAGGTTGCTCAATCAGAAAATCTTGCCAGAAGGGAATAACATGTCCCCTACCCGTCTAGCCGTTAAAAACTTCTCACTAATTTGGGCTTGGATTATCACAAAATACATTGATTGCATACTTTTTTGCAATGAGTATGCAAACTTGGAACAGTGTCCCAATTGTGGATCAAACAGGTATAGGGAGGACACACAAGGAAAATGTATCCCTGAAAAGGTCCTTCGACACTTTCCTATCATTCTAAGAATAAAGAGCATGTTCAGGTGCAAGTCCATAGCTGCTTTGATGACATGGCACCCAAATACTAGATCGACAGATGATGTGATCCGGGTACCTGCTGACACATAGAGATTTGGTTTGCATTTAAGAACGAGCCTTGATGTATCCGCTTTGGTCTGGCGATTACGGAGTTCTTCATGGAGCACGTGGCCTATTTTTCTAGTTAATTATAATCTTCCACAATGGCTAGCTATCAAGAAGTGCCATCTGTTGTTGTCATTGATCGTCCAAGGAAAATACAAAGCAAAGAACATGGACGTCTATCTGGCACCACTTATAAAAGAGCTCCAAATCTTATGGACAGGAATCGATGTGGTTGATATGTCCCAACCAATCGGACGATGGAATGTACATGTGCAAGGCATTCTCATGTGGACCATGCACAATTGGCCAGGCTTGGGTGAGTGCTTAGGTAAGTTCCTTTAAAACCCTCACACACATGTGATTCCTGGCTATGCCAATGCTTTTATATTTTAATTTGTGATGTTTCAAGCTTGAGTTACTCGGGCAATCATGCATGTTTGAAATGTGGTCCTCGACTTGGCTTCCTTCACTCTGAGCATTTGAGCAGACAGTTTACAAGAAGCATGGTAGATTTTTTCCTGAAGGACATGAGCTACGTGGACCAAACATATGAAAACATGACATGCATCCACTGAAAGCGAGCGATTGGAAAAACATGTGGCTAGAGAGGGATATTGGATGCCACCTGGAATGACAAGACTTTCTACTTTCCATAAACTCTCGTACTAGAGTGACCTGCTGATTAATCATTTGTTCGACCCAATGCACATCTTCAAGAATGTGGGGGAGATCATATGGAAAACCATCACTGGAAAAAGGGAGAGTAAGGCCCAAAGAGATGACCTACAGGCTGTGGGTCAAATGCGAGAGATGTGGCCTCGACTTAAACCCAATGGAAAGTTTGCTATACCAAAAGGTCCATGGATTCTAAGTCCTACAAAAGAGCAACAAGTGAAGAAAACTATATCTCATTCAAGACTCCCACAGGGTGCATGCGATGTTTAAATACGGCTTTTACGGGAGATGACAATCTCAATGGTCTTAAGTCCCATGATTGGCAAAAATTTTCACAATTCATCTTACCAATTGCCATAAAGGGTTGTTTGACAGATGACATTAGAAGAACAATCTACAAAATCACTGAGTTGGTATGCTGGATCAGTTCAAACGAGATAAGAGAAGACAACATCGATGCAACACACTTAAATGCTACTGAAGCAGTGTGCATGGTGGAGAAGTACTTTCCAACAAACATTCTTACCATCCAAATGCATGTACTTGTGCATGTGGTCGATGAAGTTACAATTGTTGGGGTGGTCCATAGTAGGTGGATGTTCTTCTTGCAGAGATTTATGAAGACTTTAAAGGGTTTTGTTCGTCAACAAAGGGCTCGCCCCAAGGGTAGCATGGCCGAAGGATGTCTTGTACAAGAGTCTCTTGTCCTCATTAGTGAATTTTTTGTCTCAATTGATCCAGAGATACCTCGAATGTGGACTACTGAGTTCAACGTCAAGGTGACAAGGGACAAGCCGCAGGGACAAGGCATCATTAGGAAGATGGACATCACAATGCGAGAAAAGGTTATGAGATTTTGCCTTCTCAACTCATACATCATGCAAAAGTGTCTAGAGAGGTACGAATGGGAAGAGCAACAACGCTTGACAGATCGCCTTCAATTCAAGCGCAATCGTGCCACTAGAACCTTCCTTTTCCAGATCATCTTAAAAAATTGCCTGACTTTCCAATTGGGCACTGGTTAGATGCGACAATCTCAGAGGCAAAGAGTAATGGAATGTTGATTACTGAAGAGGAAGAGGAGATGTCAAGGGGTTGTGATTGGCATGTATATTTCACAACTTCCTTTTTGAGCTCCACATGATCACATTGCTTTAATAACTTTTTAGTATGTGTCAATTTTGTGGATGCAGTATCACAAATATGGAGCTTTGTGGTCGCATGGGAAACACTTAAGAGTGCGTCACTTTTGACAGTGGTGTTAGGGCAAGCTTCGTCCAAGAAAGTAGGAGTAGTGCCAGGGATGAGAATACAGAGACTAGTCAGCTTGAATACTTTGGCTACATCCAAGACATCTTGAAGATTAGCTTGAGAAATTTTGATAAGTTTATCTTTGATGTCAAGTGGTTCAAAGTTATTACCAGCGGCCCTAATGCAATTGTGCGTAAAGACAAGAGTGGATTGATTCAAGTGAACTCTAGCCGGGTGTGGACAGATGCGCAAGATACATTCGTACTTCCGCAACATTGTGAACAAGTTGTGTTCATACACGATCCACTATGGACAGAAAATGATGAGAAAGATCTATCTAAACCTTGCTGGCTCTATGTCGTTTAAGTTGCTCCACATAGCAAGCAAGTGTGTGGAGAATTGGACGTTGAGGTCGAAGAGGTGATTCATGAACAAAGCGCAGGACCGCCGGAAACTTTAAGTTTAGATGTTGAGGTGGATGTCAACAGTGAGCAATTGTCTAAACCTAGAGATGAGGTGTCAAATATTGAAGCTGATGCGGAGAGCGACGAAGAAGTAGAGTTTGATGACGAAGATGCAGAAGTACAGATTGAGATAGACATATTTGGTGCATCAAATCTCATAGAGGATGAGAGATTAACTAATAATTTTTTCTAGGAACTCTTTTTATTAGTCTACAATACACTTTAGATTCATTCATTTGTGTAGCAACTTCGTTGATTTGTTATTTGTATTGATTAAACATTCCTTCTGTAAACTAACATATTTTGTGGGTGTTGTTTGTGTATGATGAGCCATGGCCGATGACGATGAGCCATACTCTCCTAGTTTTAGTTTTCCTGTCACTCAGGCCGGCATGTCACCCGAGCAAATGGGCTCGTTTTTGTCTTAGTTCACACCAGAGCAAATCGAAATGGCACAACACCTTTGGGCAACAGGCCCCTCTAGACCTACTACGACCGACCCTACGCCCGGGACTAGTGTGTTCCCTACACTGAGCAGCCCCACACCTTAGTCTAGTGTGCCCCTATGCCTAGGACTCGTGTGTCCCCTACACCGACGGGTGGTTCATCCTCGAGATGAGGTAGGCGTCGTTCTGGAGGCGATGGTTGCTGTGGTAGCGGTTCTACCGATGTCTCCACATGACCAAGAGAGAGTCCACCACTCTCTTTAGTAGATAGTTCACCGATTGGCACACCACGTACACCTTGGGGATCACATGAGCATGATCCTAGCAAGGTGTACAAGAGCAGGGATGGGGCTGTTGTGAGGGATAGAGTCGGAAAGGCCATACGACAGAGGATTCGACAGCTCTGTACGATTCAGTTTGGTCACTCTGTGATGGAGGTTTGGAATAACCTCGATGTTGAAAGAAAGAATTACATTGTCGAGGCCATTCACAGAGAGTACAAGCTGATAGAGGGGTACGATCCAGTCTCGAACCCCTGGATTTTGAGCGGGGCGAAGTTCACAATGTCACACCGTCGGTCAGAGACGAGAGACAGGTACAATGATGGCAGTCCCAAGACGGATGGATGGCCATAGAGGAGTGGGCAAGGATTTCACAAGAGACACAAGACAATCCTCAGAGATTTCAGCAGTATAGGGATGTAGCCAGAGAACGTTTGGAGTCTGCTAGAGCATCACATCTTGGGAGTGGAGGCTAAGATTATACGTATGTTTTAAATTATTGAAAATATATATGTTATTTGAAGATTTATTTAAACCATAATTTTGCAGGAAGTTTCCGTGAAGCGTCCTCCGACACGCCGAGAAGAGAAGTTACTGTACATGCTGCAAGACATTGGGCTTAGGAGTTCAAGCTTTCTTCGCATTTCTTGCCACAAAGTGCATGGAGGAGGAGATAATCCAAGGGGTGCAGGCCGCCCATCGAGCGGGTGGGTCCAGATGATGTCCTTATTGTTTTAGGCAACAACATGCTTCCACATCTACAAATGACCCTACCCAACTAGATGTTCTAGACAATCTAAATGGTACCTTATATTTGAGCTCCATGCCTTTATCTACCTACCAGGTCAAACTTAAGTTTGAGTTCCATGTCTATATCTACCTAGAACCTTAGTCGATCTCCAGGCCTCAATCTACCTTGAAGCCCAAACTCCATGTCTTTTTCTCCTAACATCTTGATCTCCATCGCTATATCTATCTAGAAATTTCATCTCCATGTCAAATAGTTTGAAATAGTTTTTTTTATAGTTTGACACTGTATAGCTTAGTAGGTCATTCGATCAAAACCATTGCAATCTAGGCCCTATATGAGTGATGGCATACCTTTGATGCAGTACAAAGTAGACCCCATAAATGTTGATTGGAAAGTGCTATAGAGTTATGGAAGAGAAATTAACAGGAAAAGCAGACAAAAGTGAGTATGTTATATGATTTAACCTTGTCCTGATGTATTAGGAGAATCTTATTCAAACTATGCAAACCCTTGGTGCAAGCAAAGACACTTTCTTTGATGAATTTTGGCCACGGTGTATATGAGAACAAGCTCATCCTCTTGACCTTCCATTGGAAGGTAATCCAAATGCAGGACTTGATGTAAATGAGGGCCACCATTGTGGTCTAATTCACAATAAATATTTTGAGGAGCTCAACTTAACTCTTGATGTGGAAAAGAGTGACTTTGTACTTGTGCAAACTTGTGATGCAAATTATTCAATTTGGCTAGGAGTGACAACAACAGACATCGATTAGAACAAGAAGTGAGTAAACCACCGACAAGTCAAGATACAATACTTGGCACTAATTTCAAAGAAGAAGAATGAAAATGATGTGGAAGTTTACAAAGATTGTTGGAGCAAGTACTAGTGGCGAGGGAGCATATGGGTACAAGCATGGACTTGTGGCCCTTTTGACCCAGCTCTGCAGGAGGAGGGAGAGGACGTCAACTGGGAGGCATTACCATGAGGGTCTTCTCACTCAGTGATTGTTTGCATATGTACAATTTTGTAGTGCTTATGTTTATGGTTTATGGTATGGCACAGATGTTATGGTTAAGATTTGGCAGTCAAGTTAAGGTTATGGTTTTTCTATGATGGTATGGCAATCATGTTATGGTTATGGTTATGGTTGTGCAATGATGGTATGGTTGTTATGGTTATGGTATGACAAGTTATGATAATGGTTATGGTATGGCAAACAGGTTATGTTTATGGTTTTGCACTTTTCGACTCATGTTTTAATTATGGTTATAAAATATTTATGCCGTTATGCCATGATCAAGCTTTTGACATTGTGGTTATGTTTTTTCTTGCAATTTTGCTAATTGCCATACGCTCGCTCTGTAGCATCAGCTTGTAGGTGGAGTACGGTTGCTTGTGCACTCTTCCTTTGGGCAGAGAGGGCTCTTTTCTTTTGCTGCAATACATGCAATATCAATCCCAAGCCCTTTCTGCCCAAAAACATTTTGCAAGTTTGGTCGTTGGTACAAAGTATAGTATAAGCGTCGGTATAGACCTCAGTAGAGACGTCGGAATATGCTATAGTATTACCGACAATTATTTCATTGCGTATTTCGACGTTCATTTCATGATTTATTTCGACACATAATATACCAATACTTATACCGACTTCACGATACCTACGTCTCTTCCGAGGCCTATTTCAGTGCTTTTTAGTTTTAAAACTATCTTTATTTCGTCGATATTTGTGTCCGATTTCTGTGCGCCGTGTTGTAGTGTAACTAGGTCCACCCGTCCATGATTGAACACCTTAGTCAATCCCCACTTACCACCCCACACTCACACATGATTCTTTTGTTTTCTAATTACTATCACATTGTTTTAACATTTAAAATAATGGTTTCTTTTAACTTTCTGTCACAGCGATTCCTTTAGCCAAGTATTACAGACAACATTGAAAAGCATTCTTCTAGCAAACATACATCTTTAAACTTAAGACATGGTACTGTCAATCAAAATATTGTCCATAGTAACCATGACCAGTACTCTTCTTGTCTCAAGACCACCTAAGGGTGAAAAACAACACCCATTCCTTGCTCACAATCTGGGGTGGATAAACCCCCATCCAAGGTTCGGGGTACCCATACACCAAACCAATTGCCCATACAACTGGGCGGTTCCCCTAGGATAAAAACGGTATCCTAACTTATGTAGAAACTTCAAGACATGACACAAAGTAGAAACTCATCGTTCATGGGGGTAACCGACTTATCAGTGGCTGGAAAGCCATCATTATTCATCAAAACATACCAAGGAGCCAGAGGTGTCTTGAGACAAGCCGTCTTAAGGATGATCAAACATATCTTTCCTCGTTCAATCCAGGCTAATCCAAACATTTCTTTCCTAGTTTACAAACAAGTATACGTTGGTTTCTTAGAAGTTATCTTCCGTTTTCGGTCAATTATTTATTTTCTGGTTCTTACTCACTCCTTACGTACACAATGTTAACTAATAAAAGAACTTAAACTATTTAAAGACTTAAGTGAATAAATGGAAACCCACCTGGGACTGATCAGCCATCTGTTGTTGCACTGGCGCCTGAAGACTCTCCTCCGTAGGCCTACTACTAGGCCCAACCTCATGGTCATGGGACGCCTAAGCCCTCTTGTGAGTTGTATCATCCTCATTGGACTGAGGATTTCGTCGGGTCCTCTTCGGAGCCATAGTGGTAGCCTTATAAAAGGATACTTAATCGATTAGAGAATTAATGGAATAATCCCTTTTTTATTTCTTTTACCCAAAAATAGGGATTTTTAGACTAAGTAAATATCTTCGATAAATATTTGGGTGAGATATTTTTTTCTTAACTTCCTGGTAGTATTATGGTGCTCCCATAATTATCATGTAATTATTGGAGCTATTTTACTAGTTTCCTTATTAAATATCTCTTAAAAAATATCCTAATTTGTCTTTAGTAATTTATGAATTACTTATCTCATTGTGGTATATTTATCCTAGGTGTATTTTGATGTATTATAATCTTGGTAATTATTTTGCTAACTTATCAACTGATTTACTAATTTTTCCTCAATTTATAGTCAAAATCAGTCAATATTAACTAAGATAATTAGCTAAACTAACTATTTGTGCTTAAGATAATTATCCCAACTTTCTAATGCTGTTTTCTATATTTGGTGGTTACTATGTAATTATATAAACTTAATTTGCTAATTTTCTTTTCTAATTTACAGTCAAAATTAGACAATATTAGCTAATATGATTAGCTACACTGATTATTTGTGTTTAAGATAATTATTTTGGCCTTTTAATGCTATTTTACATCTCTGCTAATTACTATGTAGTTATAAAAATTCATTTTCTAATTTTTCTTTCCAATTTACAATCAAAATTAGACAATATTAGCTAAAATAATTAGCTAAACTAATTATTTGTGCTTAAGATAATAAACCAAACTTTATAATAGTGCTTTTTAGCTCTGATAATTACTGTATAATTATCTGAGTAATTTAGCTAGTTTCCCCCTTTAATTTATGCTTAAAAAGAGATAATGTTAGCCTAATTAATTAGCTAAAACTAATTATCTGTACATCACCTAGTCCCTACTTACTAATAGTGTTTTCTAGCTCTAATAGCTATTGTATAATTATCTAAATAATTTAGCTAATTTTCCCCTTTAATTTATGCTTAAAAAGAGACAATTTTAGCGTAATTAATTAGCTAAATTAATTTTCCATGCATGGCCTAATTATCTCAACTTTCTAACTATGTTTTATAGCTCTGATAATTACTGTATAACTATCTACATAATTTAGCTAATTTCTCCCTTTAATTTATGTTTTAAAATAGATAATTTTAGCCTAATTAATTAGCTAAACTAATTTTTTGTGCATGACCTAATTATTCTGGCTTCCTAAGTGTTTTCTAGCTCCAATAATTACTACATATTTATCTAAGTAATTAAGCTAATTTCTCCCTTCAGTTTATGTTTAAAAATAGACAATTTTAGCCTAATTAATTGGATAAACTAATTTTTTGTGCATAGCTTAATTACATTGGCTTCCTAATAAG
The DNA here is from genome assembly GCF_014529385.1 of Adiantum capillus-veneris. Lineage (NCBI taxonomy): Eukaryota > Viridiplantae > Streptophyta > Polypodiopsida > Polypodiales > Pteridaceae > Adiantum > Adiantum capillus-veneris. The sequence goes on from NC_140942.1 coordinate 3,034,146, forward strand.
GTTTCCTAGCTCTTATAATTACACTGCAATTATCGAAGTGTGTTAACTAATTTTCCTTTTATTTTATGATAAAAAACGGATAATTTCTACCTCATTAATTAGGTAGATTACTCAAAAAATTAAGATCTGATTTCCCTAGTTTTTACATAGTCTAAACAAGCTCTAAAAATTATACTATAATTATTTCGACTTAAAAACTGTTTTTCTTCATAAATCAACCTAAAATTAATCATTTCACCTTAATATGCAGTAATTAATTGATTAGATTACTAATCATGCTTAAGAAATTAGTGATCAACAATCTAATGATAATTTAGAGAGTAATTAGTAATAGGGAATGCTTAATCTCCCTAATTGATAGTTTAATTAGGAAAAATTAATCAAAACTTAAGCTATTTTTCTAATCAACCAAAATTAGACTAATTACCTCGGTTAATTACAAAGAGTTTTTGCTATTTAAGTAATTTGTGAGAGGTGTTCTCTTATACGCAAGAGAAATCTGTCAGGACTTCGAGTTTGAGTTCAATTGTGGAGCGGGGGCCTATTTATAGATTTTTAGGGTTCATAGGCTGTGTTTGGCAATTCCTTGCACTTCAAGGCAGCCCCGAGCCTCCTCCTAGCACTTTCTGTTGCTTAATCTGACCTGGGTAGGCTCATCACTACTCCCACACAGCCCCCAAATGCTCCAAGTTGACCATGCTATTTTTCTGACCCATTACATGCTTAATTTTGAAAATATTTGTAAATATCTATAAGTATCTAGAGGGTTCTATGATAAAAGTCTTTTACAACAATGATTACCAAGACCTTACAATTTAATTAATTAATTTAATCAACAGTATAAAATTCCAGTGACCATAACTATGTCAGTTTTTATTGGAATTCAGTTCTAAAAATTTCTAACCATAGTAAAGTCATGATTACGGTTCCAAAAGTACCAATACTTGCCACGATCGAACAATTATACATTGCTTTTTCAATAATCATATCAGTTTGATTAAGCTTTATACAATCTTTAAGGTTTCAGAAACTGGAAACCTTACAATCACCCCAGCTTAAGGAATTGAGATCTCCTCATCTCAACCGAAATTGGGAAAGTCTTTAAGAAGTGATACTTCGTCCTCCCAGGTGGCATCTTTGGTGGGATAATATTTCCACTTTACCAAGTGTTCCTAATTATTCTAAGAGTTCTTTCTAGTTTCAAGGATACAATCTGGTTGGAGTTTCTATAATTCCTTACTAATTACTTGCTACTCAATTTTTCCCAAAGAAACTCTCAGTGTTGAGGCCATCTTAAAGACCTCTACAAACCATTTGTATCATCTCAAAAACCAGGTTAAATCCATTCCATAAAAGATCCATATATCCACCTTGTCAACATGAAGGCGCTCGGTCTAACTGACCATTCAAAGCAATCAGCGTTCGACAAGTCTCATGTATTCCAGCTTTGCCAATCTTGATCAATTTGCATTTGGCACAAGCTTCCACTATCGCATGAGAGGTACCTCCTCTGTGCTCTAACCTGGTTGACCAACAATATGTAAAGGGTTTTAAGAAGTATCATACCAAGAGTTCTTTTGGCTTCCTATTAGTCTCGTATATTAATACTTCCATATATAGGTCATTTTTCAAGGAAGGCTATCTTGTGCACAAGGAATGTGACTTGGTTTCTTGATAACGATCTCATTCCTAAGATTCAAATTCTGCCTTCCTATCGAGAACCTCTTTCTTATTTTCTAGATCCACCTTTAGTTTTTTGATTGAATGCTAACTTAACTTTAGATTCATTGAGTAATTTGGAAAAGAAAAATAATGTATGCCATTATAATATATAAGTAGCTCAAAGTTTTACATTATCGGTTTATTGTGGTTTACAAAACTGCCTGCAGTTGCTGAGCTCTAGGATTACTAACTGTAGCCAAGCGAGTGGCTCTTTCATTTTCCTCATTCATTAAGGTTAGTTCTCCCATGATTGCATAAGCTCTGGCTCCTCTTGCTTTTCCTCTACCTCGTCCTCCATTTCTTCCTCCTCTTAGATTATCTCCTTGATTTTGAGGAATGGCTCTAGCAGTAGTTCGAGGGTTTTGCTCTTTAGGACAGTTAGTTCTATAGTGCCCCATTTGATTGCATCCATAGCACCTAACGTTTGGGAAGGTCTGCTCCAAATTCACTACTGCAGCTACTCCACGTTGTTGATATCCTTGGTTGAAAGTTCCCTTGGTTCTTCCCCTAAAGTTATTAAATCCATTATAGTTCCTTGTAGAGTTGGTTCCTTCAGCTGCAAGAGGCTTGGCCCTGAGAAGGGCATCCTGTATTCATGTAGGCCTCATGGCTTCAAGACTATACTCAAGGGTTTGTTGAGGCCTTGACAAAAACGGGCAATTTGTTGTTCCATGGTCATCTGGGGAGCATAGCGTCGTAAGGACACAAATTTTGTGTAGTACTCCTCCACAGAGAGTCCTAGATGGTGTAGACCAAAGAATTTGTAGATCTTGATAGCCTGATGTGCAGGAGGGAGATAAAGTTCTTTGATTGCGTGTTTCATTTTCTCCCAAGATGGACTACTCGTGGGATTATCTCTGCAGTGTTGCTACCACCAAAGTTTGGCATCTCCGCTGAGATGGAACATACCCAACATTGTTTGGTTTTCCTGAGTAGTGCCTGCAGCTTTAAAATAGTCATCCATAGCATCCAACCACGCTTCGACATCTTGCTCTAAATTGGGTCCCCCTCCCTTGAAGGTAGGGAGTTGGACTTGATTTATTTAATAGTTTTTTCTCTTGAGTAACAGTGTAAAGGCTATTTATGTGAGTATTATCCTGAGATTGAATTAGTGGAATTTAGTGCCAGATGAAAATCTCTCTTACTTATGCTTTTAACTTATCTCATACTAAAAGAAACAGTTGCACACAGAATGAAGACAATTGTCAAACCATAAACAAAACTGCTCATAGCATACCCATTAGAATCATAGTATGTACAAGAGTTAATATAAACCATGAAGGTCCTACTATGTACAAGGGTGACAACAATCCTATACTAGAATCTTGTGGACTTTGGGTGGATCAGATATAGGATCAAAATATACAACATCTTTTGGTCCACTAAAACTAGGGCCTACACCTATAGGCCTACTTCTACTTGGGTAGATTACTTTAGACACCTGATCAAACACCCATTGATTTTGTGTTACTTGGACACCATCTACTACAAGGGTTTCCTCTGGATTTTCTGTCCAAATGAAAAAGTATATTTCAATCACTTGAAGATCTTCAGTCCATTTGAGTCTCTTCATATTTAGTGCTAAACCTTCTAACTCTCCTGCATCAACGAAGAAAATTCCACCAGACCCTGACCACTTGATCCTCCAAGTGGGAGGAGAAAATCTCATGTCTACCCATTTCATCACGCTTTTTTACATTGAATAGTGTCGGGATAGGCAAGCCTTCATAAACCTAATGTTGAAATCCATGAATTTCTGGTAGGCTTGATAGAAATTTTCTTGCAAAGATGGGGATAATTCTCTCTCTTTGTTTCTCTCCCTCTTTTCAGTTAAATACCTCTTTAATTCAATTTTTCAAAGATCACTTATTTCAACCTAACACCTTCAACTTTTCCCTAGGTCCAAGAATTTAATTAACACACGCTTTGATACCACTTGTGAGGTCCCCAACCTGCCAACACCAAAATTGGGATGGGCACTACAAGAGGTTGTGTGCTCTTGTGACGCTTTTAACGACGAAAGTGCACTGGGTTTTTATAACCCCCGACGTCGCTAAGAGCGTCGCTATGAGCGTCGATACGGGGACCTTGCTATAAGCGTCGCTATGCCAGTCACTATATGCGTCGCTATATGCCAGTCGCTATAAGCGTCGCTATGCCAGTTGCTATATAGCGACGCCTATAGCGACGGTTATAGCAATGATGAAGAGCCATCTATAGCAATGCTTATAGCGAGGCTGCAGAGCCTTATATAGCGACGTTCATAGCGACGTCCAAGAGGAAAAAAATTTGGTGGCAGGGCATAATATAGACCCAAAATAGTCACTCACAAGACAATATAACCGTTAACTCCATCATCCATAGTACTATTATTTGCAAAATAAGGATACAAAACTGACAAGCGTGGATTGATGAAATTAAATCAATGACAATTGTACACATAGGCAAAATCACTTGATTGTTAAACTTTGCAAATGTAATAGTTACAAACCATTGTCATTATTTAAAAAATATACATGGTTTTCAAAAAGACGTATAAAAGTCGTCTCATGATACATAAGCTATGACAAGAAGAAACTAATGCTATCTAGCTATGGCTAAACTGACGTTGTCTAATCAGACGTCTCATTGCATCCAAGCAGCGTATCTGTCGGATTCTGCAAAAAAAAAAAAAAGATAGCTTTTTGTAAGTATAAACATATAGCGACGTTTATAAAACAATACAACAAATAGAAAACAATAAACCCTAATACTAACCATGCCGGCGCGAGAACTCGGGATGTCTATAAGGCCATTTAAGCCCTTCCTGCCTGCGTACTCATGCTCGTATGGTGTGGGATCACGTCCTGTAAACGACCACTGTCAAAACATACAAAGAATCCATTATGTTAGAGTTTAAAAACCCATAAACCCTAAACTATCAAACATAGAGAGCAATGCAAAAACATTTACAAAATCGGTCTCAAATGATGCCCACCCGCCGCTCCCCAAGTGGTGCGAGCTCCCTGCCTCTACTCGCGCTCTGGCTGCCTCCTTTTGTTGCTTCCACTTGTCGGGATTCTCGCGTGCTGCTTTCTTCGCATTCTTCCAATCTTCTTTGGCCAACCAATCTGGTCTGTTCCACCCATGCTTGATTGCCTTTTGCACTTCAGAACGCTTGTGCTTGCAATATTCGCGCATTCGAACCTTCATCACGTCTTCATTGAAGCGGTCTTCCCATGTTGGAACGGGAAACTCGTCATGAAGCATGCTGATGACTCTGTCTTTTGAATCATTTGGTACTTCACTCTAGGTGTTTAGTGTGTAGTGTCTAAACACCTGAGAGCAGAGACCACGCATGCGCAAAATCACCTTCTTGCCTTCATCATCCAAGATGATGCCGCCGCTGAAGTTGACGGAGTAAGGCAAGCCCTCTCGCCGCTGACGCGTGAACCTGGGTGTCCCGACAGGGGTCTCTAGGGGCGTGTCAACGGGGGTACAGACGTTAGGTGTCTCCACTGGAGTCTGAGCCTCAAAGCGAGGAGTGTCCACTGGAGTGACTCTGGGGGAGTAGCTAGTGGTGTGTTTTTGCGGGGAACGGCAGCAGTCAGCCGCGCAAAACCTAGTGTCGATGGTGATGCCGTGGCTGGTGTCGGGATGGGCAAAGAAGGGGAGGGTAAAGAGCCTTATCGAACACGAGGCGGTGTCGAAGCATCGGTGGTGGCATCCCCACAACAACCGCCACCGCCACCACTAGAGCGCCGACGCCTAGACGAGTGTGAAGATCGTCACGTCGACACCGAAGCTTCGGAGCGCGCTGAATGCTCCGAAACAGAGAGAGAGATGCAGATGGAGTAGGAACGCGTGATGGTGCGCCAGAGCGATGATGCTCCACGTACCACTGTCTCTGTTGGGGTGACAAAGAAGAAAGAAACTCCTCATCATCCATACCTGCATTAAACACACGAACATTTAAACTTAATATTGAATGAATGGAGTAGAAAACATGGACAAGTAGATATATATATATATATATATATATATATATATATATATATATATATATATATATATATATATAGAGAGAGAGAGAGAGAGAGAGAGAGAGAGAGAGAGAGAGGGAGGTGCTCGTCGTCTCTGCTTGTGAGAACATACCTAGAGCATACCTACCTGGAGTGGACGCAAAAACCATTAAATACAATGATGCAATGACGCACATAAATACAATGAAGCAATGACGCAAATACTTATAGAGCCAGAGTTTTTACAAAACAGAGCAAAATTTTCAAAACGGAGAATCGTACAAGAACTTGAAGGTGCTTGTAGCTTTGGAATGTTCAAAGGCTAGCAGCAACAGAAAGAGTTCTTCTTCTATTCAACTTGATTGATGGAAGAGGCAAGTGCATAACTCAGAATTTTCAATCGAAAGAGAGGGAGAGAGAGAGACAGAGAGAGAGAGAGCGCACACAATCAAATCTTGCAGTCAAAAAACTAGGTGGTGGAGCTGCATGTGGCCATGGATTGTCCAAGATGTGAGCGCAAAATCAAAAGAGCGTTATACAACATGGAAGGTACTTAGAGAGCCAAAGTTTTTACAAAACGGAGCAAAATTGTTCAAAACGGAGAATCGTACAAGAACTTGAAGGTGCTTGTAGCTTTGGAATGTTCAAAGGCTAGTAGCAACAGAAAGCTTTCTTCTTCTATTCAACTTGAGTGATGGAAGAGGCAAGTGCATAACTCAGAATTTTCAATCGAAAGAGAGAGAGAGAGAGAGAGAGAGAGAGAGAGAGAGAGAGAGAGAGAGAGAGAGAGAGAGAGAGAGAGAGAGAGAGAGCCACAGTTTTTACAAAACAGAGCAAAATTGTTCAAATACAATATTTATGGCTTTAAGAGATCTCTCTCTCATCCTCGCATAGCTCATCATAACTTCCTATATCTATATAGAGCTCTCCGTTTAAACAGATGTCCTCTGTTTCATTTTGTAGATCCTCTGCATGCACCCCATAGAGAGTAGCAACTTGATGTTTGTCTGGCACCACCTCCACGGCTTCTGACTGAGCATCTTCTTCGATCTCCTCCATTGATACCGATGTGATTGACACATGGTAGCCTTCATACGTTTGTGCACTACGAGGGGCTACCTCTATGACGTACCACCAATTTGATGCAGACTTTGTAGGATGAAATATCACCTACCAGAGCCACATAACTTACATGAGAGATTTCAAGCACGTAAATTCTAAAATGGGATGTTAACTATTTACATACTTACTTGTTCACAATGCTCGGGTAGTACGAAAGTGTCTCTTAGGTCAGTCCATTTCTTAGTTGAATCCACCTCAAGAAAACCAGACTCTCCTCTACTCACAGTAGCGTTGCGACCCTCCATGATTATCTTGAACCATTGCACGTCGAACAAGTCCACAAAAAATCCTCTATAATCGATCCTCAAAATCTCTTGTAGCGTGCCGAAGTAAGTGAGTTCCGCCACCACAGGATTTGCATCAGAGGACTGTCGTCGACTAGACTGTTCAAATTTTTCCATGATTCCACAATCTTGAGTAAAACGCTTTTTGTCGATCCGTTCCACCCTAAAATGTCGACCTTTACACCATGCTGTTGTGTATGACTTATACTACAACTAACAAAGATTATGAGTGGCCGTTCAAACATCTAGAAAGTAACTAGTCGTACATTGCAAACTTACCTTGGTCGCGCAACCCCGAGAGTACTCCCACTCTTCCTCAGTCACTACTGCACCGCACTCTTGTGTGCTTTTCAATTGGTTGTGCAACCATCTTAAGCTCATGAATGTTGGTAGGCTCTCCAGACCCGTTGGATAGTGCATCGGTGGTCGTCTTCCCCGTCTCCACTCGATTCGTGCCCTTTGTCTCTCTTGCTTTGCATCCTCATATTGTGAAATCCACTTCTACATGACTGGATTGTGAAGCATGCAAAATCCCTTGATTTTAGCCTCTAGATCTTTCGTCATCTTCTTCTCAACACCGAGATTGCACATGACAATCCCAGATATGCGCTCATCATCTATGGTTCGCCATAGCATGTCCCGGGCATTCAAATCCGTCTAGCCACTCTCCAATGTACACTAGGGACTCTGATACCAACCAACTTTCTGCCATGCTACCCTCCAGACGTGCCTTCTGATGCACATATCCCTTGAGCGTTTTCATGAAACGTTCTAAAAAGAACATCCATCTGGAATGTACTGTGCCAGCTATTTCCACCTCATCAACTATGTGAACAAGAAGATGCACCTGTATGGTTAGCATGGTAGTAGGAAAATGTTTTTCAAACATGCACACAACCTCCGCAGCATTTAGTTTGGCGAATAGTATGGAGTCTACGTTGATCTCCCTGCTAGCTCTCTCCACCTTCGAAGGTGTTTGAGGTCTTGGGATTGAGGCTTGGGATAGTTAAAGCTTTCTTCAAGTTTATGTTATGTGATGCATGAAGCTTTCCATCTTCATTGAATCACCTAGGTCACAAGGAACACAAAGATTGTATTGTAACAAGTCTCTCTTAATGGGAGAAATCATATTACAAATGCCTATTGGAGGGGGGACCGGCTCCACATAAATCCGATCCTCAACTGTTGTCATGTTCTCTAAATTCTCTCTCTTGCAAAAGTATTGTTCATGCCAAGTTAACTAATTGCTATGATTATGTTGCCATCTTCAACTATGTTCACCCGCTATGCTCACAAAGTCATTTCTCAAAAGTACTTTCATTAATTTCCGCTACTCTCAAGTTAAATAGGCCAATTCCATTACATTGGTATCAGAGCATTTGGTTTCTCTTTTCTTGCTTAAGAAGAGAGGTCCTTAAGTAGCCTATAAATGGTTGATGTTGTTAATTATATTAGGGTAAGTGGAACTGGGATCTATTATCGGTTTTGTTGAGCCCACTATGTGGGGGATGGTGCACACCTCGGGAGCTTTGGACTTAATAATGGAGTCTTTTTAGACGTGCCTACGGCTTTACCATTATTGAGCCATAAGAAGTACGAAAGGAGCTAGCCCTTGGCAACTCTGCTATGTTAGACCTACTCCTCTACTCTCTATAATTAACCACTTTGAGCCGTGGGTGTAGATACTTAAGAGCCGATTTTCAAAGGCTAAGAGGAGTGGCAACTAAGGTTTTGAATTTCCAAAGGATACACTAAGTACATACATAAATTTTGTTAACATGGCTGACAATAATCAAGAGAGTAGAATGAACATTGATAGCTTTGATTTTGCACATGAAGGTGCTAATGATGATGCTCCCATGTTTGTGAATTATCTCGTCACTAGGTTACAGCAAGCTATGGGCAACCCTGCTTTGCAAGCCGAAGTTACTCAACAACTTCGTGCTTATGGAATTTCCCTTCCTCTCCAAGAGGAGAGAGAGCTTAGGAGGCCTCTTGAAGAGACCCCCAAAAGAAGACTCTCTCCCATTCGAGAGGAGGAATCCAAAGAGCAAGAAAGTAATGAAAGTTTAAGTTCCTCTGAAGATGTGGCTCCACGAAGACGACGGTCTAGACGATCGCCCACTCCTCCCAAGAGGAAAAGATCAACACATAGTCCTTCTCCTCATGACTCTGAAAGGCAAGAGAGGAAACAAAGGAAGAAAAGGGCTAGGAAGAGGTCACCCTCTTCTCCTTCTTCTTCACCTTCCTCCTCTTTTGATGAAAGTTATGGTTATTCTCCTAGAGAATACAAGAGGGGAGGACATCGCAAATCATTTCCTGCATGGCGAAGGTCACAAAAGCTAAAGAAGTTCAAGGAGGGAGGAAAGAGTATCTCTTTTCTCACCTACGATGGCACCTTCGGTGCTACCGACAAAGTGTTGGCCTTCATCCAACAATTTGATGTGGCCTTTGGAGATGAGGGCTTCACAAAGTCCTCTAAGCTACGTCATGTAGCTATGCATTTTAAAAATCATCTCGTCAATGGTGGGCTAGCCTTCGTGGAAATGGTGAAGCCCCAAAGACATGGAAAACTCTACGAGTTTCCATCATGAAGCAATTCCTTGCAAGCGATGCAAAGGACAAAGTGCTTACCGAATGGCGTAGCTTGAAGCTCCTCTCCCATGAGTCTATCCACAAATATGTAGACAAGTTTTGGGATGTACATCTCAAGGCTAATGTCTTTCAAAAGATAGACTTTGCTGAGCAAAGGAAGCAATTCTGTGTGGGATTACCTGAAGAGATGGCCGAATACATCAACTCTCAACGGCTTGGTACTATTAGCGAAGTAATCCATCACACCATGGTTGCTTCACGCATAAATTTCCATCAAGGGGCTAGACGTAATGTCAAGCCCATGGAAAACAAAGAAAAAAATGATGCAAAGGGGAAAGCCAATGTTCAAAATACTTCCCAAGTCAATTCCAACAACAACAACAATCGGTCCAAGGAGAAGGGAGTTTACAAAGGTAAAAAAAAACTCTCTCCTGAAGAGCTTGAAGCTTTTTGCAAGGACCATAAGTGTTTCAAGTGTGGGGAGCAAGGACATGGCTATCGTTCTTGCCCCAAGAAGAATACTCGCAATGAGACTCCTAGGGCTTCCACCATCGAAGCTCCAAAAGAGGATGCTCATTGCAAAGGATCATCACTTTCCTATGCTTGGGGAAAGGTAAGAGATCATGATGCCTTCATCTTGTTTGACCCTGGCTCTACTCTTAACTTCATATCAATGGAGTTGGCCACTAAGTTGGGCATTCAAGCTTTTGAGATGGGAGATATAGTAGTGGCTGATGCAGCCTTCAAGGGACAACAAGCCTCCGTTACTCCCTTGCTTGGGACGTTGAGGCTTCATGTCCAAAGCTATGTCGACAAGGAAGACTTCTTCATCTCTCCTCTCCAACATGAGGATGTTATCCTAGGGGCACCATGGTTTGATCGCATGGCTGCCAACATGAAGTTCCCTGAAAGGAGAATCTACTTCACCTACAGGGGAAAGAACATGTATATAGATGCTAGTGAGCGTGGTCGCACCATTCCACTTGTAAATCCTCTTGCTTTTGATAAGTCAATGAAGAGCTCAGTTTCTCTGTACATGATTTTTGTCAAAGAGTCAATAAAAGATACTAATGTTTCATCAAATGTAAATGGTAGGAATTAAGAAGAGTTAGACTTGTCTAATTTTCTAAAAGGATTCCAATATGTGTTCATCGATGATATCCCTATGGACTTACCTCCAAAACGAGGGGATGATGACCATCGTATTGAGCTCCTTCATGGAAGCTCACCACCTAACAAGCCTCCTTATCGAGTCTCACAAGCTCAACAAGAGGAGATCATGAGGCAAGTACAAGAGCTGGTAGACAAAGGGATGGTGAGGCTTAGTTCCTCTCCCTTTTGTTCTCCAGTCCTTTTAGTGCAAAAGAAAGATGGTACATACCGTATGTGTGTGGACGAGCACTAAACCATATCACTATCAAAAACAGATTCCCCGTACCTCGGGTAGAAGATCTCTTTGATAAGCTACAAGGCTCGACCTACTTCAGTAGAATTGACCTTAAGAGTGGCTATCATCAAATAAGGATAGTGGATGAAGATATCTTAAAGACCGCGTTTCGCACAACGTTTGGTCTCTATGAATATCTAGTCATGCCTTTTGGCTTGACTAATGCACCAGCTACGTTCAATCGTTTGATGGAGAAAATTTTTAGACCATACCGCAAATTCACTGGAGTGTTCTTTGATGATATCATCATCTACTCCAAGTCTTTGGAGGAACATAAGCAACATCTCCAAGTGATTTTTCAAGCGTTGAGGGAGAACAAGCTTTTTCTCAACCAAAAGAAAAGCGAATTCTTCCTACAAGAGATTCAATACCTAGGTCATATTATCTCTAAAGATAATATCCAAATGGATCCATCAAAGTTAGAGGTAATAAAAGCATGGCCTAACCCAAGAAATCTACATGAGCTAAGAAGCTTTGTTGGTATGTGCGCATACTATAGACGCTTCATAGCAAAATTCTCTCAAGTAGCAGGACCACTATACGACTTAACTAAGAAGAACGTTAAGTTTGTGTGGACTGCTAAGGAGAAAAATGCTTTTGAAAATCTCAAAGAGAAGCTTACTTCCCAACAAGTCCTCGTGCTTCCAGATCTCTCAAAGCCATTTGAGGTCCAATGTGATGCTTGTGGTGATTGCTTTGGAGCAGTTTTGCTTCAAGAAGGACATGCCATAGCATATGAGAGCCGAAGGCTCAATATTGATGAACGAGTCTTGGGCATTTATGAGAAAGAGCTTTTAGCTATTCTACATGCCCTAGACACATGGAAGCACTACCTATTGGAGACTCCATTTATCCTACGAACCGACCACCAAAGTCTCAAGTATTTCATGACGCAAACCAAGCTTTCCAACAAACAAATGAGGTGGGAAAATTTTCTTTCGCAATTTAATTTCCATATTGCTCACATAGCTGGTAAGCACAATCAAGTGGCCGATGCACTTTCACGACGACCCAAAGTTAATGCGGTGTCTATAGCTACTCACAATGATCTATCCTCTATGATAGATGAGTATGCTACTGACCCTATTATCAACATAATGTCAGCCCTTGCTTTGGGGAAGAAAGAGGAACCATTCACCTTGCAGGATGGTTATCTTCTCCACAGCAATAGGCTATGTGTTACCCATTCCCTTCGTGAAAGTTATGTATGAATCCCATGCTCCTCCATATGCGGGGCATAGAGGTATTCAACCTACTCCCCGAGGAGTAGAGACGTACTTCTATTGGCCTACCATGAAAGTGGACATACAAGAGTATGTTTCAAAATGTGTAGTATGCCAAAAGACCAAGTATGATAGAGGGAAGCAACCTGGATTACTCCAGCCATTGTGTATTCCAAATTCACCATGGGAGAGTATATCCATGGATTTCATCTTTGGATTACCCAAGTCTATCCATGGGAATACAGGAATATGGACAATAGTTGACAAGTTTAGCAAGCAAACACATTTTATTCCTGTCAAAAAGACTATTAAGGCACATCAAATGGCAACTCTCTTCATATCTCAAATTTTCAAGCACCATGGATTACCCACATCCATCGTGTTAGATAGAGATCCTAGAATGACTAGTAATTTCTGAAAAGGTCTCTTTGAAAATCTAGGAACAAGATTGAATTTATCTTCCGCCTATCACCCACAAACGGATGGCCAAAGTGAGATAGACAATCTCACGATACTCGATCTACTCAAGACTTATGTTACCGAAGTAGATCAACGCTAACAATGGGAAAAGTACTTACCTCTTGTAGAGTATGCCTACAATAATACTGTACATACTTCTACGGGAAAAGCACCTTTTGAGATCATTGAGGGAAGACCTAAAAGTCCCTTGCTACTCAAAGTACATGAGAAGATCTTCACCGCCGATGAGTATAGCCGTGACCTACAAGAATCTTTTCAAAAGATTAGGGAGGCTATATCCATCTCTCAACAAAGGCAAAAAGCTGCTGCTGATAAGCACAGAAGAGCCTTAATGTTCAAAGAAAATGATTGGGTCTTACTCAAGTTTCCTAAGGCTCGATTAAGGCAAACCACGAACAAAAATCCTACGGGCCATCAAAAGTATTATGCTAAACTAGCAAAAAGATACTATGGTCCTTTCCAAATCTTGAAGCCCATCAATGAGACGACTTATCAACTCAAGTTTCCCAACCATTGGCTCATACACAATGCCTTTCATGTAAGCCTACGTAAGCCCTACAAAGGAGAGCCACCAACTGAACCAACTATTGAAGACTCTGCCGAAGTTGAAGACCAAGAAGAGGTGCTACAACCCGAAGCTGTTCTTCGGCATGAAGACAAGGTACTACGACATGGTAAGATTTTGAAGATGCTAGATGGATGCAAGGAATACAGCTTAAGGATAGTATGAACCTTGTCAATGCTTACAATGCTACATTAGAGTAAGCAAATGTACAAATTTCTTTTAAATGACTCATGTTTTTGTCCTATAAGACTAGTCCTCTTTTTAATTGTGCACAAATTTAACTAGTATGCATGCTTAGAATCATGTTTGTGATGACGACGTCTCTCAAACACCAAGTAGAATTTGTCACTCTACTTTGGGAGAATGAAATGGACTAAAGAGCAGACATGCTTGCGGCAGCTATGTCTCCCAAGCACCAAATGGATTAGTCATCCATCTTGGAAAGATGTCGTAGGGTAAAAATGGATCCTCTATCCGCTAAGTAAAATTGACTAATGACTAAGGCCTTATCTCTTCTACCTCATAGTTGAGGACGACTATGATTTCAAGAGAGAGGTAATGTCATAAAATCTAATATCTAATATCTAACCAACCCAAATTATTTTCTCATATTAAATTGATCACTTAATGTGGGAGAATAAACGGGAACAAGTGTTAAGATATAGACATATGCTTATAGATCTATCTCAACACGGGGCCAATGGTAAAGGGGCCCAAATGAGAGATGGTTAAAGATCAAGGCTAACAAATGGAGCATAAGACCTTAGGGTTAGCTTCATTGAAGACCTCCAATAATGTGTGTAAAAAGCCTTTGACCTTAGGTAAGCTAGGGCTGAGCTTGAGGCGCGGGAACCCGACCCAGCTCGAGGTGCTTGTCCTGCTTGTCATTCTTGATAACTAAGGTGCTTGAGGTTCTTGATGATTGAGGTGCTTAATTATTGAGATGCTTGAGGTGCTTGACATGCTTGATATGCTAGGGTTGCACTTGAGGTGAGAACCCCAGCCCAAGCTTAAAGCGCTTATGAGCCAAGCTTGTGGTGGGAACTGGGCCTATGCATGAGGGGCTTGAGGTGTCAAAAAGTCAAAGATTCAATCCCTACAAGGAGGGGGCGAGTCCCACATGAGGGAAGATGAGAGAGAACACCCACACACTCACACAAGGCATGCATGGTACAAAGAAAGCAAAAGGGACACTTGTCAAGTTCCTCCTCATGTTGCCCTCATGGTGTGCCTGAAGCCTATTGGTTGGACACCCAAGGGGTCCAATAATAATTTAGGAGATTTAATTAATTGATTTAGCATTTATCTAGCCCTCTCTCTCAAAGGGGAAAGGGGGACACTTGTCTCAAGGCTACCCTTGCTGCTTGTAATGCCTCCTGCTTGTGATTGGCTAGGCTTGGAGGGGTCCAATGAGCTTCAAGCATGAGCTACAAGGGGGGGTCGACCCAAGCAAACTAGGGGGTTGCTTAGGGGGTATACTCACCCACACACACTCACAAACACTCTCATTGTGTGCTATGCAAAGTGCAAGATCTCCCTCTCCTTCTCCAATCAGGTAGAGGTTGAGAGCCTACACCAACACTCTTGGATATGGAGTGCAAATCCAACCAAGAGCCATGCTTCAATTCTTAAGCTTCCCATCTCCTTCTTCTTCATTACTATGCTATTATGTATGCTAGCAACAAGAGTTATGATAAGTGAGGAACTAATTCTTTCTCCTACGAAATGTTTCTTCTTCCTCTTCCCTACCCTCATTCCCTGCTAGCTCTCTCCACCTTCGAAGGTGTTTGAGGTCTTGGGACTGAGGCTTGGGATAGTTAAAGCTTTCTTCAAGTTTATGTTATGTGATGCATGAAGCTTTCCATCTTCATTGAATCACCTAGGTCACAAGGAACACAAAGATTGTATTGTAACAAGTCTCTCTTAATGGGAGAAATCATATTACAAATGCCTATTGGAGGGGGGACCGGCTCCACATAAATCCGGTCCTCAACTGTTGTCATGTTCTCTAAATTCTCTCTCTTGCAAAAGTATTGTTCATGCCAAGTTAACTAATTGCTATGATTATGTTGCCATCTTCAACTATGTTCACCCTCTATGCTCACAAAGTCATTTCTCAAAAGTACTTTCATTAATTTTCTCTACTCTCAAGTTAAATAGGCCAATTCCATTACATATCCACCACTTCTATGCCAATCCACATTTGTTGTAGCTCTTCCAATAGTGGACGAAGATACACATCCATATTCTTCTCTTTATATCGCCCCGGCACAATCAAGCTTAGCCATAGGTGCCCCTTCTTCGTAGTCAACCACGGGGGAATGTTGTAGTTGACGAATACACTGTAAAATTTTGATCTTTGACCAAACGGATTTACGCCATCCTTAGCCAGGCCTAAGCGTAAATTTTGAGCTTCCCTGGCAAAATCCGACCATGTTCCATCTATATGTTTCCAGGCTGCACAATCTGCAGGAATCCGTAGCACACCATCCGAAGATTTATTCTCCTCATGCCATGATGCTAGGGCGGCCATGAACTTACATTTGAAGAAATTCTTGATGCGAGGAAGCAGAGGAAAATGTAGCAAAACCTTTTGCGGAATTTTTGTTCCGCGGAGATCTACTCAATATCTCTCGGAATCACATTTCAAGCACTTCTCCATGTCTATGTATTCCCCTCTGAAAAGAATGCAATCATTAGGACAAGCATGGATCGAATTGTAATCCATCCCCAAGTTTTGCAAAATCTTTCTTGCTTCCTCTCGGGAATCTGGCATCACATTATCAGCTGGTAGTATGTGCTCTTTGAGCAATCTACACAACATAAAAATACGGTACAATTGTGTAAAAATCTATCAGATCATTATACATTTAGAGTTTTATTAAAGTAAACTAACTATAATAGATCACCTGAAAAGCGTTGTGACGCTAGTGTCACTCCATCCTGCATGTTGAGAAGACCAGGAGGGCTTTCAATCTAGACACACGTGCTCCATTATACAATGGCGTATCGGCTTCACTTTTCATATCATCATAGATAAGCCTTTCTCCATGATCGTCTCGATCATTTCATCAATCTCGGGCTCAAACATTACCTCATTGGGAATGTGGTCTGCATGATCATCCCCCGAGCTGTCAGAAACTACATCTTGTGGCCTCACATATGCTGCTTGACCAAAGCGCCTGCGAACACGTCTATTGGGTTGCAAGATTGCTGCCTGTTGGCCAACGTCAGAGTCCGACGCGTTATAATTGGCAACAACTCGATCTATAATAGATAGATCGAACTCACCACATTCGCGAACGTGCTGCAAAGAAACGCGTCTTGTCCGTCACACAGCATGCTCGCAATGATTAGAAGGACATAAGATCCTCGTTGAGAGATAGGTGTTTCGGTTGAACGGCCCCACATCCTCGTCACTACTCATAATGAGGGTAAAAACCTTATAACCTAGACAACAAATTTAATCTTCTATTGGCATTCTTCGTCTTTTATCTCTCTCTCTCTCTCTCTCTCTTTGTTCACAACGTAAACTACCTCACATTCTCTAGTCATGTCCAATCCCCGCACACCTCGGTCTAGAGGTGCACGGAGATCAGAACCACCGGGTTATAATCTCGTCTTTATTGGTCAATGCCTATATTTGTGGGTACAAGAAATCTACACACCCACGTCTACATAATACTGCATGTAGTGGACAAAACCCCTTTGCCTCTTCTCTAGTTGTAGCATTTCACAACATCTTAACATCTTTTCACAGTAGATCTTTGTTTGTAGCATGCACGTACGCCGTTCTTGCAATGTAGCTGATGTCTACTCAAGGCACTTAATTCTTACTCTAGATTTGACGGGATGTGGTGTGTGTGTGTGTGTGTGTGTGTGTGTGTGACCCTTGGAATTGTCATCTTGCATCACTAATTTCTGTGTAGGCTCAATTTGCTCTTCCATTAGCTGATCATGATGGCTTATTGTATGGTAGCATCAGTCGAACATGCAGGTGGAATTGCTGGTCCGCATGGACTGTCAAGGCTGTGAGTGCAGGAAATTTTCTTGCCATTTCTGACAAGATTCGGCGGCTCTCTGTATAAGACCTGGGGTAACTGAACCTGGGATCCTCCTCCCTACCGCCCCTTATATAGGCTAGGTCCTAGCACTTGCCCTAAGCGGATCCCCAGTCCGCACTAGTCAGCCGGCCCTTGGCCTAGGTCCCTGACCCCCTAGGTTAGGCCTTGCCCCGTAGGACCCTTGTCCTGACATTACTCCCCCCTTAAGGAAGAGTTTTCGTCCTTGAAAACACAAGTAGTGATATCTTCTTAAGAATACTGATGTTCTCTTTATTGACGTCCCATAAGGGAGCCAGTTTTCTGTATGACCGATAATTGGTGCAGTGAGGAGGTTCAATGAAACCAAGAGCAATATCTTGATTTTCAACATTGTTGTCTGTTTGCAACCACTTGGGCTAAATGGTAACTCCATTTATAACTCACTTGAGTACTATAAAGGAGTAACCACAACTAAGAGTTTTCCAAAGGCATAACCAGTTTTCAGATCTTCTGAAGGTACTGAAATAATGCAAGGAAACCTTCGCGTAGCTTTGCATGTAGTTGTGAGCCAGATTTCTTACTCGCCTGAGTATCTTGTAAATTCCATAGATAGGGAATGTCCTCGTGTTAGAATTCTGAATAGTTTGGAACCCAAGAACTACATGTTCATCCCTAATGAAGGTTACTTGCCAACATACTTTGTCAGCACACCTGGTAAGTCCTTGACGTATGAAAGTATTGACACAATCTCCAACCCCACCACAAGAGGTGTTCAAAGTCGAAAATCGTACTTAAGCAAATTCTAGAATAGGGAAAAAATCATCTATTCAGAAATGTGTTGTGCTAACGTATGCTCTTAGCAGATCCTTTAGCACAAGATTACTCTTTATAATCTGCCTATCCCCTTGGATAACTGATAGTACTGAGGTGTGTTTTTCTCACGGTTTACAGACAGCCGTCCCAGATGACTGGTAAACGGGGAATCACAGTAGTGTTTAACATTGGCGAAGAATCAACAATGTCCGAAATAACCATCGTGGTTAACTTGAAAAAATCCACAAACGCCCAAACCGAGCCATGATCTCTATTGGTGATTAGTGGATCCAAAAGTAATCTCGTAGAGATAGTGCACATAGAGTGCAAAATGCTTCATAAGCAACAACCTGAGGAATATGCATGCCGTTCCAAATCAGCCTTTGCTAAACACCAGGGCCCATAACACTTAGTGTGCATGCATTTAGCAAAAACTAACCCGAACTTGTATATCCATAATGAGCCTTGACAATACTTATGGAAAAATGTGATGCGCGTAGCACACATTAAAAAAAGAATGTAAATAGTTCTGAAAAGAAACTAAATACTTTCAGTTGCAATCTTTTGCAAGCCTTGTTGAAACGTCTGAATGGCAATAGAAGGTAAAACATTGATCACTTCTAGGTACAGACAATGAAACTTTTTCATTTACAACTTATAGCCTTGCTATATGTATAAACAACCATTTGTAATGTTGTTTAGTAGTACTTGTACCTTAACAAGTCATTCTAAGTATCCGACAATTCCTGGCCACGAAATTGCTCCTGATACGTCGTGCTAAAAATGGTCTAGAAAACTGTTGTGACCAGCACTGGGGACTTCGTCGTGACACATAATTGAAATAATGGCGCCAGTGTCAGTCCAGAGACTCATATTCTCCACATGTGGAATATGTCTCATGTAAGGATGTGTTAAAAAAACATCCTTCAAGTACAAGATGTACTTGTGTGTAGAGGTAATTGCCAACACTCTACAACGGGAGTGAGAGGGACCCTCATTAGTCTTGCTCCACACTGGCTAAACCGAACTCCTTGAGTTCCTAGACCATGTTGTATCCCATGTGACAACATGTGCCAAATTGAACCCTACAAGTAGGTTCATAACAGCATAAGACAGAAAGATAGATTTGACACTGTGCCCAAAATACTTTGTGTCTACATGCCCTTGGCATGGCTCTGTAGCATTCAAGCATACTTAGACGTCTTGAAAGACCGAGCAAAGCATACTAAAAGTGGAATAACACCAAATCAATAGATGTGTACCTGGAGATTTGAACGTAATGTACACTAACCTATATTCAAATGGAGAGGAGCACGTCCCCTCCCTGAGAGAAACAAACAGCATTGCACTGGGAACCCTGGGTGCTGCCTTTGCAATCCAAGCCCTTGGATTAGAATCTACGTAGTTAAACCCGTTGGTAAGACTCCAATCGAAAAGTGTGTCCGTCTGCTACCCCGTTTGGTAGATTGCGGAATTCTTTCCTTGAAAGTATAACTGGGAGAGCTCAACTATGATCCTCAATGCAGATCAAACTGTGATCCTTAATGCCTATGGGGTGATGTAACAATCACCCGCCAGGTCTTACCCTAAATCAGTATGTCCATAGGCACTCCGTAGTGCTATAGATAGAGCAGGAAATCCACACAAGTGAACTGCCGAGCTCTTATGGACAGCCATGATGTGGCAACTGATTGCTGCATCTATACTTTCTTGTAGAGATCAGCTGCTGTGAGTTGAAGATTATTGAAAACTCACGTCGAGTGTCGCACTGAAAACATGTAGTGCAAAAATGACACCCTAAACATTCGTAATGACAAGACTCTTGCTTGTCCATTAACGTCGTTGTGTACTTCCTTGGGTAGATCTTGAAAACAATCATCCAAAGAATGCCAATAGTTGGGTCCTACCCTTGTCCTGACAACGGCTCTTAGCGTGTTTGGCTCATAGTCCTTATGCAAAATAGTGTTCAATCGACGAACCGATGAAGACTAATTTGAGTAGCATCTTAGCCATGTGCTAGCTGTGAGTTAGAGCACCTTGACTCAAGCTGACTCACTGCTATTGACAACGGATGTCATATCAAAGAGAATCGACTTTGTCAATCATGCACAAAAAATCGACCTTGTCTACTTGTAGATCGATGAAATTTCCGTTGTAAGAATCGAACGAGTTGGCATCAAGGTTCACAGCTATTTGATTTCGTGTTGCCAAGGGCCTTGTGGAAGCTTGTGATCAACTTCAATGCTCTAGTGGTGTTACACAAACCGTGCCCATGAGCGTCTTTGGATAGAGCCTTGCTCAATTGTCCCAATTATAAACAACGGTGAGAGACGTAGGTAAAATAGTCCTACTATCGTCTGCAAAATAAACTCAAAATCAAGTTAGCGTTAAATAAAATTGTGTACCTGGGACCTTGTTGATCAACTAAGGTTGTCCTTTTGTCCTTTGTTAGTCAATGCTAGATTTTTATCGCAATCATGGCATCTTTGCTTTGGCTTTAGGCACCTTGTCGATCCTTATGATTGTCTCTTGACACCATGCCTTGCATGCATTACTGTCACCGCTAATATTGTAATTCTTAGTTTTCAAGCCGTGCCGGGTCGAATTTGGAGCCATGCGGCACTGCATTGCGATGAAATCATACCGGCTCGCAGAGCCTTGTGACTTTATGGTTCGGAAGCAGGCGGCCTTGCTGCTTGCGGCTTGCGAAGCTGTGCTCCCAAAGCCCTTGGAGCTCGAATGTGGGCACGGCCTCTTAGGGTTAATTGGTTTGTGAAGCCCTAAGGCTTCACCATGTGAAACCAAGCGAAGGCATGGTGGGCTGAGCAGCGTGAGTGCGTCGATGGAAGAGAAGGGCATGGCGAGTGCTATGGGCCTCAGCACAAGGAGCTGCAGCAATGAAAAACTATGAGAACTGCCCTACGAAGCCATCAATCCCACCTCCAGCCAATTCTGTGCCGGTCGCCCGCCATCTCCCCTTCGGCCTAAGAGCCGGTACCCGCGGCTCTTCCCCGACAGTTCTGCTCCTCTTCTTCTCCACGGCCTCGACGCCATGCATGCAAAAATAAAAATAAAAATCATGCTAAACATATCTTGGCCACGATCTTCACCAAGCTCTGATACCAATATAATACCTAGGGTAACTGAACCTGGGATCCTCCTCCCTACCGCCCCTTATATAGGCTAGCTCCTAGCACTTGCCCTAAGCGGATCCCCAGTCCGCACTGGTCCAGCCGGCCGTTGGCCTAGGTCCCTGACCCCCTAGGTTGGGCCTTGCCCCGTAGGACCCTTGTCCTGACACTCTGAGTTGCGCCTACACGAAAATCTAAATCTAACCTTATCTTAAACGATAAAAAGAAGAAAATGGTATAACCTTTCTATCACCCAAGTGTGGTAGATTGGTTGTGCCATTTCCATCTTCAATAGCAGGTAAATAATGTAAATAAACCTAAATCTAATCTAATATAACGTAAAACTAAATCTAACGTAAATAAACCTAAATCTAATCTAATATAACGTAAATCTAAATCTAACTTAAATAAACCTAAATCTAATCTAATTTAACTTAAATAAACCTTAATCTAATTTAATGTAAGTCTACATCTAACCTAATCTTTTAAGGTCTTTTGGGATAGTTTCCTACGACGTTAAAACTCTCTTCTTCTTGTGTGTGTGTGTGTGTGTGTGTGTGTGTGGGTGTGTGTGTGCCAATAAAAAGAGAAAAATGGTATAACCTTTCTATCACCCAAGTGTGGTAGATTGGTTATGCCATTTCCCTCTTGAGTAACAGGTCTTGAGTTCAACTCCTCGTCATCTAGATCTTTAGGTCTCTTTAACTAGTTTTCTACGACGTTAAATTAAACTCTCTTCTTCTCGGGTGTCTGTGTGTGGGTGTGTGTGCATGCCAATAAAAAAAGGAGAAAAATGGTATAACTTTTCTATCACCGAAGTGTGATAGATTGGTTATGCCATTTCCTTCATGAATAACAGGTCTTGAGTTCAACTCCTGTCAACTAGATCTTTAAGGTCTCTTGGGATAGTAATTTCCTACGACGTTAAGACTCTCTTCTTCTTCTTCTTCTTCTTCTTCTTCTCTCTCTCTCTCTCTCTCTCTCTCTCTCTCTCTCTCTCTCTCTCTCTCTCTCTTTTCCTCTCTCAATGTGTGTGTGCATTCTTTGTTTATGCATGTGTATGTGCGTTTTGCTTTTCCTCTCGCAATGTGTGTGTGCATTTTTTGTTTATGTTTGTGCGCTCTCTCTCTCTCTCTCAGAAACACAATGTGTGTGTGTGTGTGTGTGTGTGTGTGAGAGAGAGAGAGAGGGAGAGAGAAAGAGGCGATGGGAACATGAGAGTGAGGAGAGGGAAGGAGCGTACCTGGCTCTCCTTCCTCTCCTTGTGTGTGTGTGTGTGTGTGTGTGTGTGTGTGTGTGTGTGGAGAAGAAAGAGAGAGAGAGGGAGAGCGTGCGTTACCTTGCTTTCTTGAGCGCGCGCGAAAACGCTCTCGGTTATTTTTTTTAGCCCTGACAACGTCGTTGTAGGTGTCGCTATGCTATAAGTAACATAGCGACGCTCATAGCGACGCCGTGGTTTTTCACATTTGAGCGTCGTTGTCGTGACGCTCTGCGACCACAAGGTGAAGCTTTGACAAAACACAAGATTTTAGTTATTATTACTGCTCAGACAGATTATTGATTGCCATCCCTTGGAGTATATTGCATACGGGGTTGTGCTCGGCAAATCCATGGTTGATACATATATCTACTGCAATATACTTCAGAGAGCAATAAGTGCGGGCAACTAGTGATACTTCAGTCGATATGTGCTCAAAGATGCTTTGGTTGATATGTAAACCAAAAGAAGTGCTATGTGATGTTTCAGTTCTCAATTATTCCACTGTGATGTACTTCAAAGAAACTTAAAATGTGTTTCAGGAGCTTGTTTCCCACCGAGGTCAGTTTGGCGACATGGTTTAGTAAAGCTTGGAGCTATCTGATGCCAATGCATTCACCGATAAGTGTGCCTTGAAGGTGGAGATTGGAAGTATTTTAACCGATGCTCAAGACCAGTGTGACCAGCCACTTAAAGAAATTAGAAGCAAGACGGTGTGGTCGTCGTCGAGGAGCAAGGAGAGAAACATAGGCTTCATGCCGAGGCCAGCTGTGGAGCTTCAGCTTTGAGTAGCTCGCAACCGCTGCTAAGAGCCAGCGTGTCGGCAACTACAGGAGGGTGTGAATAGCCGTTTCTAGTAAGAAGCTAATAATAAGGCAAGGTTTTTTATATTAATATCGAAGGGCTGCAGCAAATAAAAGCGCGCCGTCAGAGAGCCGGGGACGAGCCGCCAGAAGAAAAGTAGAAGGTTGACGAGCACGTCACTGTCGAGGGCCGCCCATCAGCAGAGGAGGACGAGCTGACAGTGGTGCTTGTGGTGAAGCCAGCGGGACAGGAAACAGTTGAATTTTCGAGGTGCTGGTGGTTTGGAAGCCGACCGAGCAGGGGCGTCAACTGCAACACCGAGTGCCGGATAGGGAGCCACCATCCGAGCAAGGAAAAGAGGCCCGAGGGCTTGTTGCAGCTAGGTGTGGCCTTCGTTGGTAGGCAGCAATGAATCTGGTGGCGAATCAAGGAAGTGGCATCAACTATAGTAACAAGGGCTGCATGAGGGCTTTCTGCAGGCGAGAGTAGCACAGGTGTGAGAGCCAGGTGGTCGAGTCGGCAACTGTAGGAGTTGAGAGCACCTTGTGGTGGAGTCGGCAAGTGAAGACAGAGAGCCGCCAGGGTGTGCGACGAGAAGGAGGGAGCCGACGAGATCTTGGAAGAGCAGGAGCAGCACGAGGGAAAAGCAAGGGAGTTCTACCAGTGTGATTTTGATATTGTTGGGCAGTATGAATCAATGGTTCCTGATTTTGAGGTACTGAAAGTGTTGACAGAGAGCCTTGACAAGCTAAATATTGGAGACTATGAGGTGAAGCTCAATGCTAGAGCTTGTGGGGTGATGAGGAGATACCCCATAGCAAAGGTTTAAAGACGAGATAATCCAACCAGGAAAAGATATCAGGAGGTCTTTCAAGCAAGTGCGTTGTTGAGTATGTTGAGAACGAAAGCAAGGAAGAAAAGTGAGCGTCAACTGCAGTAGGTAAAGGACTTGCAACGAACTGCCAAGGCTTGGAGAAGCAGATCTTTAGCAGTTTTCAGAGGTTTGTTTGAGCTAAAAGAAGACCGAAGCACGCGATGGCAAAGTGAGTTCACGTGAAGGTGGTCGGGAAGAGCAAGGGAAGAGCATTGAGGCCATACACATTTGGCATTTGCACTTCCGCTTATAGTCTCGGCGAGTTCAAGAGCACTTGTTGTCTATGCGATCAAGTTATTTTCTTTGTATTCAGATTTTAGTTCATTGAAGTAATTCAATTCAAGGCGTTCTTTTGTGCTATATTCTCTTGAGATGTGCATCTTTCTCTCACTGTTTTCTACAGCGAGCAACCCAGTGCTGACCTCGCTCAACTCGTGAACATAAAAATCCCCCGACATCTTTGGTGAACCCGACGCGAAACGAGCCAAGGTGGAAAATTTTGGCAGCGAGGATGAGGACAACATCTCAAGTAGACATGATGCAGCAGATGATGCAACTATTTGATGCCTTCTTGTTGCTGCAGCAGCAACAACAGGTTACTTATGAGCAATTTGGTTTGGGACAAATAGATTTATTGCAACAATTTGTTCGACCGGATGAAGCTGAAATAAAGCAAGCAAAAGTGAATGAAGCACTGAAAGAAGCATTGGATAAGGTTTATGCTGAAAGAGGTACATTCGAGGGTTATGATAGCGATGGGGGATATCTTGTATGCTACAGGTCAGAGATGGAGCTTATGGGTATTCCAACTAAGAATATGATCAAGGAGTTTGACCGGTTAGTAGCTCCAGAATTACGTGATCAAATACAAGAGCTTATTGATATGCAGATAACTGGGTAAAATTTGAAGAAGCAGTTGTACAAGTGGGTGATCGGCATACACTATGAGAGATCGTGGTGTTTACCGCGGGCCATTACCGCAAAACAAGAGAGAGGAATTCAAAATGAGGAGAGAGAATCGTTTTGATGCAGAAGCGGCACTTTACCGCACATATTACCGCGCAAATATCCGCGATTATTGCCGCAAACATTACCGCTAAGACAGGCTGGACCCCCTTCCCCCTTCCTCTCCCGCGGGTTTCCATTTAAATCCAATACAACTCCTACACTCTCCAGAATGCTTGCTCACTTCACTTAATCTCTCTTTCACTCTAAAAATTCTATACATAAATCATTGAACTCACAACAAAACCATTACAAATACTATTCATAAGCACATAACGAAAAATTTGCAAATTAATCATATACTACACCAAGTGAAAGAATGGAGAGTTTTTTTAATTCTCATCTTGTATAAGATCTCTACAAGCACTAGGATCCATATTTAGACCCATAGTATTCAAATCAATAAACAAATTTAGAGATTCTTCCTCCTCTCCATCACCTCCTGTAGAATCATCATCGCTTTCTCCCTCTTCCTCCTCCTCAAGATGACTATTTGCAAGGCTTGGCTGACCTTCTTCAACTTCTACTACATCTTCCTCTGCATCTTGTGGTGATGGTATGATGGGATCAATTACTGGCTCAATGTTCGTCTCTGCAAAGATAGATCTACCCCGTGGCGTGACTGGAATGACATACCAAAGTCTTCTTTGAAATATACATGGCACATAAAAGACCTGTACGTCACACACTAAGAATAAGCTGATATACATAACTTAAATGTTTAATTTAAGTTAATTGCACATAGCCTAAATTACCTGCTCGCAGCTACTAGGATACACCAAGTTGTCAGTTTTTCCCCGATGGAATTGGGTGGAATCCACCATAATGAGCCCATTTTCATGTCTTTTGACCTCACCCGCAAACCATCGACACTCAAAGAGGATTTTGTGAAAAGATCTGAAATCCACTTTGATTATTCTCTCTATAGTACCACAATATCTGACCTCATCTATTGTTGTGTTAAAGTTTCCCATCACGCTACAATCATTAGTGGACCGACGCTCATCTATCTTGCGGGTGCGAAAATATCGGCCTTCGGACCCAATGGAGTTGAAAATGAGACCCTACAATCACAATCCATAAGAGGTTACATCGTATTTCATTAAGTGATTTGCATACATGCATACATAACATATACACACTCACCTTGCGCAAGCATCCTCGCGCATACTCCCATTCTTTAGGGCTTATTTGTTCTCCTTGTGCTTTGGCATTGGTCATGGCATTATGGATCCACTCTACTTGAATCAAGTCAGGATATCTCCCATTCTTTAGGGCTTATTTGTTCTCCTTGTGCTTTGGCATTGGTCATGGCATTATGGATCCACTCTACTTGAATCAAGTCAGGATATTTTGCAAGCTCTTTAGGAAAAGGAGGTACACGTCTACCTCCATGGGACCTCTTCCATGCATCTCTATCCCTTTCTCTAGCTGCGCGGGCTTCCAAGTACATATTGACCCATTTGGTCATGATAGTGGCATTGAGTAAAGAGTAGTTGTTGACTATGGCATGAAACTCTCTATCCATGACCAAGAGTGAGCCTTTTCCACTGGGAATGGTTGAGTGCTTTCTAGGATCCTCTTCTTCACTCCACAGACGAGGCAATGATGGATCCACTGTGATGAGATACTGTGAGACATACACAAATGCCTCTTGCACCACCCAACCTTCTGCCATGCTCGCCTGAAAACATTAAAACCACATATTTTTATTAGTAACACCATAGCGTTTAAATGCTATCTATATTGTATTTATTTTGCATACCTCCGGTTGTGACCTCAATCTAACAAAATCCTTTAAAGTCTTCAAGAATCTCTCCAAGAAGAACATCCATCTAGAGTGAACGACCCCACAAATGGCAATCTCCTCAACAAGGTGAAGCAATAGGTGTATTTGGCTAACAAGGATTGTACGTGGGAATGCATCCTCAATAGCACACACTGCCTCTACTGCTAGCTGATGGGCTACTGGTATGGCTTCTACTTCTATCTCCTTGGAGCTCACAAATCTACAGGGCAAACGTTATATAGTACATGAAAAAAAATTCCAAAGTTCATGCATGCACAACAAGATATAGTACTTGAAAAAAACCCATTACCTCACAATCTCACCCACTTTGAATATTGCAGCCTTCACCTTAGTGTCCCCATAACCACTAATAGTTATGGGAAGTACAAACTACAAGCAATAAAACATCTTAGTGAATGTCAACCTATATATAAGGACACATAGACACCACAAATTGTTTTACTCTTACCTGAAGGATTTTATGCCAATCATGGGATTTCAATCCATACAATTGAGTGGAGCCACCCTTTTTGGTTTTTGTGAAATCACCTTTGAGTGACCGCATATATCGCGTTGGAGTTCTGATGGATGCAATAACTTGCTTTGTCCGCTCTTGGTCTGCCTTTGACATTATCCACGGTGCTTTTGGGAGAATCATCTTTCCCCGCTCCCCCATGCGGGGCGTGGCTGAAGGGGGGAGACATCTAATGGCTCTTAAATCTTCCCTAGCACCCAATGAATCCTTCTTGCCAATTATGTGATCCCATATAGCTTGCCCAACATTTTTGAATACATGCATAGGGTCCAATAAGTGCTGAATTTTCAACGAAGCCCAATAGGGGAGCGACAAGAAGATTAAGTACCTCGACATACCCTTTGGAAACCCATTGGGAGGCGGTGAGGTACCATGATGCTCCTCCCAATGCTTCACCCAATCAGCCATGTTCCAATGGAACGGCTGCACTCCAATGATAGGGGGAGCATATCTACGATGTGAAGGAGGTAGGAAGCGATGGTTGTTGGGATAGATCACCTTCCCAAGAAGAGGAGGTCTCTCTGTCACAAGGGAAGGGCCACAAGTGGGACACGCACTATGTCCAGATGTTGCCAATCCTGCCAAGAGGTAAACAAACGTTACACATGAGACGATAAACCTAAAGCAAAGAGTACAATTAACATGTGCATACTTACCAGATACCTCTCCAAATCCTGGGTAATCATGCATGGTCCACATGAGGATGCACTTGATGACGACATTGCGGTGTCGTGGTGGCCGTGAAATGTCAATGACATCTATGCCTCTCCATAGTTCTTGAAGCTCATCAATAAAAGGCTGCAGATATACATCCATTTTTTTTACCTTGTGCTTTCCTGGAATGAGAAGTGATAGTAAAATGTTTCCCTTTTTGGTTGCCTCCCAAGGCGAAATATTGTAGTTTACAACAACCACCGGCCAAGTGCTCCATGAAGTAGAGCGGTGCCCAAATGGATTCACTCCATCACTAGCTAACCCAATCATCAAGTGACGAGGCTCATCCTTGAACTTTGGCCATGTGTCCTCTATGTGATTCCACGCTGGTGAGTCAGCTGGCACTCTCATAATACCATCTGTGGAGCGGTTTTTTGCATGCCAACTCAAAACCTCGCTCATACCCTTCGATCTAAACATGTGTTGGATGCGAGGGATGAGTGGAAAATGCCTCAAAACTTTACGTGGAATTCTGTTTCTCTGCATTCCTTCTTTGAACTTAAGCTCCCCGCACGATGGACATGTGTCACAATCGGCATGCTCATTACGAAAGAGCACACAATCGTTCACGCAAGCATGAATGAGATCATAATCCATCCCTAATGCAGTCACCACTTCGCGGGCTTTTCGTCTGTTCTCTGGCATGTGTTGCCAGTTGGTAGGATCTTTCCTAGCAACGTATCATAAGAAGAAAGTACATTAGAAGCTAATTTATGCACTCCACAAGCATCCTTCACAATCTGTAAACATACCTCAAAAGTGCATCGACACTAGCATTGCTCCATCCAAACATCGCCTGAAGGTTAAGGACTTCGAGAGAAGTCCTTAAAATGGAGTAAGAGCATCTATTATATAGTGCGGTGTGTGCCGAATTGAGTAGCTCACTCCTCGTTCGCTCAGAAGCTTCTTCGCATGCACAATCTGGTTCATGCTCCTCCTCTCGTGCAAAGAGATCCTCAACCATTCTATGCAAATGGTCATCTTGTGCATCCACGTAAGGAGATGGGATGTGGTCACTCGGATAAGAGGGAGCAGCAGTACTTGGCTGATTTGATGTGCTTCCTCCCTCTCTAATGGATTCCTGGAGCATGCACTCTTCCACCCTCCTTTCCCCTCCTCCACCAACCACACGCCAATGTGGGGTGACGTCAATAGCCGCAACAATTCGCGGATCGTTTGTTTCCATCCGTGCACGCTTGCGAGAATCGTCCCATAGTCCATAATCTTCTACATGGGTCAAGCATATCCGTCGAAGTCGAGCAATGGCGCATTTGCACCGCACGCATGGGCATGGCAATCGCTCGGCCAACCACCGTGATCTATCCGGTTCAGTGGACAAGCCAAAATCATCCCAAGCAACCTACATTAATAAATTACATACACTAATTAAAATCAAATTACCAAAGAATGTTAATAAAATATCAGTAAAAAATAAAAATTAACCATTTAGGTAAAAATGTCAATTTGCATGGGCATGGTAATCGCTCGGCCAACCACCATGATCTATCCGGTTCAGTGGACGGGCCAAAATCATCCCAAGCAACCTACATTAATAAATTACATACACTAATTAAAATCAAATTACCAAAGAATGTTAATAAAATATCAGTAAAAAGTAAAAATTAACCATTTAGGTAAAAATGTCAATTTCAAAGTACTAGAAATACTTTCATTTTATATATTTTTTATAAAAAACATAGTACCAATAGATTGTGAGGATCAATAGTAATAATGTCAGAACGTGGCCATCTGTTTATTTGGCCCGAATTTGCGCCGCGGTAATAGGTGCGGTAATAAGCGTGGTAAGGCACGCGGTAATGCTCGCGGTAATAGGAGCGGAAAATCAAATTTCAATTTTTTTTATAAATAGGGGCACCCGCGTGCCCCGCGAAGTTCAAAGCCCTAAAATTCGAATTTAATCGTCTTCTCCACAGAAGCCGAGAGCGCGAACCTCACAACCTTGAGCTCTACCTCTATCTCTACTCTTCTACTTTCCACCATCTCTACTCTTCCACTCTCCTACCCTCTCCCAACAAGCGCTTCAATTCCATGTAAGTTTTGTTGTTATGTTTTTTGATTTTTTCACACGCATACACACACATGCATACACACACGCATACACACATGCATACACTCATACACACGCATGCACACACATGCATACACACACACACACTAATTACACACACTAATTATACACACTAATTAGTGCATGTGTTCTTTACACACACTAATTAGTGTGTGCATTATTCTAATGCACACACTAATTAGTGTAAGTAAAGACACACCAAAACTTAAATTTGTTAATTATTAGTTACTTGCAAAATCTAAACTTGTTAGATTTTATTACTTGCATAACCTAATATGTTAAATTTGGGATTGGCCATGCACACACTAATTAGTGTGTGTTAACACACACTAATTAGTGTGTGATTAGTGTGTGCATTGACCAATGTGATTGGTCAATGCACACATTAATTAGTTTTGGATTAGTGTGTGCATTGGTCAATTGGATTGGCCAATACACACACTAATTAGTGCTCATTAACACACACTAATTTGTGTGTGCATTGACCAATGTGATTGGTCAATGTACACACTAATTAGTGTGCTATTAGTGTGTGCATTGGCCAATGTGATTGGTTAATGCACACACTAATTAGTGTGTTATTAGTGTGTGCATTGGCCAATGGGGTTGGCCAATTCACACACTAATTACTGTGGTGATTAGTGTGTGCATTGACCAATGTGATTGGTCAATGTACACACTAATTAGTGTGTTATTAGTGTGTGCATTGGCCAATGTGATTGGTCAATGCACACACTAATTAGTGTGTGCATTGGCCAATGTGATTGGTCAATGCACACACTAATTAGTGCTCATTAACACACACTAATTTGTGTGTGATTAGTGTGTGCATTGGCCAATGGGGTTGGCCAATTCACACACTAATTAGTGTGTGATTAGTGTGTGCATTGACCAATGTGATTGATCAATGTACACACTAATTAGTGTGCTATTAGTGTGTGTGCATTGGCCAATGTGATTGGTCAATGCACACACTAATTAGTACTCATTAACACACACTAATTTGTGTGTGATTAGTGTGTGCATTGACCAATGTGATTGGTCAATGTACACACTAATTAGTGTGCTATTAGTGTGTGCATTGGCCAATGTGATTGGTCAATGCACACATTAATTAGTTTTGGATTAGTGTGTGCATTGGTCAATTGGATTGGCCAATACACACATTATTTAGTGTATGTGATTAGTGTGTGCATTGGCCAATGTAATTGATCAATACACACACTATTTAGTGTTTGATTAGTGTGTGATTAGTCCAATTACACAAGCCAATGCACACACTAATTAGTGTATGTTAACACACACTAATTAGTGTGTGCACAATCTAATGCACACACTAATTAGTGTATGTTAAAACACACTAATTAGTGTGTGCACAAGTCAATTACACAATCCAATGCACACACTAATTAGTGTATGTTAACACACACTAATTAGTGTGTGCACAAGCCAATTACACAAGCCAACACTAAAACACACACTAATTATGTTAAATTAAACAACAATCAACACAAAAACAGAAACATACCTCCATGATTAAGTCGTAGGTGACTTATTAGGCCCCAATGACCGTCCAAGTCATCACGCAATCGATCACACTAATCATAAACACAATAATCTCTTATTAGTCAATACACACACTAATATCTTATTAGCACTCGAGGCTTTGCAAGACTCTTTTATAGGTTGTAGACACACATTGGATTCTTTCCACATTGGATACTATAGAGTATCCAATGTTTGAAAAAAATCAATGTGTAAATTTTTAATCATATATTCAAATTTTATACCCTAGTTTAATCTTTGTCGTAATAAATGCAGACCATGTCTTCTTCTTCCACACCACGCTTTCGCAGCATTGAGGATTTCAAGGCAGACGGGATGTCATATCCTGACACTCTCTCTGCCTATCATTCACAGCCGTCGCCTCAGCAGTCATCATCAGGGTTCGGATGGTTTCGGGACGCTCTAGGTGGGTCCACTGCCGTACCTGTGACCGATCCAGATGTGGAGAGGGCATTGTGTCTTCGGGCTGAGTAGTTAGGTTCACAGCAGACCCTTACACAGCGCTATTCACCGGCGCAGCTAGCAGCTTTTGGATTATCAGAGGTCTCTACTCCGACTGGTGGCACTCCATACCTGCAGAGTTTTCCAGGTACAGCTCCAGGTTCAACTTTTCCTTCACAGGGTCCAACGCCCCAGGGTCCGACGCCATTGGGTGCGACGCCGTTGGGTCCGACGGCACGGGCGTCCACCTATCCATCACCTATCCCACCTTCTGTCCTAGATTCACGTCGACGCTCTTCTGGCAGTCACCGTCAGGGCAGCTCACGCACTAGCGCCGGTCGATCTCGACGAGGGAGCAGAGCTAGTTGTTGTTTTGGGGGGGGGGGGGGGGGGGGGGGGAAGTACTACAAATTATCCTCCACAGTCATCGCTCCCTGCTCCAGCAGAAGATGAGGACCATGACATGCCTTCACTAGATACTCGCGGGTTATACCACCAGGTTCATAGAGGAGGTATGGTGGATCTCGGGACAGCACATGGCAGGAGATTCCGCACACACATCAACCAATTAATCCACTCCACATATATCAATTGTTTTCTCAAATTTGATCAGCAAGATCCCTACAACCTCATATATATAGAGACAACCATGCACATGCGTTTCCCCAACCCTGAGGGGCAACAATTCTCAAGGCAATGGTTGCAAGAGCATGTCAAAACATTTCTGAAGAACAAAAAATCTAGTGTGAGGAGAGCGGCAAAGAAGACAATGGAGTCTCCAGAGCATAGCTATATATAGAGACAACCATGCACATGCGTTTCCCCAACCCTGAGGGGCAACAATTCTCAAGGCAATGGTTGCAAGAGCATGTCAAAACATTTCTGAAGAACAAAAAATCTAGTGTGAGGAGAGCGGCAAAGAAGACAATGGAGTCTCCAGAGCATAGCTATCGGCCAGGAAATGTCCATGATGTGGAGTGGGAGACCGCTATGGGCGAGAAAGAGGACAAAAGGGCAACCGGTGTGAGGATGTATACGCGTCAAGTTGAGGCCAGATCCCATCAGGCTCGTACGCATTATGGTTCGGGAGGAAAAACGGCTTGGAAAGACAAATATGTAAGTAAAAATATTAGTTTTATTGTAAAAAATCTAATGTTTTTTATTTAATTAATTGGTTGCTATTTTTTGTCAGTATAACATTACCATGAGTCGCCCGACCAGAGAAGTGCAGAGATATAGAGAGAACCATATCGAGTATCAAACTTGGTGTTGGTTGTTTGAAAATCAAATGATCTCTCGAGAGGAGTTCGAAAATGCGTGCAAAAGTCTGCAACATGTAAGTTTAATCTTATCTAAATAATCAAATTGTTGATTTTATATCAAATATTAAATAACAAAGTCACTACAAGAGGCTATTCATATTAGCGACGCTCACACAGCGACGCTCAAAAAAAAAATTCCCGGCGTCGCTATGAGCGTCGCAAATTTACAAGTAAATTTGCGACGCTCATAGCGACGCCAGCTGGGCTAAAAAAAATAACAAAGACCGCCCAAAAACTCAAATCTCAGATCTGAGTTTTTCGACGCCCTCAAGCAAGGAGCAGGTAACGCTCTCCCTCTCTCTCTCTCTCTCTCTCTCTCTCTCTCTCTCTTTCTTCTCCACACACACACACACACACACACACACACACGAGGAGAGGAAGGAGAGCCAGGTATGCTCCTTCCCTCTCCTCACACTCATGTTCCCTTCCCCTCTTTCTCTCTCCCTCTCTCTCTCTCTCTCTCTCACACACACACACACACACACACACACACACATAGTGTTTTAGAGAGAGAGAGAGAGAGAGAGAAAGAGAGAGAGAGAGAGTACAAACATAAACAAAAACGCACACACATACATAAACAAAGAATGCACACACACATTGAGAGAGTAAAAGAGAGAGAGAACATGCATAAACAAAAAACGCACACATTGAGAGAGGAAAAGAGAGAGAAAACATGCATAAACAAAAAAACGCACACACATTGAGAGAGAAAGAGAGAGAAACTAATTTAACGTCGTAGGAAACTAATTAAAATTAAAAGAGCTAAAGATCTAGCCGACGAGGAGTTGAACTCAAGACCTATTGTTCAAGAGGGAAATGGCATAACCAATCTATCATACTTGGCATGGGTGATAGAAAGGTTATACCATTTATCTCTTTTTATTGGTACACACATCCACACACGCGCAGACACACAAGAAGAAGAGAGTTATAACGTCGTAGGAAACTATCATAAAAGACGTTAAAGATTAGGTTAGATGTAGACTTACGTTAAATTAGATTTAGGTTTATTTAAGTTAAATTAGATTAGATTTAGGTTTATTTTTAGTTAGATTTATGTTTATTTACGCTAGATTTAGATTTACATTATATTAGATTAGATTTAGGTCTCCATAGACTGCGATGCCTGCATGAAGCGGGTGAAGAAAGCCCTCAATGGAATATAGGGTATTGCTGCCTTCACTCATGGTGGGCTCCGTCGATCCAAAAGTACTGGTGAAATGTCTTCAGAAGATAGGGAAGAAGGTGGATCTTCAAGGCGGCAAGAGTCACTACATCCCCGACAATGACCATCTAGACAACCTCTAGTCATTCAACAGCAACTTCAAAGTTAGTAACAAGAGAAAGAACGGTCCAAAGGGCCAATTGCTGTCGTCAGATGTGGATGGAGATGAGGCAGCGTCACCGCCGGAAGTTAACTCTCACATCTTTAGTGATGAGAATGCCAACTCTTGCCGAGTTATGTGAAAAATTATGTGTTAAATCAGTTTTAAGGTTCTTATAATCCCTGTTAGTTTAGTTCTTTGTTTTTAATATAACATAATTTACGTTAGCTTTGGTCAAGCACCATATGTGAGGCCACAAGATGTAGCCTCTGACAGCTCGGGGGATGATCATGCAGAGCACATTCCCAACGAGGCAATGTTTGAGCCCGAGATTGATGAAATGATCGAGACGATCATGGATTCAGAAAGGCTTATCTATGATGATATGAAAAGTGAAGCCGATACGCCATTGTATAATGGAGCACGTATGTCTAGATTGAAAGCACTCCTGGTTCTTCTCAACATGCAGGCAAAGTTTGGATGGAGTGACACTAGCGTCACAGCGCTTTTCAAGTGATCTATTAGAATTAGTTTACTTTAATAAAACTCTAAATGTATAATGATCTGATAGATTTTTACACGACTGTATCGTATTTTTATGTTGTGTAGATTGCTTAAAGAGCACATACTACCAGCTGACAATGTGATGCCAGATTCCCGAGATGAAGCAAGAAAGATTTTGCGAAACTTGGGGATGGATTACAATTCTATCCACGCTTGTCCTAATGACTGCATTCTTTTCAGAGGGGAATACATAGACATGGAGAAGTGTCCGAAATGTGATTCCGAAAGATATCGAGTAGATCTCCACGGGACAAAAATTCCACAAAAGGTTTTGCGACATTTTTCTCTGCTTCCTCGCATCAAGCATTTCTTCGAATGTAAGTCCATGGCCGCCCTAGCATCATGGCATGAGGAGAATAAATCTTCGGATGGTGTGCTACGAATTCCTGCAGATTGCGCAGCCTGGAAACATATAGATGGAACATGGTCGGATTTTGCCAAGGAAGCTTGAAATTTGCGCTTAGGCTGGCTATGGATGGCGTAAATCCATTTGTCAAAGATCAACATCTTACAGTGTATGGCCCGTTGTCATCGTCCACTACAACATTCCCCCGTGGTTGACTACGAAGAAGGGGCACCTATGGCTAAGCTTGATTGTGCCAGGGCGATATAAAGTGGAGAATATGGATGTGTATCTTCGTCCACTATTGGAAGAGCTACAACAATTGTGGATTGGCATAGAGGTGGTGGATATGAGCCGACACACAGGACGACGGAATGCTTTGATCAGAGGCATTCTAATGTGGACCATGCATGACTATCCCGGGCTAGCATAATGCTCAGGTGATCTATTGACACTCCTCACTCAGACACTGTAAATCTTGTTTTTTCCCATAGTTGATCTATTATCATGTGTATACATGCAGGGCTTCAAACAATCGGATATAGACCATGTGTCACATGTGGACCTAGACTGAATGCGCGTAGGGCGCCCTCATTGAAGAAGCAAATCTACGAAGGTCATCACGCGTATCTTCCAGAGAATCATGTGTTACGCGACGGCTTTTTGGGAAGAGAGCCACCAAGGATGTCTGCACAAGCATGGTTAGAGCAGAAGGAGATGTGCGATGACGGATTGCCTCCAGGGATGAAGAGACTATCTCTATGGTACGAGTTACCATACTGGCCCCGACTCATGATCAATCACTTGCTCGATCTAATGCACACATTCAAGAATGTGGGTAATCTACTATGGGACCATCTGACCGGCAAGAAAGATACTTTGGGAGCCAGAGTTGACCTTAGAAATGTGGATCGTATGGAGCAATATTGGCCGCAAACAGCGTCTGATGGATCGATAAAACTCCCTAAAGCACCATGGATTTTCACAGGAGCCCAAGAACGCAAAGTAAAAGAGACCATTCGATCTTTGCGGGTCCCCACTGGCGTAATGCACTCGCTCCGAACGTGTTTTACTAAAGAAGGAAAGCTTACCGGTTTGAAGTCACACGATTGGCATAAAATGTGTGAGGTACATTCATAGTGGACTTTAATATCATTGCATAAAATGTGGACTTTAATATCATTGCTGCACATACTTTACAGTTTATTTTACCGGTTGCCATTGAGGGATGTTTGTCTCTCGACATCCGTAACACAATCTACAAACTTGCAAAGCTGGTGCAATGGATCTCACAAAAGGAGATCAACGTAGACTGCATACCATTCGCCAAACTAAATGCTGCGGAGCTTGAGTGCATGTTTGAGAAACATTTTCCTACTACCATGCTAACCATTCAAGTGCATCTTCTTGTTCACATAGTTGATGAGGTGGAAATAGCTGGCACAGTTCATTCCAAATGGATGTTCTTCTTAGAACGTTTCATGAAAACGCTTAAGGGATATGTGCGTCAAAAGGCACGTCCGAAGGGTAGCATGGCAGAAGGTTGGTTGGTATCAGAGTCCCTAGTGTACATTGGAGAGTGGCTAGACGGATTTGATAAAGCCCGGGACATGCTATGGCGAACCATAGATGATGAGCGCATATCTGGGATTGTCATGTGCAATTTCGGTGTTGAGAAGAAGATGACGGAAGATCTAGAGGCTAAAATCAACCGATTTTGCATGCTTCACAATCCAGTGATGCAAAAGTGGATTTCACAATATGAGGATGCAAAGCAAGAGCGACAAAGGGCACGAATCGAGTGGAGACGGGGAAGACGACCACCGATGCACTATCCGACGGGTCTGGAGAGCCTACCAACATTCATGAGCTTAAGATGGTTGCACAACCAATTGAAAAGCGCACAACAATGCGGTGACGAAGTGACTGAGGAAGAGTGGGAGTACTCTTGGGGTTGCGCGACCAAGGTAAGTTTGCAATGTACGACTAGCTAGTGACTTTATTTCTAAACGTTTGAACGGCCACTCATAATCTTTGTTGGTTGTAGTATAAGTCATACACAGCAGCATGGTGTAAAGGTCGACATTTTAGGGTGGAACGGATCGACAAAAAGAGTTGTACTCAAGATTGTGGAATCATGGCAAAATTTGAACAGTTTAGTCGACGACGTTCCTCTGATGCAGATCCTGTGGTGACGGAACTCACTTACTTCGGCACGCTACAAGAGATTTTGAGGATCGATTACAGAGGATTTTTTGTCGACTTGTTTGACGTGCAATGGTTCAAGATAATCATGGAGGGTCGCAACGCTACTGTGCGTAGAGGAGAGTCTGGTTTTCTTGAGGTGGATTCTACTAAGAAATGGACTGACCTAAGAGACACTTTCGTACTACCCGAGCATTGTGAACAAGTAAGTATGTAAATAGGTAACATCCCCCTTTTACAAGTTATGTGCTTGAAAGCTCTCATGTAAGTTATGTGGCTCTGGCAGGTAATATTTCATCCTACAAAGTCTACATCAAACTGGTGGTACGTCATAGAGGTAGCCCCTCGTAGTGCAAGGACGTATGAAGGCTACCATGTGCCAATCACAACGGCATCAATGGAGGAGATCAGAGAAGATGCTCAATCAGAAGCCGCTGCGATGGTGCCAGACGAGCATCAAGATGCTACTACTCTATATGGGGTGCATGCAGAGGAGCTACAAAATGAAACAGAGGATATGTGTTTAAACGGAGAGCTCTATATAGATATAGGAAGTTATGCTGAGTTATGCGAGGATGAGAGAGAGATCTCTTAAAGCCACAAATATTGTATTTGAACAATTTTGCTCCGTGTTGTAAAAGCTCTGGATCTCTAAGTACCTTCCATGGTGTATAACGCTCTTTTCTACTCGCGCTCACATCTTTTGATTGAAAATTCTGAGTTTTTGACTTGCCTCTTCTATCACTCAATTCGTTGCGTCATTGTATTTATATGCGTCATTACGTCATTGTATTTAATGGTCTTTGCGTCATTGTCTACTCTATTCATTCAATATTAAGTTTAAATATTCGTGTGTTTAATGCAGGTATGGATGATGAGGAGTTTCTTTCTTCTTTGTCACCGCAGCAGAGACAGTGGTACGTGGAGCGTCATCGCTCTGGCGCATCATCGCGCGTTCCTACTCCATTCGCATCTCCCTCTCTTTCGGAGCATTCGGCGCGCTCCGAAGCTTCGGTGTCGACGAGACGATCTTCACACTCGTCTAGACACCGGCGCTCTAGTGGTGGCGGTGGCGGTGGCGGTTGTTGTGGGGATTCCGCCGCCGATGCCTCCACACCGCCTCGTGTTCGACGAGGCTCTTTACCCTCCCCTTCTTTGCCCGCCCCCACACCAGTCACAACATCGCCATCTACGCCAGGTTTTGCGCGGCTGACTGTTCCTAGCAGCTACACACCTCTACCTACTCCGCTAGGAGCCACCCCACTCGACACTCCTCGCTTCGGGGCCCAGACGCCGGTGGAGACACCTGACGTCCATACCCCCATCGACACGCCGCTAGAGACCCCTGCCGGGACACCCAGGTTCACGCGTCACCGGCCAGATGGCTTGCCTTACTCCGTCGACTTCAGCGATGGCATCATCATGGATGATGACGGCAAGAAGGTGATCTTGCGCATGCGTGGTCTTTGCTCTCAGCTGTTTAGACACTACATACTAAACAAATGGAGTGAAGTACCAAGTGATTTAAAAGCAAGAGTCATCAGCATACTTCATGATGAGTTTCCCGTTCCAACACGGGATCAGCGCTTCAATGAAGACCTGATGAAGATTCGAATGCGCGAATACTGCAAACACAAGCGTTCCGAAGTGCAAAAAGCAATCAAGCATGGGTGGAACAGGCGAGATTGGCTGGCCAAAGAAGATTGGAAGAATGCGAAGAAAGCAGCGCGTGAGAATCCCGACAAGTGGAAGCAACAAAAGGATGCAGTCAAAGTGCGAGTAGAGGCAGGGAGCTCGCACCACTTGGGGAGCGGTGGATGGGCATCATTTGAGGCCGATTTTGTAAGTGTTTTCGCATTGCTCTTTATGTTCGATAGTTTAGGGTTTATGAGTTTTTTAATTCTAACATAATGAAATCTTTGTATGTTTTGACAGTGGTCGATGACAGGACGTGATCCCACACCGTACGAGCGCGAGTACGCAGGCAAGAAGGGCTTAAACGCCCTGATGGACATTCTCAGTTCTCGCGGCGGCATGGTTAGTATTAGGGTTTACTCTTTTCTATTTTTTGTATTGTTTTATAAATGTCGTTATATGTTTATACTTACTGAAAGCTGTCTTATTGTCTTTTTTTGCAGAATCCGACAGATACGCCGCTTGGACGCGATGAGACGCCTGACTAGACGACGTCAGTTTAGCCGTAGCTAGATAGCATTAGTTTAGGGTTTCTCATAGCTTATGTATCATGAGACGGATTTTATACGTCTTTTTGAACCATGTATATTATTACATTTGTCACCGCAGTTCATTTTGCCAATCAATTCTTTATGCCTATGATGTTGTACAATTGTCATTATTATATTTTTCAATCAATTCATTTTGCCTATGATGTGTAAAATTGTCAATTTTGCAAACAATGCGTCTTGTGGGTGACTATTTTGGGTCTATTATCTACCCTTGCACTTTTTTTAAAAAGTGAATCAAGTACAATATGGTTGATGGGTGGCAGGGCATTCAATGCCCTGTCAATGCCCTGTCACCAAAAAAAAATTCTCTCGGGCGTCGCTATTTATGGCTCTAGAGCGTCGCTATAGACTTCTGTGTAAACGTCG
This sequence comes from Adiantum capillus-veneris, assembly GCF_014529385.1. NCBI lineage: Eukaryota > Viridiplantae > Streptophyta > Polypodiopsida > Polypodiales > Pteridaceae > Adiantum > Adiantum capillus-veneris. The sequence continues at coordinate 3,075,021 of NC_140942.1, forward strand.
CTATAACTGTCGCTATGACCGTCGCTATGAGCGTCTCTATATAGCGATGCTTATAGCGACGCATATAGCGATGCTCTCGTAGCGACGCTATTAGCGACGGTTTTAGCGACGCCGGGGGTTATAAAAACCCAGTGTATTTCCGTCGCTAACAACGTCACAAGAGCACACAACCTCTTGTAGTGAGTGTTAATTGTTTCTTTTTTATGGTTTTGCAGAGTCAAGGAGTTCCACGTGAAATGCCGCCAACTCCCCCATGAGCATCCTCTATTTTGTATACGCGGGCCCCATTTGCCCTATCCCACATGACCATACTCTATATTGTACACGCGGGCTTTGTTTGCCCTTTATGTAAATGCAATACCTATCATTTTTTGGCTCAATACCTCCCCCAATTGTAATTCCACTTATGTAAATGAAATTATCAATCTTTTTTTGGCTCAATGTATTGTCCAATTGTGATATTTTGTTGTAATTAATAATAATTTTGTAAAATAACTAAAATAAATAAAAAAATAGATGACCTTTTGGATGGTCCTGCAAAGGACAATCCAAACGGTCATCTGTTTTTTTATAATAAATCTCGCGATAATGCTCGCGATAAGCCTGACACGGTAATATGTGAGGGTACTGTTGCAGCAAAGCACGCGGTAATATTGGCGGAAATATTTCCGCATCCATTACCACATCAGTTACCGCTAGACCATTACCACCAGATTTGTTGCGTACGGGAATTTTTATATTTCAAGTTTGTTTGTTTTTTTGCGGTAATGTGAGCAATAATACCGCGCATATGTTATAGTGATATAGCCTTGGAAATAGAGCAGATGACTCAACAGAAGCAGGTTACTTTTAGTAAAGGTGATGGAGATCAATTGCAGACAATCAGCTATGATGGAGATGATCTCCATCACCTTTACTTTTAGTAAAGGTGATGGAGATCAATTGCAGACAATCAGCTATGATGAATTTTGGGAGCATATTCGTGCAAGAAGTAAAGCTAAAGTAGATGCAGCTTCGCAAGTATCAGATTTAGCACGAGAGGATCATACTTCAGGTAACCTAACATGGGTAAATAATGAATTCCATCTGAAAACCATTGGTGAAAGTTTTTCAAAGCCTACTTGCGAGGAAGCTTCTTCCATTATTGATGCTTGTGCGGATTTAGATGAAGATAGAGATAATGTTGATGTGCCTTCCTATGCAAATGTTTTAAAAGAAATCCGAGCCAAGCTTGAAGCTATTGTGGACGAGTGTCTGCTTGAAAATGACAGTTATTGCAGATTGCAAATGATCAAGGGATTGCAGAGATGGTTTCTGTAAAGCCTGGAATTCCATATTCTAAAAATCCAGTTATGTCATTGGATAAAAATAACGATATCCACGGTCTACAGATACATGAGGATTCAGATGGCTTGGGTGTGCTAGAGAAAATATCTATTGAAGCTACAATTGTACATGGTTTGGATATGCAAGAGGAGATATCAAATGAAGTTGAAGATTTTCATGGCTTTTTTGTACTAGATGAAGCTCCACATGCGGAGGAGTATAAAGGGAGCACTCTAGATGAGCTCGATGAACCTACAGAGGGACGCATACAAGTGCATAATTACAATCATATACAGATGCATATGGATGACGGGCTAGATTCACCACTTGATCTTGACTTCCAATCGATGGTAAGTGAACTTGAAGCACCCAAGTATACAGATTACTCAGTGCTTAGTATCAATTCAGAGGGGGTGCAGGAAGGTATTGTGCAATCATACAATGCTCTTGTTAACCCAATCTATTATGATGATGCTCTTACTAGGAATATTAATGACATCTTTGAGAAGCATGCAAGATCTTGTGCTGATGCAGTTGAACAATATTTGATGGAGAGTAAAAAGAATGCAGAGTGTTTTACCAAACCGATGATTTTTATGCATGCTAATACTTATTTACATCAAGGTTCAGAGAGTTTACAGGTTTATGTGGATCAAGGTATACAAGCTTTACAAGATTCTTTGCCGATTGAGAAAGATGTAGAGCTTATTGCTCTTTTGGATGATGCTTCAAGACAGTTTTCTATTCCATATGGAAAGGACCTTCGAGGATTGCATTTCATAGGCAACTTAGAGCAACGAAATGAAGCACATGATAGAGAACTCATGAAGATATCCGATGAAGCTCTAGAGGATTTCAAGTTTACCAGAGATGACTTGCCTACAGCTTTTCAGGTACATACGGATGGTATGCATAGTGATGGTTTCTTATTACATGCTTATACCTCCCATGCCAAAGGGGGTGATTTCGATTCGGTACCAATTATGCCAGAGATTGAGGTGACTACCTATTTGCTTCAGCTTGATGATCTTCTACCGATCAATGGTACATATGGTTATATGGGATGCTATATAGATGTGATCATATGGTTATATGGGATGCTATATAGATGTGATCAGCATGTTTATGAAGGATTTGATGTCATTTGATCCAGGAGGACAAGGTTGTGTGTACGATCTATGGCAATTGACTTACTTATCGTATGATCCCGGTGGTGTTCATCATGCTTACAGGTTATGGCAAGAGATTTACAGACTTTGCAGTGGATCATGCTTATGCTTTATTGGATGGATCTACTTGATTGATGGAAAAATTTTGAGTTTTCCCTTTGATAGGCTTCATGCCGAGGCCAGGGCTGTGGAGCTTCAGCTTTGAGGAGCTCACAACTGCTGCTAAGAGCCAGCGTGTCGGCAACTACAGGAGGGTGTGAATAGCCGCTTGTAGTAAGAAGCTAATAATAAGGAAAGGTTTTTTTTATTAATATCGAAGAGCTGCATGAAATAAAAGCGCGCTGTCAGAGAGCCGGGGACGAGCCGCCACAAGAAAAGTAGGAGGTTGACGAGCACGTCACTGTCAAGGGCCGCCCATGAGTAGAGGAGGACGAGCTGACAGTGGTGCTTGTGGTGAAGCCAGCAGGAGAGGAAACAGTTGAATTTTCGAGGTGCTGGTGGTTTGGAAGCCGACTGAGCAGGGGCATCAAGTGCAACATCGAGTGCCGGATAGGGAGCCACCATCCGAGAAAGGAAAAGAGGCCCGAGGTCTTGTTGCAGCTAGGTGTGGCCTTCGCTGGTAGGAAACAATGAATCTGGTGGAGAATCAAGGAAGTGGCATCAACTATAGTAGCAAGGGCAGCATGAGGGCTTTTTGCAGGCGAGAGTAGCAGAGGTGTGAGAGCCAGGTGGTCGAGTCGGCAACTGTAGGAGTTGAGAGCACCCTGTGGTGGAGTCGGCAAGTGAAGACAGAGAGCCGCCAGGGTGTGCGACGAGAAGGAGGGAGCCGACGAGATCTTGGAAGAGCAAGAGCAGCACGAGGGAAAAGCAAGGGAGTTCTACCAGTGTGATTTTGATATTGTTGGGCAGTATGAATCAATGGTTCCTGATTTTGAGGTACTGAAAGTGTTGACAGAGAGCCTTGACAAGCTGAATATTGGAGACTATGAGGTGAAGCTCAATGCTAGAGTTTGTGGGGTGATGAGGAGGTACCCCATAGCAAAGGTTAAAGACGAGATAATCCAGCCAAGGAAAGATATCAGGAGGTCTTTCAAGAAAGTGCGTTGTTGAGTATGTTGAGAACGAAAGCGAGGAAGAAAAGCGAGCGTCAACTGCAGTAGGTAAAGGACTTGCAACGAACTGCCAAGGCTTGGAGAAGCAGATCCTTAGCAGTTTTCAAAGGTTTGTTTGAGTTAAAAGAAGACCGAAGCAAGCGACGGCAAAGTGAGTGCACATGAAGGTGGTCGATATGAGCAAGGGAAGGGCATTGAGGCCATACAGATTTGGCATTTGCACTTCCGTTTATAGTCTCGGCGAGTTCAAGAGCACTTGTTGTCTATGCGATTAAGTTATTTTTTTTGTATTCAGATTTTAGTTCATTTAAGGAATTCAATTCAAGGCGTTCTTTTGTGCTATATTCTCTTGAGATGTGCATCTTTGTCTCATCGTTTCCTACAGCGAGCAGCCCGGTGCTGACCTGGCTCCACTCGTGAACATAAAAATACCCGACATCGCAGTACGAGCGTCGCTACTATTAAGTACCTCTTGTAGTGGGGGTCCTTGACAAGTCTTTAAGCCTAATAAAAATCAGAGTCTCTAAACAAGAAAAATCCAAGGAATATACTTTCCCATTGACAATGGCTTGGGTCTATAGCCCTAGAAGAAGACCTAGTCCTGTCTCGCATAGAAACGGGACAATATTTTAAAAGTCCAAAACTATTTCGGCCCTATAACTTCCACAAGTTGGGCTAAGATATCCTCAACCAACGCTTTTTTCTCCCTAACATATGTGAGGGCACAGCCGTTGGTGGACTCCTCTTCCAGGTAAAGAAGTTTTCTAAACGTTCTTAGTGTGCAGGGATGGATAGTTACCTGGCTAATCAGGTCCACCCGTCCATGATTGACAATCTTAGTCAATCCCCACTTACCACCCCGCACTCACACATGATTCTTTTGTTTTCTAATTACTATCACATTGTTTTAACATTTAAAATAATGGTTTCTTTTAACTTTCCGTCACAGCGATTCCTTCAATCAAGTATTAAAGACAACATTGAAAAGCATTCTTTTAGCAAATAGATATCTTTAAACTTAAGACAGGGTACTGTCAATCAAAATATTGTCCATAGTAACCATGACCAGTACTCTTCTTGCCTCAAGACCACCTAAGGGTGAAAAACGACACCCATTCCTTGTTCGCAATGCGGGGTGGATAAACCTCCACCCAAGGTTCGGGGTGTGCATACACCAAACCAATTGCCCATACAACGGGCAGTTCCCCTAAGATAAAAACGGTATCCTAAATTATGTAGAAACATCAAGACATGACACAGAGTAGAAACTCATCATTCATGGGGGTAACCGACTCATCGGTGGCTGGAAAGCCATCATTATTCATCAAAAACATACCAAGGAGTTGGAGGTGTCTTGAGACAAGCTCTTTTAAGAATGATCAAACATATATTTCCTAGTTCAATCCAGGCTAATCCAAATATTTCTTTCCTAGTTTATAAACAAGTATACGTTGGTTTCTTGGAAGTTACCTTTCGTTTTCGGCCAATTATTCCTTTTCTGATTCTTACTCACTCCTTACATATGCAATCTTAACTTATAAAAGAACTTAAACTATTTAAAGAGTTAAGTGAATAAATGAAAATCCACCCACGATTGATCAACCATCTGTTGTTGTGCTGGCGCCAAGCCCAACCTCATGGTCATGTAGCCCTCTTGTGAGTTGTATCGTCCTCATCGGTCTGAGGATTTTCCCGGATACTCTTTGGAGCCATAGTGGTAGCTTTATAAAAGGATACTTGATCGATTAGAGAATTAATGGAATAATCTCTCTTATTTCTTTTACCAAAAAATAAAGATTTTTGGACTAAGTAAATATCTTGGATAAACATCTGGGTGATATTTTTTTTTTCTTAACTTCCTGGTAGTATTATGGTGCTCCCATAATCATCCTATAATTATCGAAGCTATTTTACTAGTTTCCTTATTTAATTTCTCTTCAAAAATATTCTAATTTGGCGTTAGTAATTTATGAATTACTTATCTGCTTGTGGAATATTTATCCTACATGAATTTTGATGTATTTTAACCCTGATAATTATGTTTCTAACTTATAAATTGATTTACTAATTTTCCTTCTCAATTTATAGTCAAAATAGGATAATATTAACTAAGATAATTAGCTAAACTAATTATCCATGCTTAAAATAATTATCGCAACTTTATAATACTGTTTTTTATCTTTGGTAATTACTATGTAGTTATATAAATTAATTTCTCTTTCTAATTCATAGTCAAAATCAGATAAAATTAGCTAAGATAATTAACTAAACTAATTATCTGTGCTTAAGATAATTATCCTAACATTTTGATGTTGTTTTACATCTTTGGTAATTATTATGTAGTTATATAAATTAATTTGCTAATGTCCCTTTTTAATTTACAATCAATTTCATACAATGTTAGCTAAGATAATTAGCTAAACTATATATTTATGCTTACGTTAATCATTTTGATTTTTTAACATTATTTTTTAGCTCTGATAATTACTGTATAATTATCTAAGTAATTTAGCTAATTTCTCCCTTCAATTTATGTTTAAAATGAGACAATTTTAGTCTAACTAATTAGCTTAATTAATTATCTATACATTGCTTAGTTATCTTGCTTGTTAACAATTTTTTTAGCTTTGATAATTATTGTATAGTTGTCTAAGTAATTCAACTAATTTCCTCCTTCAATTTATGCTTAAAAATAGATAATTTTAGTTTAATTAATTAGTTGAACTAATTTTCTGTGTTTTCTAGCTCTGATAATTACTGTATGATTATCTAAGTAATTTAACTAATTTCTTTCTTCAATTTATGCTTAAAAACAAAAAAATAGCTTAATTAATTAGCTAATCTAATTTTCTATTTATGGTCTAATTATCTTGGCTTTTGAACTGTGTTTTCTAGCTATAATAATTACTGTATAATTATCTAAGTAATTTAGCTAATTTCTCACTTCAATTCATGCTTAGAAACATGTAATTTTAGCCTAATTAATTAGCTAAACTAAATTAATTAGCCTAATTAATTAGCTAAACTAAATTTTTTGCATTGCCTAATTACCTTAGCTTTCTAACAAGGTTTCCTACCTTTGATAATTACGGTGTAATTATCTAAGTGTGTTAACTTTTCTTCTTTATTTTATGATTAAAAACAGATTATTTTTGCCTAATTAATTAGGTAGATCACTCAAAAAATTAAGATCTAATTTTTCTGGCTTCAACAAAGTATAATCAAGCTCTGAGATTTATACTATAATTATTTAGATTTAAAAACTATTTTTTTTATAAATCGACCTAAAATTAATAATTTTTAGCTTAATATGTAGTAATTAATTAATTAGATTATTAATCAAGCTTTAAAAATTAGTAATCAACAGTCTAATGATAATTTAGAGAGTAATCAATAATAAAAAATGCTTAATCTCCTTAATTAATAGTTTAATTATGAAAAATTAATCAAAACATAAGCTATTTTTTTAATTAATCAAAATTAGACTAATTATCTCGGTTGATTATAAAGAGTTTTTGCTCTTTAAGTAATTTGTGAGACGTGTTCTATTATATGCAAGAGAAATCTGTCAGCACTCCGAGTCTGAGGTCAACTGTTAAGAGGGGGATCTATTTATAGATTTTTAAGGTTCATAGACTGTGTTTGGCAGTTCCTTGCATTTCAAGGTAGCCCCCAGCCTCCCCCTAGCGCTTCCTACTGCTTAATCTGACATAGGTAGGCTCATCACTGCTCCACACAGCCCCCAGATGCTCCAAATTGACCTTGCTATTTTTTTGATCCATTACATGTTTAATTTTAAAAATATTTGTAAATATCTATAAATATCTAAAGGGTTTTATGATAAAAGTCTTTTACATCAATGATTACCAAGACCTTACAATTTATTTGATTAATTTAATCAATAGTATAAACTTCCAGTGGTCATAATTATATCAGTTTTTATTGGAATTCAGTTGTGAAAATTTCTAGCCATAGTAAAATCATGATTACGATTCCAAAATACTAATATTTGCTATGGTCGGACAATTTTACATTGCTTTTTCAATAATCATATCAGTTTGATTAAGCTTTATACAATCTTTAAGGTTTAAGAAACTGAAAACCTTACAGTCGGTGCTCTCTCTCTCTCTCTCTCTCTCTCTCTCTCTCGTGTACTGACTTGTGAAAGACTCTCTTCTCTCTCATGTACCGACCTGAGAGAGAGAGAGAGCTTTCGTGTACTGGCCTGTGAAAGACTCTCTTCTCTCTCATGTACCGACGTGAGAGAGAGAGAGAGAGAGAGAGAGAGAGAGAGAGAGAGAGAGAACAAAAACTGACCACAAAAAATAAAAAATTATAAAAGTGAAACTACTAAAACAAAAACTCAACCGACCACAAAAAATGAAAAATTATAAAAGTGAAACTACTAAAACAAAATCTCTCTCTCTTTCTCTCACATACCGATGGAGTTCCATTTATTTTAGTAATTCCTTTCTTAAAGCTTTCGATGTGTGAAAAGTTGTTGCAAGTTTTTGTAACACATCATAAGCTTTATGAAAGATTTTTTTTTTTTTCTTGCAGGCTGGGGTATAGTGAAGCAAAAGACCTTAATCGACTCAAGGTGCTTGAGTAGTCATGTCGAACGAAGTTACTTAAAGAGTGTCCCAACAATTAGGAATCTTAGAAAAATAAATAAAAATTCTTTCGAAACATATTAAGTGCATAAGTGAAGGGCTAGTTAAATAAAAAGTTGTGCTAGCGATTCTGTCTAAATTGCGAATCTTTCAAGATTCTTTGAGACTCCTGGTTGTGCAGCTGCAGGTGGCGTGCGATGAGTGGTGATGGTGGTAGCAAGACGATGAGCAGTGAGCAAACACGGACGCGAAGCCAAACAAGACGATGAGCAAGCAATGGTAGAGCAGGCGCAGGAGCCGATGACGGCAGCCGTTGAGCTAGAAGCATTTTTTTAATTGTTAAAGGGTCTCGGGGTAGACAGCATGACAGCTTTGATGTGTTTCTCATTGAGACGGAGCTCGTCGCGAGCTCGATTCCTGCATACAATTGGAGTTTTACTATTAAGGTCAGCCATTCCAATCTCTCTTGTTTTGGACATCAAGATACATATTGCTGCATTTCTTTAGCACAAACTCCGTCATTTTCTCCTTACCTTCATTCAAAACTATACATCAAGGCAATACTGCTAAATTCAAGACTGTAACAAAAAAATTTCCAGTCTATGAAACAAGGCCATCCCAAATGCCAGGATTTGAAAACATTACCTTTTTACCTCTATTGCTTTAAGGTGGCTCAATTATTGTAGGGATCGGCTCGCCTAATCCTTCAGATTTGTCCAACCAGTTCTTGAAGTTGGACAATGGCATACCTTGCTTTGCTGCTCATATTCTATTTGGCACGTAGATGGAATCCCCAACCAATTTCTCCCAACATGTGAAATGCTTTCATAGGTTTGCTGAGTGCTTTAATCCTCATTTTTAGGTGTGGACATGAGTGTCCCCCTCTCTCTCTCTCTCTCTCTCTCTCTCTCTCTCTCTCTCTCTCACATGTGTGGTAGATTGGTTATCTTAGTTATTAGCCAAACAGAAAGCAATGCTAATTAAGTCGAGAGACCCTCCAAATGCACAGTGGTAATTTTCTTCGGGTGACACAACACGACTGCCATTGTCAGTTGTTTCACTTCACTTCATACAAGCGATGATCAGATGCAGCAGCAAAGCATTCAATGACTTCACAACGAAGCATTTAACGAGTTCATAAAAAGTCAACAAACAATATTGTACACGGGCTCGTATTATCTAACTATTGCACATCCCTGGTTCCTGCTTGCATTTCCCCTCTTGAGAGTTTACTGTCAAAAACGCCCTCCAACTTGCTGGCCGCATACAAGTTTCCTATACAGACGTAAGCTGCACCATCATTTTCATCCATCTGTACTGCATGCTCAAAGGCCAATCTTCCAAGCTTTATATATCCCTTGCTATTATGAGTAGCTGTCAACAAAATTTGCCACATCATTCGATCAGCCAAAAATGGCATGTTTTTTACCACTGCAACTGCTTCATTTAAGAGCCCTGCACGGCCAAAAACGTCAACCATGCAGGTGTGGTGCTCTTTAATTGGCACGATGCCATACACTCTTCTCATGGTCTCAAAATAAAAATGGGCCACATCCAGTAAGCCTGTATGACTGCACGAGTTAAGCAAGATTGTAAAAGTCACTTCATCTGGCTCAATACCCATTTTCAGCATCTTTGAAAGTTGTTCAAAAACTACATCATCCTTTCCAAGTTGGGCATAGCCTGCAATCAGCACATTCCACATTGCTACATCCCACACTGCCGCTTTGTCAAACACATCCTGTGCTTCCACAAGCATGCCGCAGTTTGCATACATGTCTACCAAGGCTGTGAGAAGAAAGGCATCTTCGAGTAACTGACACTTAGCAATCTCAGCATGTATGTGTTGGCCCTTGTATGCAGCCCCTGAGCTGGCACTTGCTTTGAGGATGCAAACAAAGGTGACTGCATTTGGTGCAAAGCCCTTTGATTGCATTTGTTCAAAGCACCTGAAAACTAGATCGCTATGAGCAGCTTGCTGAGAATAGCCAGTCATTAAGGCGTTCCAGGACACAATGTCCTGATTGTTGAACTGGTCGAACACACTTTGGGCTTCTGGAAGCATGCCACAACTGGCATACATATCCATCAAAGCAGTGCCAAGAGCCAGATCACTTTCCATCAAACCCTCTTTTGCAATCTGCAAGTGTAGCTTTAAACCTTCCTCTGAGGCTCCTATGCTACCACAAGCTTTTAAAACACATTTGAATGTCACCGCATTTGGATAGTAGCCTCCCAGCTGCATGTTTTTGAAACAGTCAATTGCTTCCTGACCATCACCATTTTGTGCATACCCTGTGATCAAAGCAGTCCAAGAAATCAAATTTCGCTCTGGAAGCTTATCAAATAGCTCTTGTGCCTTCACAAGGGAACCACATTTGGCATACATATCTACCAATGCTGTGCCAATGGCAACCTCATCATGAACAGACGCTTCTTTTGTAATACGAGTATGTATTTCCTCACCCTTCTCTAAATTTCCCATGCTGCCGCATGCCTTCAGAGTACTGAGAAAAGTAATTGCATTCGGAGCATACCCTGTGTGCCGCATTTGTTCAAAGCAACGCAATGCTTCCTCACCGTGCCCATGCTGAGCATATCCCAAAATAAGAGCATTCCAAGAGACAACATCTCGCATTGGAAGCGTGTCAAACACTTCTTGTGCCTTTTCAAGCATCCCAAACTTGGCGTACATGTCTATTAATGCATTGGAAAGTGTGATGTGCTTTTCCAGCAACCCCTCTGCAGCAATCTCAGCATGTAACTCTTGGCCCTTGTCTATTGCTTCCATGGAAGTGCAAGCTTTCACTATACAAAGGAAGGTGACTGCATTTGGAGAGAATCCGTCAGCTTTCATTCTTTCAAAGCAAAGGAAGGCCTCCTTGGCATACGCATGTTGAGCATACCCTGCAATAAGAGCATTCCAAGATACCACATTTCGCACTTGAAGCCCGTCAAGCACATCTTGTGCTTTTGCAAGGGCACCACACTTAGCATACATGTTAACCAAGGAGCTGCCAACAAACACATTATTTTCAAGCAGTCCAGTTCCCATGAGATCTGCATGTATTTGGCTGCCTCTGTGGAAATCCCGGACCTTGGCAGCGGACTTGAGCGCAGCCACAATTGCAGCAGGTTTATAAGTCTGCTGGTGTTGAAATCTGAAGAGTGAGGTAGTGTCCTCAGTGCACTCTTGTTTCTCTTTCTCTTCTGAATGTGCCTTGGACATCGCAGGTGTGCTCTTTTTCCACACGCACCGGTCTCCATTTGATGATCGCACAAGTGATGGTAACTCTCTCCTTTTGAGCTCCTCCAAGATGGGCTTGCACCAATCATGAGTGCACAGAGACTCTCTAGCAATTCTGGCCAGCGAGTCGTTGGTCACAGCGATGGCAGAATTGACGCAATTGCTCATAAACCTGCATCGCTATTCATGTAATATCTCAGCATCTGCAACTTTTCAAGTTCTGATCAAGCCCTGGTCTGCTCTTTTCGTCATTCTTCGCTGCGACATGTCACCCGCAATTGGGGCAGCGCATCAAATTCCTATCCACGTAGACGAAATGGGAGAATAACCAGGCAACAAGTTACAACCCACAGGCAGCGGAAGTTGACCAAGGAGCTCTCCTAATTAGTCTAATAAAATGTTTAGTCTCTTTCCAGTTTGGAACAAGGCTAACTCCGGGTGATTTTGCATAGCAACTTCAACAACTCATTTTTTGCCATCTCAGTCTCACCGGACGTGTGTGACATGGGCCTAATTGTGAGAAACGGCATCTGTGTGCATGCGCTTAGGTGTTTGTATGTGTGAGTGCATACGCGAGAGAGAGAGAGAGAGAGAGAGAGAGAGAGAGAGAGTCTAGCATGATCGGTTTTCCATCTTGGTTATGGGCTTTTCATGTTCAATGTGGGGCATTCAAGTCCTAGTGGGTGGGAGTAATGTCTCCACAATCAAACTTTACCTCTCTTTACATAGCCAAGCTTTTCACGCTACAGGGGCTGGGCCCCAGACCAGTAGATCTGGGCCAAGACAGGATTTTTGGGGGAGAAGGCACTTAAAAAAATCCAATACATACAAGAACTTTAAAAAAGACCGAGGATATAATATCTTTAAGCCAATCTGGCAAAGTGGAGGGTCCCTTCCCAGTAAGGCACTGAATCACTTGAACCTAAGCTACTGCCCGGAGAAGGTTCTTGTGGAACTCCCTTCGAATTGTTAGTAAAGACTAGGGAATTAGAGGACTCTGCCTGTGGCCTTTCCGTAGGCATCAGCGGAGTTTTTGAGCGTTCTGCACTCGAAGCAAATACACATGAGAATAAGGAAAAAAGCTAATCCATTAGAAAAAGGTTTCTATTTGACTTGTTTTACCGATATTTATGGCATTTCAATTTAATTAAAGAGAGGTAAAGTCTGATTGTGGAGACATTACTCCCACCCACTAGGACTTGAATGCCCCACATTGAACATGAAAAGCCCATAACCAAGATGGAAAACCGATCATGCTAGACTCTCTCTCTCTCTCTCTCTCTCTCTCTCTCTCTCTCTCTCTCTCTCTCTCTCTCTCTTTCTTTCATTCACAATCAGCGCACTATGCAAGTTCAAAAGTTCAAAAGAGAGAGAATGTGATCACTTTTGAACTTTTGCTTGCATAGTGGGCTGATTGTGAATGAATCCAAAACAAAGTTCATGCTTGTGAAACCAACCATAAGGAGAAGGCATGCATTGTGTACAACAATGAGACACTTAAGTTGTTGAGAGTGTTAAGTAACTTAGCCTTGAGGTTCTGGCCAATCACAAGTAGCATGAATGTGTTATGCATCGTTTGGAAGCTAGAAAGAGAGTACTATGCATCGTTCAGTAACTTGGCCTTGAGGTTCTGGCCAATCACAAGTAGCATGAATGTGTTATGCATCGTTTGGAAGCACTATTCATTTAAGAACATGTGTAATGCGAGAGATGTCGGTTCTCAAGAAGCACCTTTTTAACACATTAATGATACCATTTCTTCTTTATGGACTTAAAATGTGAGGCGGGAGCATCTCAAAGTCTACTTGGAATATGTTTGAGAATATGTGGGTTGTCCATTGTGATTCTCATCACCAATTGGCTTAGCTCCCACTCCCATTGATGCAAGACACGACACTGGGGCAATGGAAAAAAGTCAAATTGACTCTGCACATTATGCTTGCTGCAAGTTCAAGAGCATGAAGACCACACACTACTAGACTGCTGAGCTTTTACTCACATCCAAACTTGCTTCCCTCACATTTTTAACCATGACTTAGACATGCACATTTTCCTCTCCCAACCACATTGTGGGTTGTCCATTGTGATTCTCATCACCACAATCTTGGAACACCAAGAATCACTTATCAACCCCGTACATAGAACATCACATGTATCTTTGGTCCCATAGGACGTATGTCATATTTGACCTTCGAGGACCATAATAAAATCTCTCTCTCTCTCTCTCTCTCTCTCTCTCTCTCTCTCTCTCTCTCTCTCTCTCTCTCTCTCTCTCTATGAAGGAAGCATATAGTCTTCAGGAGTGCCTCCACTACCATAAGAGGCAGATCAAACTTTGCAGAGTTTGCTACAAATCATGTAATGTAGCAGAAAAATTTGAGATCTCTCTAATTTTCTCCATAAGATTTTCAATAATGTGGACTCTAGAGTAGGGCCGAATACATCAATGTAGGTGTCACAAAAGTGTCAAGAGCCAGCACTTTGTGTCTAGCTTCTAGAAGTGTGCCTAATGGAGCTACCTCTCAAGCATGGCCAATGAAGCAAATGCTCATGCCAAATGGTACAGAGAGGCTTGCAACATGGAGAAATTACATACACTACCTATATAAAGGTGACCTTCCCTTACACATATGAATAAAAGACCTCTATTTCTCTATCTTCAAAGGCTTCATACATAGGCCAAGCTGTGGGAAGATCATAACCTTGGTTTTACCAAGGCTCACTATGAGACCTCTCTTAGGTCTTTGAGCAACGAGTTTTTTTTAATAAATATTTTTTTTTTTTTTGGGGGGGGGGGGGGGGGACTTCCTTCCTCGTCTTCCCTTGCTCCTCCTCCTCCTCCAACATCCTCCACCTCCTCTCTCCATCTGCTCCTCTAGCCGCCCTCCCCTCCTCCATCTCCTCCTCCAGCAACCGCCCTTCCCTCCTCAAGGTCTTCCTCTTCTCCCACACCCTTCTTCCTCTCTCTTTCCTTGTCACTATATAACCTCTCTCTCTCTCTCTCTCTCTCTCTCTCTCTCTCTCTCTCCCCCCCTATATCTCTTTCATCTGGGACGGGAGGAAAGTAAAGGCCGAGAGAGAGAGAGAGAGAGAGAGAGAGAGAGAGAGAGAGATTTTATTATCATCCTTGGAGGTCAAATATGACCTATGGGACCAAAGTTACATGTGATGTAGTATGTGTATGGCTGATGAGTGACTCTCGATGCTCCAAAATTGTGGTGATGAGAGCCGCAATGAAGAGCCCACACTATGGCTGGGAGAGGAAAGTGTGTAGGTCTAAGTCATGGCTGAAAATGTGAGAGAAACAAGTTCGGATGTGGCCAAAAGCTGAGCACTCTAGTAGTGTGTGGTACTCAGACTCTTGAACTTGCAGTGAGCATAATGTGTAGAATCGATTTGACTCTTCTCCATTGCCCCAACGCCCTTTCTCGCATCGAAGGGAATGGGAGCTAAGACAAATGGATGCAATAGTGCGTATCGCCAACAAGGGGATATGCTCAAGTATGGAAATGTGAGTACGGTTTCCTCTTTCATCAAGGAAAATGGTTTTGTAGTTGGGGGCAATATGGGTGGTGTAATGTATGAAGCGTGACCCACCGGATGTCTCCCAACCCGTAATACATTGGCCTTGTAGAAAAGCTTCATTCATTTGGGAGTCAATTGAAGCATCATGTAGCAAGTGTAATGCATCTCTCCTAGACCACTTCTTTATGTCTTGCATCCATCCCGTGCTCAAGATCTTGCTTTTATGAGTCTTTTGAACTTTTTTGTTTGCGTCCCATGCAATTGTAGGAAGTCGATGTGAGGGGTTTTGACGCATCTTTATCACGTACTCCACAGCCCTTTCTATGCTCATAACGTCAATTAGAAGAGATGTAGACTCAAGAAGTAGGAGCATATATGGTGTTTGTGTCTTAACTTGGAGAAAGTTTGTAAGAAAACGCTTTTGGACATTGTCAATCTCTTTCCAAGTAGACTTTCACCCCACACTTCAACTCCATAAAGAAGAACTGGTGTCACCAATGCATCAAAAAGGGACTTCTTGAGAACCCAACATGAGAGAGAGAGAGAGAGAGAGAGAGAGAGGAGCTTTTTTTATATATAAAAAAAAGAGGCACTAGTGATACTGCAAGTGCCTCTTTTTTTTGTAAAAGAGGGAGAGAAAGAGAGAGCGATAGCGGGTGAGAGAGAGAGAGAGAGAGAGAGAGAGAGAGAGAGAGAGAGAGAGAGAGAGAGAGAGAGAGAGAGAGAGAGAGAGAGAGACGATGGGGAGAGAGAGATGGGGGATGGTATAGAAAGAGAAGGGGGAAGAAAAGGAAGGGGAGGGACCAAAGAGAGGGAAGAGGGAGGGGCGGGCGAAGAGATAGAGGTAGGGGCCGGTAGAGAGAGAGAGAGATAGGAGCTAGAGAGAGGAAAGAGGGAGGGACAACAAAGAGAGAGAGATATATATAGGGATATTGGAGAGGGTGAGTGGAGAGAGAGATCGATTGGAAGGTGAGAGAGAGAGAGAGAGAGAGAGAGAGAGAGAGAGAGAGAGGGGGCGGTAAAAATTGTGAGAGGGGGATGCATTGGTTTTTTTTTATAGAGGGAAAGAGGGGGAATGCAAAGGAGCTTTTATGTTTTTAAAAAACCCTCCCAAAGCATGGTTTTCCTTTTTAATTCAAAATCTCCCTTCCACTCTTACTCTTTTCCTCTCTAAGAGAAAAAATCCATGCACTTCCTCTCTCTCTCTCTCTCTCTCTCTCTCTCTCTCTCTCTCTCTCTCTCTCTCTCACTCACACACACACACACACACACACACACACACACACACACACACACACACTCACACACACAGCCGTTTTTTGACCTAGTAGACATCAATGCACTCTTTTGACCATAACTTGCTCATCCGAACTCCGATTTAAGTGATCTATAGCCTCAATCGAAGAGCACGAAGCCCTCTACGCATTGATGTAAAGAAACAAAAATTTTGTGTAATGGAAGGCTTTGCTGTAACAGCATCTCAAAACTGAAAAAACTGTCAAAACTTTTTGCTTTTGTTGCCGACTTGAAGGCAATGTCAGACAAAACTCGCTAGGGTAGAAAAGCCACACTCGCCGATGATGCAAAATCTCCAAGGAATTTGGATGCTAATCCAACCACATCGTCTACAACAACGAAAGCAATGATCATGGCTTACTTGATCTCATTACAAGAAACCGTCAACAAGCAAGGTGAAGAGTTGCGCGCACTTGCAATGGAGAATGGCACTTTAAGAGTTCTCGTTGTGGAGAATGAGCACCTCAAGAAGGTTCTTGAAATGCAAACAACACGCTTGATGCATCTTGAGAATGAAGTTCAAGAATGTAAACGCTCTCTTGTTGACATGAATGTATTGAAAGAGCGCTTGAGCAAAGTTGAGAGTGATCATGTATTGAAAGAGGAAACAATAGAATCAATACGACATGATGTATGTGAGATGAGAAATGCATCCAAATCATGGGCTGATATATGTAAGGATAATGTGGTTTCTACATCTCCTATCACGCAAGCCGTTGTCCAAGCAAAGAATGTAGAGAATGTGGACACTCAAGAATTGCAAGAACGACAAAAACGCTCAAAGAACATTGTCATTCGTGGAATCAAGGAGGAAAGCATGGAAACACCCCAATCTCTTGCGGTTGCTATTGAAGAGTTTTTTGCTACACACTTTGGCATGTCAGGAATCATGGCTTATGGTGCACCTCGAGTTGGAAAACAAGGAGTCCCTCGCTCGGGAGAAAGACCTATTGTATGTACCATGGCTAATGAGGTAAAGAGAAAGATCATCCTTGACAATGGTTGGATCTACCTCAAAGGAACGGGTTGTAATGTATATGAGGATCGCACTCTTATGCAACAAAATGTACGTCGCAAAGCATATGAGAAAAGAAGCAAGAAGGTTAAGGTATCATCTCAAGAAGAAAATCCACTTGAGGAGGATGCAAGTCCACCCAACAAATAGGGACACATGATCTATGAGACCAACTCACGCTTGCGAATAAGCTTTTGGAATTGTAACGGGTATCCATGGAATGCGGGAATTGGCATTGATGAGCTTACCAATGACTCCGATGTGATACTTCTTGTCGAAACATGGGAGCATGATGCGCAACGAATTCTTGGATTTGACAAATAAGATGTGCATTCTTTGATGTGGGCCAAAAATGCAAAGCAATGAAGAGGCCAAGGAGGCGTAACATGTATGACCAAAAAGGGTTTGAAATATGTTTCCATTGTCAAAGAAGATAAGTATAAATTCTACTTATGGCTGAAAATCAGCCCACCAAATGGTCAAGTCATGTTTGTGGCTGGTTGCTACATTCCTCACTAGGACTCCAACTTTTATGCTCGCTTGAATATGGATAGAGATCAGCCCTTTGTTGAACTAGAGGAAGACATTTCTCATTACAAGGATCAAGGTGAAGTCATTTTTTTTGGAGACATGAATGCTCGCACAAATATGTTACAACACGACACACAACAAGTCGACATGCCGCATTTCTCAAGAAGAATGGATGACTCATACATGTAGAATCGAAGTTCTAATGATGCAAAAGAACTGGATCACTATGGAAAGTCACTTCTACATATGTGCAATAGTACCGGAATGCTCATTGCAAATGGTGTATCTCTTTGGCAAGGCACCAATGACTTTACATGTAGAAAGCACAATGGTGATAGCGTGATTGACTATATGTTGTTCTCGAAAGCCACTCTAGAATGCATACAAAGCTTTACACTTGGTGAATGGAATCCGGAATCGGATCATAGGATGTTATGTATTGACCTCAAATGTGGTAAACGGCCCGAGCATGTAGCCTCCAATCATGATGTGAATCATTTGTACCTACGTCTAGACTTCAAACGAGCACTTATATATGCTGATATGGTGGACCAAATGTTAAGCATGATAGAGCATCAAGAGAGCCCAACATTAGAATGTAAGTGGAAAGTTTTCAAAGAAGTAATTTTCTCTTGTACGAAGGAATGCTTTTCGGTGAAACACATGTCTTGCAAAAGGTCTAAGAAGGGTAGCACCAAGAAGAAATGGTTTGATATGGAATGTAGTGAAGCCCGAAAACACTTGCTAAGATTGGATACAATCCAAGACAAGGAAGTTTACTTGGAATGTTCACACACATACAAAGCACTTGTTCCAAAGAAGAGGAGAAGGTGGGAAGTCAAAAAACAACTTCTTTTAGCACAAGAGAAAGCACATGCATGTGGCAAGTTTTGGCAAAATCTAAAAGGCAAGCGCGTTGAGAGCTTTGGTGACTTGACTCTTGAGGATATGTATATGCATTGCAAGAACCTCTATGAGCAACCCAATGTTGATAAGATGGAGTGTTGTAGCTCGCTTCCGTTTATGTCTCCCTTCTTTACCATTGAAGATGTATGCCGCGCAATTTATAAACTTGCTACTCGCAAGGCAGGTGACCTTCAAGGTGTCAAGGCTGAAATGATTAAATGGACAAGCAAGAAAACACGATATTGGATATGCGATATGTTTAACCTTGCACTTCAGTATGGCATGCCTCATGATTGGAGTGCAAATTGGATCAAACCTTTGCACAAAGGAGGAGATGTAAACAATGTGAACAACTATCGCACTATAATGGTCGGTTCTTTGATGGCAAAGTTATTTGGATGTATCATGGAGATGAAGATAAGTGAATGGGCTGAAAAGAATGGCAAACGTGCGCTTGGCCAAGCAGGTTTTCGAAAGCATCATAGCACTATTGATCACCTTGTCACTCTTCGAGTTCTTATGGAAGCGTCTCGATTGAAAGGAAAAAAGTTGTATTGTTGCTTTGTGGATTTCAAGAAATCTTTTGACATGGTACCGCGAGGAAATCTTTGTAGACGTATGCAAAGCCTTCAAGCGACGAGAGAATTTATGCATGCAGTCTTTCGCATCTACCAAAAAGTGATATGTCGATTACGTATGGGAGATGGAATTTCAGAATTTTTTGCAAGCACTATTGGTGTCAAACAAGGATGCCCACTTTCCCCAACCCTCTTTGGGCTACTCATTGATGAATTGGAATGCATGGTTCTTGATTTTATGCAGCAAGAAGGCATAGAAGAGGTTAAGATCGGAAATGCGGTGATCATGCTTTTGCTTTATGCCGATGATGTAGTGCTCTTGGCACATACCTTAGAAGATGCACAAAAGATCATGAGCGTCTTGGAACGCTTTTGCCTACATAGCGGGCTGATCGTGAATGGATCCAAAACCAAGGTTATGCTTGTAAAGACCCTCAATGACGAAAATCCATGCATTGTATACAACAATGAGCAACTTGAAGTGGTAGATCACTTCAAGTACCTTGTCCTTGAGGTTCCATCCAATCATAAATGGAAGGATTGTGCAATGCGTCGCTTGGAAGCCGGAAAGAGGGCTTATTATGCATTTGAGAACATGTGCAATGCTGGAGAGATCAAGTGTTGGGCTCTCAAAAAGTACCTCTTTGACACATTGGTGACACCGGTGCTTCTTTATGGAGTGGAGGTGTGGGGTGGAAGCATCGGGAAGTCTACTTGGAAAGAGTTTGAGAATGTCCAAAAGCGTTTTCTCACTAACTTTCTCCAAGTCAAGACACAAACACCCTACATGCTCTTACTTCTCGAGTCCGGATCGCTTCCCATTGAGGTCTTGGGCATGGAAAGGGTTGTGGAGTACATGCGTAAGACACAACGTAGCCCTTTGCATCGACTTCCTAGAATCGCATATGAAGCAAGTCAAAAGGTTCAAAAGACATGCAAGAGCAAAATACTAAGTACGGGGTGGATGCTTGACATCAAGAAATGGTTTGGAAGATGGGATGCATGTCACTTGGTCAAGGATGCATCGATCGACTCCCAAGTTAATGAGGCCTTCTTACAATGCCAATGTATCACGGCTTGGGAGAAATCCAGAGGTTCTCTCTTCAGTCATTACACCACACACGTTGCCCCAAACTATAAATCTCTCTTCTTCTTCGAACGAGGTAACCGAACCCATCCCTACATCCTTGAGCCCATCCCGTTTGCGATCAACACCATTGCCTCCATTCGTCTTAGCTCTCATTTTCTACGCTGCGAGACAGGACGTTGGGGCACTGGCGAGGAGTGTCATCGACTTTGCACCTTATGCCCTCGTCAAGTGAGAGAGAGTGAGTACCACACACTACTTGAGTGCTCATCTTTTGACCACATTAAGTCCTCTTTTCCCCATATATTCAGCCATGAGCTCTCCCTACATACCTTTCTCTCCCAACCACGATGTGGACTCGCTATTGCGACGCTCATTTCAGTCATTTTTGAGCATCGAGAGTCACTTATGACCTCCACTCACACCACATGACATGTTCATTTGGTCCCATAGGTCATATTTGACCTCCGAGGATGATAATAGAACTATCTGTGTGTGTGTGTGTGTGTGTGTGTGTGTGTGTGTGTGTGTGTGTGTGTGTGTGTGTGTGTGTGTGTGTGTGTGTGTGTCCAATATACATGGGGGAATATCATGCTATCACAATAATATATGATTCATATCACTTTGTGTCACTTCCAACAAGATGGAGAACAAGATAAAGACGCGACTAGGAGATAGTGGAGGGAAAGATTGAGGTCTATATCAGCCCACAAACACATCTAGCATACTCTATCTTATCAAGATACTACCTTGAAGTGGAGGGAGATGTGTATTTAATGGGGGATTTCAACCCCCAAATATAGAGTCACCAATGTGAAAGCTTTGAATTTGAGGACCTGCTGCGTTGAAACTATGGATCTAGGGATGTGATATGTGTCGAGCCTATAGAGGGAGGGATAGTACTAGCTATGGATCCCAATTGGCCTCTTTTAGGAGCATCATAGTTCTATGAGGGTGTGGAGCAATGACCAATATCAAGAGAGCTCCCATGCATCTAAAGGGAGGTGCTTGTGATTCTACTACAATATATTATGTCATGGGGTCTTCATCAGCCATGAAAATCCTCAATCCCTTCAATCAAGAGAGCTCACATTCTTCTATAAGAGAGGTTCTAGGGGTGGCAGTAACGTGGATTATTTCATGGGGTCTTTATTTTCCATAAGACTCATCTTTCCATTACCATTTCCCATGCCCTATTGCCGCCAATCATCTTTGTTTCTCTTATTTTAGTACCATATACCACCATGAGCTTGATTCTATCTACAAATTTCATACAACAAAGGGCTCATTTTGCATTGATCCCTTTGCTCCTCTATCCACATTGGTTAATAAGCTCACCACTTTATTGCACTCTGTCACCACCATGAAGAGATTTTCTCACACCATGTGCACACATCCAACAATACTTTGGACTATGCCCTAGAGAAAGTGCTATGCTAACAAATGCACATAACTCTATAGAATCCTCAAAGGATAGTCTTAGTTGAGCATCTCTGCAGAGCATGAGGGCTTCATATACCAAGACAAGTAGGCTTTAGATGAAACTTCTTTACAGTCGATCATTTTTCTACACGTGTCTCATACAAAGGCTCATAGTGCATGTCAAGGGCAGAGGGAGTCACCTCTACTTTTCTTTGTGAACTTTTACAAAGACTTTTAGATGAATCCTTGAAAGAATATGTCGTCGACTATTCTCTTTTGGGGTAGCATCAGATGTGATATAGTCATTGACAAAGTACATTGTTGTGAAGAGCTCTTTGATAGCATTGTTGGTGGCAGTGTGAGAAGCAAGGATGCCTTCTATCTCCAACTTTATTCAAGGTATACATACATGAGGTGGCAAAACACAATATTAAGCAAATATTTCTTGTATGTCCATCTATGTTATGTTATGCTAATGATATTTTTTATCTCTAAGTTACAGGAGGGACTACAACTACACTTAGATGCCCTAGATGCTCTTACAAAGAGCACTATGGAGTGGTTGCACATTAGATTGAGTTAATGAATGTAGGGTGAACACACTTGTAAAAGGGTGAACCTATCAGGCTTCATGATTGTACACTACCCTTAGTCATGGCCACTTATGACCACATTGGCTTTTAAGTGGGAGATTGTTGGGGTAAAGTCCTATGGCTTCCCTTTGACTCAACTAGCCCTACACACTAACTACACTAACTTTATTACTCTTCATATATGCCTAATAAAGTTTCCCCCATTTTCCTCTCTTCTTCTTCCCCTTCTTGCATGCATGCACATGCACACCACCCCTTTAGCTAGCATGTATATGACACACATAGGCCATAGTCTCATGACTTGAAATCTAAATAATTCTCTCTCTCTCTCTCTCTCTCTCTCTCTCTCTCTCTCTCTCTCTCTCTCACACACACACACACACACACACACACACACACACACACACACACACACACACACATGGAAAAGGAATGGAACCTAGGAGAATAGCAAGATAGAGAGAGGTCCAATTGTTTTTGATAGCCCAAATTAAGTAGTGGAGGCTGCTCTATGTGTGTATAAATGTGACAAAGGTGGGGATCTTTTGCCCCCACAAAGTGAGCAGGAGGAGGCATGTAGACCTAAGTGCACCTTCGTGGTGAGAGCTTGCACAAAGCAATTAGTAGGCAGAAGTAGGGTAGAGTGACTCGTTGGACCTTTGCAACTTTTTCCCCTACTTAATTCATCAAAGCATGAGTTTTAGTTGGAACTTGGACCAAAAGATCAATTATTCATTCATTTTAAACGGCCAATCTTACACAAGACCTTCTAATGAGTGATCCATCAAAGACTCAACCAGTCATGTTTTTTCCTTTTGAAAACACTCAAAAATAGAACTCTTAAATTTTTAATGCTTTTTTATTAACAAAAAGAGAAGTGACATCTAGGGCCTTTGCCCTTTGGGTAGGCCAAAGACCTTCAGTTTTGTTTCTAAGGTATTTCAAGTTACTATTTTCACACACCTCAACAAACAAGTAGAAGTGTCTTCTAGCATGGCCAATGAGGCCACCAAAATGATGGACAAAGGTAAAGGGCAATGATATCTTTTCTTCTTGAACCAAGGGTAGTGCTCTAGGCAAGTAATTTTCTTCTTTTTTGGGTCTAAATGACCTTTTGTTGGTAATACAAACAAGTCAACCACAAGTAGAGTCCCTAGATAAACCAATAGAGAATAGAAGTTCTCAATTTCCATCTTAATTCTAGAGCAATTCAAACTTTGTTCCGGATCATATGGATTCTGGAAAGTCAAGAAAGGATTTGATATCTATAATGATTTGAAATACCTATGAAACATTCAAACCATTTACTTGGAAATCATGCTCATGCAGGCTATTTCTTCTTCCATGTATCATCAGATAAGCCATAGATTAATCCCATTGGCAAGCAAGGCTTGTTCAATATTGTGTCAGCAACCAAGGAATTGTGATAGGAACGAGACACAAGGGACGGACATTGTAGGAAGCGAAGGACACAATTTGTCTTTTTGCAAGGTGAGCGGATGACAAATGTGCAAAGCTATTTGATTGGCAAAATTCCAAGAAGAAAGGTTTTCACTAGAACATTCTATTATGTTGGACCCTAAACGAACATATTTTCTTGGAAACAGACAAGTCTTTCCTCACCTCTTTTTCACAAATTCCATATAAGGTACTTCCTCTTTTTTATGCTATGTGCATAATTTTGTTTTCATACCAAGCACATATCTTTGTTACGGCTTCTCCACTCCCTATTAGTGTCATGGATATTTTGGGGGACAATTGATTACAAGTTGATGATCATGGATAGGAGAACATGCATGGCATAAATGCTTTGGTGGTTGATTTTATGCTATTTGCATAATTTTGCTTTTATAACAAGCACAAATCTCCATTTTCTATGGCTTCTCCACTCCCTATTATTGTCACGGATATTTTGGGGGATAATTGATTACTAGTTGATGATCATGGATAGGTGAACATGCATGACGTAAGTTCTTTAGTGACATGAATCTCTCAGCTAGAGATTGAAAATGACCGTTTGAACTACCAAGCTAGAGTATCTCACCAAGTTGGTAGCTACAAAAGTAAGAGTAAAAATGATTGTTTGAACTATCAATCCAGATTATCTCACCAAGTTGGTAGCTACCAAAGTTTCTAGAGTTACCAAGGTAACTCCCCTTGAAGATGCAAGACAAGGACATGCATAAGCTAGTTCTCAAGGCATCACCAAAAATCTTAACTAGGGGTTATTTATCATACAAATCCACCAATCTTGAGAAAATCTATGATTTTCTTAAAAAGAGGTTAAGGTGTCATAGGTTTAGATGTCTTGAGGACCTTTGTGACATAAAGATTTTGAAGAGGCTAAGAAATACAAGCTCTGCATACCAAGAAGCATTGGCCACATGTGGTATCCCAACTCCTTGGCTATAAAAAGTCCTTGATACAAGATCAAGTTCTTTAGGCAAGTCCATGTAATGACCCAAGGCTTTCATCTTGATAGTAGCATTCAAATTAGCATTGAATTCAACAATGTGTGTCTCATTCAGACCAATAATCAACAAATCATCTACATATAGAACGATGACGAGAAATACATCACCCTCACACTTGACATACAAAGTGCTTTCAGATGGATTGTTACAAAAGTCTTGTTTCACCAAATGAGTGTTAGCTTTCTCATAGCAAACATGAGGAAACTATTTCAACCCATACAAAGATTTCTTACATTTTCACACTTTATTTTCTTGTCTTTTCTTGACAAAAATGCAAGGGTGTGTTACATATACTTTCTCAAATATATCACCATTCAAAAAATTCAATAACAACGACTAATTGATGTAAATTCCATCCAAAATAAGCTATCAACGCACATAGAAAATAAACAGTATTCATACAACAAGTGGGAGCAAAAGTCTCTTCATATTCAATGTCTTTCGATTGTGCATGACCTTTTGCAACAACTCTAGCCTGGTAGTGACCAATCTCACCATCCGGCTTATGTTTCAACTTGTAAACCCACTTTGTACCAATGGACTTTTTAACAAAAGGAAAATCACATAAATTCCATGTGTCATTTTTTTTTAGTGCATCATATATTGATTGCCTGGTAGCCATCCAATTTTCAAAATTTTGTGCTTCATCAAAAGAAAGAAGTTCCTCCTCATCACGTAAACTAGCAATAGACAAATCATAACAATTTCACACATAAGATGCATGTCAAGAACGTGAATGAATATGGTTAGACAAAGATGCATCCAATTTACTGTCATGCAAAGTATGCACCAATTATTTTGGCATTACTCTAGCCTCCTCATTCTCAGACCTTTCCACGTTAAGTACATCATGTACATCTACATCAATAATAGGCTGGTTCGTAACATTTTCAAAAAACCCCATGGGCTATACATGTGCCCCATTTGAGTTTACATTCACGTTTTTACATTAAAAAGAGGCAACAAAGTGCCATAAATGTCCTGTGAGCTTACATTTTTGTCTTTGGTACATGATAGCAAAGGTTGAATAGAATCTTTCACAACAAGCACAACAACTTGTGTAACCAAGATACATTTTGTTTGCTAATGGTTTCTCAGTATTGTAGCCAAAAAACATGCATTTAACAGCAAAAAATGCACTGCATTCATGGCACCAAAGCATAAGCTAAACAACCAAAAACACACATGTGATCAATAGATGGATTCTTATCATGCCATGCTTGATAAGGAGTGATAGACTGCAAGGCTTTGGTAGGACACTTGTTAAAAGTACATAAGTAGCACACATGATAGATTCAAGCCAAAACAAATGTGGCAAAGCTTAACTCTTGACCATACATCGTGTCATCTCTGTGAGCGACCTGTTTTTTCTTTCAACAACACCATTTTTCTAAGGTTTATATGGCATTGTACATTGGTGTTTTATTCCACAATTAGCAAGAAATGCATTAAAGTGATGAGACATATACCTACCCCCCCTCCCCCCCACGCACACACACTTAAACATTTTTAGCCATAGCCAAAAATTGCTTGAAGCCCATGGACACTTCAAACTTAGATTTAATTGGACACATCCATGCATGCCTAGAGTAATAATCAGTGAAAGTCACTAAGTTGGAGTTTGCATAGGCCCACAAACATCACTATGCAGCATAATTTGCAACTTGCATGTAGCTCTTATTTGAAGCATCCTTTGGAAAATTCAAATGGCACATCTTACTCAAAATACAACCTTCACAAACATGCTTAAAAGGTGTTTTAAGAGACAACAAAGAAGCAATTATATCAAATTTTTGCAAACATAGCAAACTGGCAAAATTTAGATGCCCAGAATGATGCCAAAGTTTGCATCTAACTTATATTAGCCTTTAAATCCACGATTGCATTTGCAAAATTCTTCCCATAATTGTCATATAAATTAAGCTTATACAAACCATGACACAAAATGCCAGATGCAACTATTTTGCCATACGATATCATGAGTTGTACATGTGTTATCCACAAATTTGACAAACAAGACCAACTCTTGCAAGTGCACAAACAAATAAAAGATTCTTTTTGATCCCTGGTATATAACATGCATCAACAAGTACAAAAGAGTTTCCATTCACAATATTTAGCATAATCATTCCAAATCCCTTGATCGAATAAGAAGCATTTTTGGCACAAGTGACCATATTCCCATGAGGGACATACTTGAGAGAGGTAAACAAGTCATGATGTGAAGTAATGTGCTTTGTAGCACCACTATCAAAGTACCATACATGTGAATTTGTAGCAATTGATATACATGCATCATGGAAAGAAGGATGTACACTCTGCACCAAATTCCCACTCTGCATCTACATCAACATCGCGATCTCCGTTCCCAAAAGATTCTACAATAGTTGCACTTGTAGTGGATCCATCCTCTTTCTTCTTGGCCTCTTTTGCCTTCAACTTAGGACATTGCTTTATCAAGTGATCATTAGCCATGCAATAATGGCAATGCATCTTCTTCTTGCCTTTTTAAGGAGAATTCCTAGATGAGGTGTTTCTTGTGGAAGCATTAGAAATAGGTGATATGCTACTCATTGAAGAACCATGAGAAATGGCTACATTGCTATTACCACCTTTTCTTTAAACAACAAGAAAAGATTGTTCAATTGCACAATGTTTAGCCCTGTTCTTTCTTGAAAGTGACATTTGCAACAGCAATGTGCTTAATGCATCAAATGTGATAGCTTGAGGGTTTCCTTGGGTCATAAGTCTCCAAGTACTAGCAATTCTAGTAAGATTCTGGAAATGCATCGAGAATAGCTTTCACAAGTGAACTATAAAAATTGATTATACCTACAAAAATGAATTTCTCATTAATATCATAATACCAGCAAGGAAAGTGTCCACGTCATCTTTTTCTTGCATAATCTTTGACTCTAGCTCTTTACGTAGCAATGCAATTTTAGCCTCATTGCGATTTGCATCAAGACCAGCTAGAGTATCCCAAGCCTATTTTGCTCATTTTGTTGAGTGAATGTGAGAATTAATAGTGCGCTTCATAGATAATGCAATCAATGCATGAGTCTACCCATCTTTAGCATCCCAACAAGACTACTCAGCTTTAGATAAAGCAACTCTAGCAGCAACAGACTTGCCAGAACTTGCAACATCCTCAACAGAGCCTATATCCACAAAAGGTGGACATACATCAATACCCCTACACAAAATTCCAAACTTGCTTTGACACGAACATGTGTCATCATGTAAGACCACAGTGTTAGTTAGTCTTACATCTTGAAAACATATGTGCTATTGTTAGTTATTGCGAGTGACTCCACCTTATGTGAAGACTACTCGGAAAGTAGAAAATGAAGTAAGACTAACACATGCTATACAACACAATCCAAAAAGGACTGTAAGGGACCTATTCTACAAAAAAATGCATTGATAGAAATTATACATACACTACAAGAGGTACTTAATAGTAGCGATGCTCGCAGTGCGATGCTCAAATGTGAAAAACCACGGCGTCACTATAGGCGTCGCTAAATTACAAGTAACTTAGCGACGCTCATAGCGACGCCGTCAGGGCTTAAAAAAATAACTGAGAGCGTCCAAAAACCTGACATCTGAGTTTTCAGCGCGCGCTCAAGCAAGCAAGGTAACGCGCGCTCTCCCTCTCTCTCTCTTTCTTCTCCACACACACACACACACACACACACACGAGGAGAGGAAGGAGATCCAGGTATGCTCCTTCCCTCTCCTCACTGTCATGTTCCCTTCTCCTCTTTCTCTCTCCCTCTCTCTCTCTCTCTCTCTCTCTCTCTCTCTCACACACACACACACACACATTGTGTTTTTGAGAGAGAGAGAGAGAGAGAGAGAGAGAGAGAGAGAGAGAGCACAAGCATAAACAAAAAATGCACACACACATTGAGAGAAGAAGAAGAGAGTCTTAACATCGTAGGAAACTATCCCAAGAGACCTTAAAGATCTAGTCGACAGGAGTTGAACTCAAGACCTGTTATTCATGAGGGAAATGGCTTAACCAATCTATCACACTTCGGCGATAGGAAAGTTATACCATTTTTCTCATTTTTTTATTGGCGTGCACACACACACACACCCGAGAAGAAGAGAGTTTAATTTAACGTTGTAGGAAACTAATTAAAGAGACCTAAAGATCTAGCTGACGAGGAGTTGAACTCAAAACCTGTTATTCAAGAGGGAAATGGCATAACCAATCTACCACACTTGGGTGATAGAAAGGTTATACCATTTTTTTCTTTTTATTGGCACACACACACCCACACACACACACACACACAAGAAGAAGAGAGTTTTAATGTCGTAGGAAACTATTCCAAAAGACGTTAAAGATTAGGTTAGATGTAGACTTACGTTAAGTTAGATTTAGGTTTATTTAAGTTAAATTAGATTAGATTTATGTTTATTTTTAGTTAGATTTACGTTTGATTAGATTTAGGTTTATTTACGTTAGATTTAGATTTACGTTATATTAGATTAGATTTAGGTTTATTTACGTTATTTACCTGTTATTGAAGAGGGAAATGGCATAACCAATCTACCACACTTGGGTGATAGAAAGGTTATACCATTTTCCTCTTTTTATCGTTTAAGATAAGGTTAGATTTAGATTTACGTTAGATTAGATTTAGGTTTATTTTGAGTACACCGAAGGATTATATTGCCTACACGTTTGAGAGTGGCCGGTGTCTCGATTACTGCATCGGAGATGCTTAGGAGTGACTCGAACACTGCATCGGGGTCTCACCTAGAGGCTTGGATGATAAGCATTCATCGGACAGAACCTTTGCTATAGTTCACGGGAGGGACACGCCAAAGTGATATGTCTACCTCATCAATCGTATGTCCGATGAGACCATTATGATCCCTGAGGGGAAGCAAGTGATGGGCCGCATACAACAGTTGTGTAGATGTGAATGGGCCTCACATATACAAATACTTCAATGCAAGAGTTTAATACTCTCACCTCTCCACCCCGTCGATCCATGATGCAGGTGATGGGACAAAATCCTCCTCGAAGCTGGCCTAGCCGCCACTTCCCAGGGAGGAGAGGACGACCAATCCAGACAGGCGGTGGCAGCAAAGTGATGCAGTAAGAGTTTGCATCAAGACGGGGAGTGGCGGCTGGACCAACTTCGAGGAGTATTTTGTCCCATCAAAGCTAGTATTAAACTCTTGCATTGAAGTATTTGTATATGTGAGGCCCATTCACATCTACACAGCTAGTAGCCCCATTGGTATGTCTTTTACCCTTCAATGGAGCGAATCACCACATGTTCAATTAGTTAGATTTAAGATAAGATTTTGGATTGAGTTTTTATATTAGAGTCTAACTTCGAGATTACGGTAAAAAAATTAGAGTTAGACGAACGGTGAAAAGATCTACTGTGAAAAGATATTAAGATGCTGTGAAATGCTACAGCTAGAGAAGAGGCAAAGGGGTTTTGTCCACTACATGCACTATCATGTAAACGTGGGTGTGTAGATTTCTTGTACCCACAAATATAGGCATTGACCAATAAAGACGAGATTATAACCCGATGGTTCTGATCTCCGTGCACCTCTAGACCGAGGTGTGTGGGGATTGGACATGACTAGAGAATGTGAGGTAGTTTACAGTGTGAACAAAGAGAGAGAGAGAGAGAGAGAGAGAGAGAGAGAGAGAGAGAGAGAGAGATAAAAGACAAAGAATGCCAATAGAAGATTAAATTTGTTGTCCAGGTTATAAGATTTTTACGCTCATTATGAGTAGTGACGAGGATGTGGGGCCGTCCAACCGAAACGCCTATCTCTCAACGAGGATCTTATGTCCTTGTAATCAATGCAAGTATGCTGTGCGACGGACAAGACGCGTTTCTTTGCAGCACGTTTGCAAATTTGGCGATTTTGATCTATCTATTATAGATCGAGTTTTCCAATTATAACTTGTCGGACTTTGATGTTGGCCAACAGGCAGCAATCTTGCAACCTAATAGACGTGTTCGTAGGCGCTTTGGTCAAGCAGCATATGTGAGGCCACAAGATGTAGCCTCTGACAGCTCGGGGGAAGATCATGCAGACCACATTCTCAACGAGGCAATTTTTGAGCCCGAGATTGATGAAATGATCGAGACGATCATGGATTCAGAAATGCTTATCTATGATGATATGAAAAGTGAAGCTGATACGCCATTGTATAATGGAGCACGTATGTCTAGATTGAAAGCGCTCCCTATTCTTCTCAACATGCAGGAAAAGTTTGGATGGAGTGACACTAGCGTCACAACGCTTTTCAGGTGATCTATTACAATTAGTTTACTTCAATAAAACTCTAAATGTATAATGATCTGATAGATTTTTACACAATTGTACCGCATTTTTATGTTGTGTAGATTGCTCAAAGAGCACATACTACCAGCTGATAATGTGATGCCAGATTCTCGAGAGGAAGCAAGAAAGATTTTGCAAAACTTGGGTATGGATTACAATTCAATCCACGCTTGTCCTAATGACTGCATTCTTTTCAGAGGGGAATACATAGACATGGAGAAGTGTCCAAAATGTGATTCTGAGAGATATCGAGTAGATCTCCACGAAACAAAAATTCCACAAAAGGTTTTGTAACATTTTTCTCTGCTTCCTCGCATCAAGCATTTCTTCGAATGTAAGTCCATGGCCGCCCTAGCATCATGGCATGAGGAGAATAAATCTTCGGATGGTGTGCTACGGATTCCTGCAAATTGTGCAGCCTAGAAACATATAGATGAAACGGTCGGATTTTGCCAGGGAAGCTCGAAATTTAAGCTTAGGCCTGGCTATGGATTGCGTAAATCCATTTATTCAAAGATCACATCTTACAGCGTATGGCCCATTGTCATCGTCAACTACAACATTCCCCCGTGGTTGACTATGAAGAAGGGGCACCTATGGCTAAGCTTGATTGTGCCGTGGCGATATAAAGTGAAGAATATAGATGTGTAGCTTCGTCCACTATTGGAAGAGCTACAACAATTGTGGATTGGCATAGAAGTGGTGGATATGAGCCGACACACAGGTCGATGGAATGCTTTGATCAGAGGCATCCTAATGAGAACCATGCATGACTATCCCGAACTAACAAAATGCTCAGGTGATCTATTTACACTCCTCACTCAGACACTGTAAATCTTGGTTTTTCTCAAGCTGATCTATTATCATGTGTATACATGCAGGGCTTCAAACAAGCGGATACAGAGCATGTGTCACATGTGGACCTAAACTGAATGCACGTAGGGCACCCTCATTGAAGAAGCAAATATACGAAGTTCATCAAGTGTATCGTCCAGAGAATCATGTGTTACGCGATGGCTTTTTGGAAAGAGAGCCACCGAGGATGTCTACACAAGCATGTTTAGAGCAGAAGGAGATGTGTGATGACGGATTGCCCCCAGGGATGAAGAGACTATCTCTATGGTACGAGTTACCATACTGGCCCCGACTCATGATCAATCACTTGCTCGATCCAATGCACATATTCAAGAATGTGGGTAATCTACTATGGGACCATCTGACCGGCAAGAAAGATACTTTGGGAGCCAGAGTTGACCTTAGAAATGTGGATCGTATGGAGCAATATTGGCCGCAAACAGCGTCCGATGGATCGATAAAACTCCCTAAAGCACCATGGATTTTCACAGGAGCCCAAGAAGGCAAAGTAAAAGAGACCATTCGATCTTTGCGGACCCCCACTGGCGTAATGCACTCGCTCCGAACGTGTTTTACTAAAGAAGGAAAGCTTACCGGTTTGAAGCCACACGACTGACATAAAATGTGTCAAGTATGTTCATAGTGAAATATATCATAGTGGGAATTGTGTAACAAATTCGTGTGTGGACTTTAATATCATTGCTGCACGTGTTTTGCAGTTTATTTTACCGGTTGCCATTGCAAAGTTGGTGCAATGGATCCCACAAAAGGAGATCAACGTAGACTCCATACCATTCGCCAAACTAAACGCTGCGGAGGTTGTGGCATGTTTGAGAAACATTTTCCTACTACCATGCTAACCATTCAGGTGCATCTTCTTGTTCACATAGTTGATAAGGTGGAAATAGCTGGCACAGTACATTCCAGATGGATGTTCTTTTTAGAACGTTTCATGAAAACGCTCAAGGGATATGTGCGTCAGAAGGCACATCCAGAGGGTAGCATGGCAGAAGGTTGGCTGGTATCAGAGTCCCTAGTGTACATTGGAGAGTGGCTAGACGGATTTGATAAAGCCCGGGATACGCTATGGCGAACCATAGATGATGAGCGCATATCTGGGATTGTCATGTGCAATCTCGGTGTTGAGAAGAAGATGACGGAAGATCTAGAGGCTAAAATCAACCGATTTTGCATGCTTCACAATCCAGTGATGCAAAAGTGGATTTCACAATATGAGGATGCAAAGAAAGAGCGACAAAGGGCACGAATCGAGTGGAGATAGGGAAGACGACCACCAATGCACTATCTGACGGGTCTGGAGAGCCTACCAACATTCATGAGCTTAAGATGGTTGCACAACCAATTGAAAAGTGCACAACAGTGCGGTGAAGAAGTGACTGAGGAAGACTGGGAGTACTCTCGGGGTTGCGCGACCAAGGTAAGTTTGCAATGTACGACTAGTGACTTTCTAGATGTTTGAACGGCCACTCATAATCTTTGTTGGTTGTAGTATGAGTCATACACAACAGCATGGTGTAAAGGTCGACATTTTAGGGTGGAACGGATCGACAAAAAGCGTTTTACTCAAGATTGTGGAATCATGGCAAAATTTGAACAGTTTAGTCGATGATAGTCCTCTAATGCAGATCCTGTGGTGGCGGAACTCACTTACTTCGGCATGCTACAAGAGATTTTGGGGATCGATTATAGAGGATTTTTTGTCGACTTGTTCGACGTGCAATGGTTCAAGATAATCATGGAGGGTCGCAACGCTATCGTGCGTAGAGGATTCTTGAGGTGGATTCAACTAAGAAATGGACTGACCTAAGAGACACTTTCGTACTACCCAAGCATTGTGAATGAGTAAGTATGTAAATAGTTAACATCCCATTTTAGAATTTATGTGCTTGGAAGCTCTCATGTAAGTTATGTGGCTCTGGCAGGTGATATTTCACCTTACAAAGTCTGCATCAAACTGGTGGTACGTCATAGAGGTAGCCCCTCGTAGTGCACGGACGTATGAAGGCTACCATGTGCCAATCATAGCGGCATCAATGGAGGAGATCGGAAAAGATGCTCAGTCAGAAGCCCGTTGAGGTGGTGCCAGACGAACATCAAGCTGCTACTCTCTATGGGGTGCATGCAGAGGATCTACAAAATGAAACGAAGGACATCTGTTTAAACGGAGAGCTCTTTCTATATAGATATAGAAATTTATGCTGAGCTATGCGAGGATGAGAGAGAGATCTCTTAAAGCCATAAATATTGTATTTGAACATTTTTGCTACGTTTTGTAAAAACTCTGGCTCTCTAAGTACCTTCCATGTTGTATAACGCTCTTTTGATTTTGCGCTCACATCCTGGGCAATCCATGGCCCAGCTCCACCACCTAGTTTTTCGACTGCAAGATTTGATTGTGTGCTCTCTCTCTCTCTCTCTCTCTCTCTCTCTCTCTCTCTCTCTCTCTCTCTCTCTCTCTCTCTCTCTCTTTCGATTGAAAATTCCACGTTATCGACTTGCCTCTTCCATCACTCAAGTTGAATAGAAGAAGAACGCGTCATTGCATCATTGTATTTAATGGTCTTTGCGTCCACTCCAGGTACGTATGCTCTAGGTACGTTCTCACAAGTAGGGACGACGAGCACCTCCTCCTCTCTCTCTCTCTCTCTATCTCTATCTATCTATCTATCTATCTATCTACTTGTCCATGTTTTCTACTCCATTCATTCAATATTAACTTTAAATGTTCGTGTGTTTAATGCAGGTATGGATGATGAGGAGTTTCTTTCTTCTTTGTCACCCTAGCAGAGACAATGGTACGTGGAGCGTCATCGCTCTGGCACACCATCGTGCGTTCCTACTCCATCCGCATCTCCCTCTGTTTTGGAGTCCTCAGCGTGCTCCGAAGCTTCGGTGTCGACGAGACGATCTTCACACTCGTCTAGGCGCCGGCGCTCTAGTGGTGGCGGTGGCGGTTGTTGTGGGGATGCCACCGTCGATGCTTCGACATCGCCTCGTGTTCGACGAGGCTCTTTACCCTCCCCTTCTTTGCCTGTCCCGACACCAGCCACGGCATCGCCATCGACACCAGGTTTTGCGCGGCTGACTGCCCTTCCTAGTGGCTACACACCACTAGCTACTCCTCCAGGAGTCACTCCAGTGGTGGACACTCCTCGCTTTGGGGCTCAGACTCCAGTGGAGACACCTGACGTCCGTACCCTCGTCGACACGCCGCTAGGGACTCCTGTCGGGACACCTAGGTTCACACGTCAGCGGCGAGAGGGCTTGCCTTACTCCGTCGACTTCAGCGGTGGCATCATCTTGGATGATGAAGGCAAGAAGGTGATTTCACGCATGCGCGGTCTTTGCTCTCAGGTGTTTAGACACTACATACTAAACACCTGGAGTGAAGTACCGAATGATTTAAAAGACAGAGTCATCAGCATGGTTCATGACGAGTTTCCCGTTCCAACACAGGATGACCGCTTCAATGAAGACCTGATGAAGGTTCGAATGAGCGAATACTGCAAGCACAAGCGTTCCAAAGTGCAAAAAGCAATCAAGCATGGGTGGAACAGACCAGATTGGCTGGCCAAAGAAGATTGGAAGAATGCGAAGAAAGCAGCACGCGAGAATCTCGACAAGTGGAAGCAACAAAAGGAGGCAGCCAGAGCGCGAGTAGAGGCAGGGAGCTCGCACCACTTGGGGAGCGGCGGGTGGGTATCATTTGAGGCCGATTTTGTAAGTGTTTTCGCATTGCTCTCTATGTTTGATAGTTTAGGGTTTATGGGTTTTTAAATTCTAACATGATGAATTCTTTGTATGTTTTGACAGTGGTCGGTGAGATAGGACACGATCCCACACCGTACGAGCGTGAGTACGCAGGCAGGAAGGGCTTAAACGCCCTTATCGACATTCTCAGTTCTTGTGGCGGCATGGTTAGTATTAGGGTTAGTTTAGCCATAACTAGATAGCATTAGTTTCTTTTTGTCATAGCTTATGTATCATGAGACGACTTTTATACGTCTTTTTGAAACCATGTATATTTTTTAAATAATGACAATGGTTTGTAACTATTACATTTGCAAAGTTTAACAATCAAGTGATTTTGCCTATGTGTACAATTGTCATTGATTTACTTTTATCAATTCACGCTTGTCAGTTTTGTATCTTTATTTTGCAAACAATACGTACTATGGATGATGGAGTTAATGGTTATATTGTCTTGTGGGTGACTATTTTGGGTCTATATCTACCTTTGCACTTTTTTCAAAGGTGAATCAATTAATGAAACATTCAATATGGTTGATGGGTGAATGCCCTGCCACCAAAAAAAAAATTCCTCTCGGGCGTCGCTATATAAGGCTCTGCAGCGTCGCTATAGGCGTTGCTATATAGCGACGATTATAGCGATGCTTATAAAGACTGTTATAGCGACGTTCTCGTATCGACGCTCTTAGAGACGCCGGGGGTTATAAAAACCCAGTGTATTTCAGTCGCTAAAAGTGTCACAAGAGCACACAACCTCTTATAGTGATAAAAGGACAAAATTGCCTACACAATACTACCTATAGTGGAAAAAGAGGCCAAAATGAGCACGAATGAAAATTTTGAGTACACCATTCTCTTTGAGCTTTCCCAAAGTGTCAATTGACCTACTTACACTCACCAAAGCTCACCCAAATTGGAGAAAGTGAGCACGTGGGTGTTGGTGATGTTGGAGACTATGCCAAGGAGGATCAAACCTACTCTGATACCAATTGTTGGAATTAGGGTTGCAGGATGCACACACGAGTTGGAGGGGGATGGGAATGGAGGAAGATTTGCAGGGAGCTTTTCCACCATTTTTGCTCAACCAAGCAATTAAAAAAAAAAAATTCTCCCTCCAAAGCTCCATCTAAACCTCAGTTTTTGGAGCGAGCTTTTCAGAGGGTGCTTCTTTTTCTTAGTTTCTCAATCTCTCTCTCTCTCTCTCTCTCTCTCTCTCTCTCTCATATGTATTTATATATGCGTGTATATATGTAAATATAAATAAATAACTAACTAACTAACTAACTAAATAAATAAATATATACATGTAGGGTGTACCTATTGAAAGCGGTTGAAGAGTTGAACTTGCATTACAATAATTTGGGATCACACATCTTAGCAAACAACTATTCGAAACACAATGTTTTAAAGCAAAGATGGGGTTGAAAGGTTATTGTGGAGACTATTGGTTTAAATCGGTGTAGTGGAAGAACCAAGAATAGGAGATAACCTCATAGCTTTAAAGGTAAGGAATGGGTGTCCTCTGTTCATGGTCCATCTTTTTCTCTTTATAGTTGTGGAATAGATTTCCTCACCTTGTACTCCTTTAAAGAATTGTAAAGGCTTTTCTTTGCACATGAAGAAGTAGTTCACCTTAAAAGCACAAAGCTACTATATAAGTGGCAGTAACACAACTTTAGATCAAATATGTTGCTTTAAAGCACACTGATTTGAATCCATATGTGGTTATTCCCAATGTGTTGCCAACCTCCATGCTTTATACCTAATCCATAGCTATAAAGACCTCATGTCATTAAATCTAATATCTAACCAACCCAAATGATTTTCTCATATTAAACTGATCATTTAATGTGGGATAATAAACGGGAACAAGGGTTAGAATATAGACATTTGTTTACGGATCTATCTCAACACGGGGCCAATGGTAAAGGGGCCCAAATGAGAGATGGTCTATCAAAGAGCAAGGTTAACTAATGGAGCTTAACAGACCTTAGGGTTAGCTTCATTAAAGACCTCCAATGGTTAGTGTTAAAAGTCCTTTGACCTTAAGCAAGATAGGGTTGAGCTTGAGGTGGGAACCCGACCTAAACTTACCTTTGATCTTAGGTAAGCTAGGGCTGAGCTTGAGGTGGGAACCCGACCTAAACTTGCCTTTGACCTTAGACAAGCTAGGGCTAAGCTTGAGGTGGGAACTCCACCTAAGGTGCTTGTCTTCCTTGATGCTTGTCTTGCTTGATGACTAAGGTACTTGAGGTACTTGTCATACTTAATGAGGAAGGTGCTTGAGAAGCTTCCCATGCATGGGGGGTAAGGTGCTTGAGTCAAAAAGAGACCCTACAAACTTAATGAGGAACATGCTTGAGAAGCTTCCTATGCATGAAAATCCCAAAGTTAGGGGAATCTTTGACCTAACCTTCCACTCACCCAAAGGGCACCCCTTTTCAAAGGGCATATGGGACACATGTCAGACTCTCCCTAAGCTTAACCACATGGTGTGCTTGAATGGTATTGGTTGGGCTAAAGAGGGGTCCAATGAGCTTCTAGTTCCATCCAACAAATATCTAGATATTTTCAAGCTCTCTCTCTCTCTCTCTCTCTAAGGGGTAAAGAGGACACTTTTCAAAATACTACCCATGTACTTGACTGCATGCTGCATGTGATTGGCTAGGGGGAGAGGGGTCCAATGATCTTGAAGCATGTGGAAAGCAACAACTCACCCCAAGCAAGAAAGGGGGGTGCTAGGGGGATATACACCACACACACACACACACTCATTTTGAGGATCCAATCTCACTTGGTGAAAGTTGAGGAACTCCACCTCCTTCTCCAAGCTTGTGACAAGTGAGAGCCTACACCAACACTCTTGGATATGGAATGCAAATCCAACCAAGAGCCATGCTTCAATGCTTAAGCTTGCCATCTTCTCCATCTTCATTACTATGTTATTATGTCTGCTAGCAAGAAGAGTAATGATAAGTGAGGAACTATTTCTTTCTCCTATGGAACGTTTCTTGTTTCTCTTCCCTATCCTCATTCCCCACTAGCTCTCTCCACCTTCGAAGCGTTTGAGGCTTTGGGATTGAGGCTTGGGATAGTTAATTCTTTCTACAAATTTTATGTTATGCTTGTGATGCATGAAGCTTTCCATCTTCATTGCATCAACTAGGTCACAAGGAACACAAAGATTGTATTGTACCAAGTCTCTCTTGATGGGAGAAACTATAATACAAATGCTTATTGGAGGGGGGACCGGCTCCATATGAATCTGGTCCTCAAATATTGTCATGTTCTCTAAACTCTCTCTCTCTTGCAAAAGTATTGTTCATGCCAAGTTAACTAAGTACCATGTTTATGTTGCTACCATCAATTAAGTTCACCCTCTATGTTCAAAAAGTAATCTCACAAAAGTGCTTCACCTAATTTCCTAATTCAGCTACTATCAAAGTTTATAGGCCATTTTCATTACATTGGTATCATAGCATTTTGTTTCTCTTTTCTTGATTAAGAAGAGAGGTCCTTAAGTAGCCTATTAATGGTTGTTTTTGTTAATTATATTAGAGTAAGTGGGACTGGGATCTGATATCAGTTTTGTTGAGTCCACTATGTGGGATATGGTGCACACCTCGAGAGCTTTGGTCTTAATAATGGAGTCTTTTTAGACTTGCCCTGCGGCTTTACCATTATTGAGCCATAAGAAGTCCGAAAGGAGCTATACCTTGGCAACTTCGCTATGTTAGACTCACTCCACTACTCTCTATAATTAACCAATTCGAGCTGTGGGTGTAGATACTTAAGTGCCTATTTTCAAAGGCTAAGAGGAGTAGCAACTAAGGTTTTGAATTGCTAAAGCATACACTAAGTAAACACATAAGCTAAGTTAACATGGCTAACAATAACCAAGAGAGTAGAATGAACATTGATAACTTTGATTTTGCACATGAAGGTGCCAATGATGATGCCCCCATGTTTGTTAATTATCTTGTCACTAGGTTGCAACAAGCTATGGGCAACCCCGCTTTGCAAGCTAAAGTTACTCAAAAAACTTCGTGCTTATGGGATTTCCTTTCCTCTCCAAGAGGAGAGAGAGCTTACGAGGCCTCTTGATGAGACCCCCAAAAGAAGACTCTCTCCCATACAAGAGGAGAAATCCAAAGATCAAGAAATCAATGAATCCCTAAATTCCTCCAAAGATGTGGCTCCACGAAGAAGGCAGACTAAACGATCGCCAACTCCTCCCAAGAGAAAACTGTTAACCCATAGTCCTTCTCCTTGTCACTCCAAAAGGGAAGAGAGGAAACCAAGGAAGAAAGGGTAAGAAAGAGGTCACCCTCTTCTCCTTCTTCTTCAGCTTCCTCCTCTACCTATGAAAGCTATGGATATTCTCCTAGAGAATATAAGAGGTCGCAAATCTTACCCTGCATGGCAAAGGTCACAAAAACTCAAGAAGTTCAAAGAGGGAGGAAAGAGTATCTCTTTTATTACCTATGATGGCACCTTTGGTGCTACTGACAAAGTATTGGCCTTCATCCAACAATTTGATGCGGCCTTTTGAGACGAGGGCTACACGGAGTCCTCCAAGCTACACCATGTAGCTATGCACTTCCAAAAATCGGCTCGTCAATGGTGGGCTAGCCTTCGTGGCAATGGTGAAGCCCCAAAGACATGGAAAACTCTACGAGTTTCCATCATGAAGCAATTCCTTGCAAGCGATGCAAAGGACAAAGTGCTCACTGAATGGTGGAGTTTGAGGCTTCTCTCTCATGAGTCTATCCACAAATATGTGGACAAGTTTTGGGATTTACATCTCAAGGCTACTGTCTTTCAAAAGATAGACTTTGCTGAGCAAAAGCAACAATTCTGTGCTGGACTACTTGAAGAGATGGCCGAATATGTCAACTCTCAACGACCCAGTTCTATCAGCGAAGTAATCCACCATACCATGGTTGCTTCACGCATCAATTTCCAACAAGGGGTTAGACGGAATGTCAGGCCCATGAAAAATAAAGACAAATGTGATGCAAAGGAAAAAATTAATGCCCAAAATTTTTCCCAAGGCCATTCCAACAATAACAACGACAGTTGGTCCAAGGAGAAAGGAGTTTACAAAGGTAAAAATAAACTCTCTCCTAAAGAGCTTGAAACTTTTCGCAAGGATCACAAATGTTTTAAGTGTGGGGAGCAAGGACATGGTTATCATTCTTGCCCCAAAAGAAATGCTCGCAATGAGACTCCTAGAGCTTCCACTATAAAAGCTCCAAAAGAGGATGCTCATTGTAAAGGATCACCTCTCTCCTATGCTTGGGGAAAGGTAAGGGAGCATGATGCCTTCATCTTGTTTGACCCTGGTTCTACTCACAACTTCATATCAATGGAGTTGGCCACCAAGTTGGGAATTCAAGACTTTGAGATGGGAGATGTTGTAACTGCCAATGCCGCTTTCAAGGGATAGCAAGCCTCCGTTACTCCTTTGATTGGGAAGTTGAGGCTTCATGTCCAAAGCTATGTCGACAAAGAAGACTTCTTTATCTCTCCTCTCCAACATGAGGATGCTATCCTAAGGGTACCATGGTTCAACGCATGGCTACCAACATGAAATTCTTGAAAGGAGAATCTACTTCACCTACAGGGGCAAGAATATGTATATAGTTGCTAATGAGTCTAGTCATACTATACCACTTGTAAATCCTCTTGTTCTTGATAAATCAATGAAGAGCTCGGTTTCTGTGTACATGATTTTTGTCAAAGAATCCCTAAAAGGCCCTAATGTTTCATCAAAGGTGAATGGTATGAATCACGAAGAGTTAAACTTATCTAACTTCCTAAAAGGATTCCAAGATGTGTTCATCGATGATATCTTTATGGACTTAAATAATAACAAGGGGATGATGACCATCGAATTGAGCTCCTAT
The DNA here is from genome assembly GCF_014529385.1 of Adiantum capillus-veneris. Lineage (NCBI taxonomy): Eukaryota > Viridiplantae > Streptophyta > Polypodiopsida > Polypodiales > Pteridaceae > Adiantum > Adiantum capillus-veneris. Next base: position 3,116,786 of record NC_140942.1, read on the forward strand.
CAGGAAGCTCACCGCCTAATAAACCTCCTTATCGAGTTTCACAAGCTCAACAAGAGGAGATCATGAGACAAGTACAAGAATTGGTAGACAAAGGGATGGTGAGGCCTAGCTCCTCTCCCTTTTGTTCTCCAGTCATTTTAGTGCAAAAGAAAGATGGTACATACCGCATGTGTGTGGACTATCATGCACTAAACCATATCACTATCAAATACAGATTTCCCGTACCTCGGGTAGAAGATCTGTTTGATAAACTACAAGGCTCTACCTACTTTAGTAGGATTGACCTTAAAAGTGTCTACCATCAAGTAAGGATAGTGAATGAAGATATCCTAAAGACTACGTTTTGTACAACGTTTGGCCTTTATAAATATCTAGTCATGCCTTTTGGCTTGACTAATGCACCAGTTACATTCAATCGATTGATGGAGAAAATTTTTAGACCCTACCGCAAATTTACTGGAGTGTTATTTGATGATGTTATCATCTACTCCAATTCCTTGGAGGAACACAAGCAACATCTCCAAGTGATTTTTCAAGCATTAAGGGAGAAAAAGTTTTTTCTCAATCAAAAGAAAAGCGAATTTTTCCTTCAAGAGATTCAATACTTAGGTCATATTATCTCTCGAGATGGTATCCGTATGGATCCATCAAAGTTGGAGGTAATAAAAGCATGGCCTAATCCAAGGAATCTACATGAGCTAAGAAGCTTTATTGGTATGTGTGCATACTATAGACGCTTCATAGCAAAATTCTCTCAAATAACAGGACCATTACATGACTTAACAAAGAAAAATGTTAAGTAGTTGTGGACTGCTAAGGAGCAAAGTTCTTTTGACAAGCTCAAAGAGAAGCTTACCTCCCAACCAATCTTTATGCTTCTAGACCTCTCAAAATCATTTGAGGTCCAATGTGATGCTTGTGGTGATTGCCTTGGATCAGTCTTGCTTCAAGAAGGGCATGCCATAGCATATGAGAGCCGGCTCAACACGGATGAACGGGTCTTAGGCATTTATGAGAAAGAGTTGTTAGCTGTTCTACATGTCCTAGACACATGGAAGCACTATCTATTGGGGACTCCATTCATTTTACGAACAGACCATCAAAGTCTCAAGTACTTCATGACGCAAACAAAGCTTTCCGACAAACAAATGAGGTGAGAAAATTTTCTTTCGCAATTTAATTTCCACATTGCTCACATTGCTTGTAAGCACAATCAAGTGGCTGATGCACTTTCACGACGACCAAAAGTTAATGCTGTGTCAATAACAACTCACAATGATCTATCTTCTATGATAGATGAGTATGATATTGACCCTGACTTTAAAGACATAATGTCAGCCCTTTCTTTGGGGAAGAAAGAGGAACCATTCACCTTGCAAGATGGTTATCTTCTCCATGGCAATAGCTATGCGTTACCCACTCCCTTCATGAGAAAGTCATGTATGAATCCCATGCTCCTCCCTATGCGGGGCATAGAGGCATTCAACCTACCCTTCGAGGAGTAGAGACGTACTGTTATTGGCCTACCATGAAAGTGGACATACAAGAGTATGTTTCAAAATGTGTGATATGCCAGAAAACCACGTATGATAGAGGGAAACAACCTGGATTACTCCAGCCATTGCCAATCCCTAATTCACCATGGGAGAGTATATCCATGGATTTTATCTTTGGATTACCCAAGTCTATCCATGGGAATACGGGAATATGGACAATAGTCGACAAGTTTAGCAAGCAAGCACACTTTATTCCGGTCAAGAAGACTATTAAGGCACACCAAATGGCAACTCTCTTCATATCCCAGATTTCCAAACACCCTGGATTGCCAACATCCATTGGGTCATATAGAGATCCTAGAATGACCAGTAATTTCTGGAAAGGTCTCTTTGAAAATCTAGGTACAAGATTGAATTTCTCTTCGGCCTATCACTCAAAAATGGATGGCCAAAGTGAGATAGCCAATCTTATGATTCTTGATCTACTAAATACCTATGTTACAGAAGTAGATCGACACTCACAATGGGAAAGGTATTTACCTCTTGTAGAGTATGCGTATAATAATACTATCCATTTTCTATGGGAAAAGCACCTTTTGAAATCATAGAGGGAAGAACTAAAAGTCCCTTGCTACTTAAAGTACATGGGAAGACCTTCGCTGTCGATGAGTATAGCCGTGACCTGCAAGCATGTTTTCAAAAGATTAAAGAAGCTATATCCATCTCCCAACTAAGGCAAAAAGCTGTTGCTGACAAGCACAGAAGGGCCTTAACGTTCAAAGAAAATGATTGGGTCTTACTTAAGTTTCCTAAGGCTCGATTGAGGCAAACAACGGGTAAAAATCCTACGGGCCATCAAAAGTATTATGCTAAACTAGCAAAAAGATACTATGGTCCTTTTCAAATTTTGAAGCCAATCAATGAGGTGGCTTATCAACTCAAGTTGCCTAACCATTGGCTCATACACAATGATTTTCATGTGAGCCTACTTAAGCCCTACAAAAGGAGAGCCTCCAAATGAACCAATTATTGAAGACCCTCCCGAAATCGAAGACCAAGAAGAGGTGCTACTACCCGAAGCTATCCTTCGGCATGAAGAAAAGGTATTACGACATGGTAAGATTATCCGAAGATATCTTATTAAGTTCAAAAATTATCCTTTTGAAGATGCCAGATGGATGCAATGAATTCATCTTAAGGATAGTATGAACCTTGAAGCACTAAATGGATTAGTTATCCATCTTGGAATGATGTCGTAGGGCAAAAAGGGATCCTCTACCCGCTAAGACAAATTGACTAATGACTATTGCTTTATCTTTTACCTCATAGTCGAGGACGACTATGATTTCAAGAGAGAGGTAATGTCATTAAATCTAATAACTAAACAACCCAAATGATTTTCTCATATTAAACTGATCATTTAATGTGGGATAATAAACGGGAACAAGGGTTAGAATATAGACATGTGCTTATGGATCTATCTCAACACGGGGCCAATGGTAAAGGGGCCCAAATGAGAGATGGTCTGTCAAAGAGCAAGGTTAACTAATGGAGCTTAAAAGACCTTAGGGTTAGCTTTATTAAAGACCTCCAATGGTTAGTGTTAAAAGTCCTTTGACCTTATGCAAGCTAGGGTTGAGCTTGAGTGGGAACCCAACCTAAACTTACCTTTGACCTTAGGCAAGCTAGGGCCGAGCTTGAGGTGGGAACTCCACCTAAGGTGCTTGTCATGCTTGATGACTAAGGTACTTGAGGTACTTGTCATACTTAATGAGGAAGATGCTTGAGAAGCTTCCCATGCATGGGGATAAGGTGCTTGAGTTAAAAAGAGACCCTACAAACTTAATGAGGAACGTGCTTGAGAAGCTTCGTATGCATGAAAGTCCCAAAGTTAGGGGAATCTTTGACCTAACCTTCCACTCACCCAAAGGGCACATGGGACACATGTCAGACTTTCCCTAAGCTTAAACACATGGTGTGCCTGAATGCTATTGGTTGGGCTAAAGAGGGGTCCAATGAGCTTCTAGTTCCATCCAACAAATATCTAGGTACTTTTAAGCTCTCTCTCTCTCTCTCTCTCTCTCTCTCTCTCTCTCTAAGGGGTAAAGAGGACACTTGTCAAAAGACTACCCATGTACTTGACTGCATGCTGCATGTGATTGGCTAGGGGGAGAGGGGTCCAATGAGCTTGAAGCATGTGGAAAAGCAACAACTCGTCGCAAGCAAGAAAGGGGGGTGCTAGGGGGATATACACCACACACACACACACACACTCATTTTGTGGATCCATTTTCACTTGGTGAAAGTTCCACCCCCTTCTCCAAGCTTGTGAGAAGTGAGAGCCTACACCAACACTTTTGGCTATGGAATGCAAATCCAACCAAGAGCCATGCTTCTATGCTTAAGATTTCCATCTTCTCCATCTTCATTACTATGCTATTATGTGTGCTAGCAAGAAGAGTAATGATAAGTGAGGAACTATTTCTTTCTCCTATGGAATGTTTCTTCTTCCTCCTCCCTATCCTGATTCCCCGATAGCTCTCTCCACCTTCAAAGGTGTTTGAGGCCTTGGGATAGTTAATGCTTTCTACAAAGTTTATGTTATGCTTGTGATGCATGAAGATTTCCATCTTCATTGCATCACCTAGGTCACAAGGAACACAAAGATTGTATTGTACCAAGTCTCTTTTGATGGGAGAAACTATAATTCAAATGCTTATTGGAGGGGGGACCGGCTCCGCATGAATCCAGTCCTCAACTATTGTCATGTTCTCTAAACTCTCTCTCTCTCTCTCTTGCAAAAGTATTGTTCATGCCAAGTTAACTAAGTACCATGTTTATGTTGCTACCATCAATTAAGTTCACCCGCTATGTTCACAAAGTAATCTCACAAAAGTGCTTCACCTAATTTCCTAATTCCGCTACTCTCAAAGTTCATAGGCCATTTCCATTACACCTCAACTAATTTGTCAAAGTGGAAACACACTCCTTCAAAGCAAAGCTGTGGAGTTTGCAATGCTTCAAAGCACAGTACTTTAAAGTAGCATATGCTTTCTCTCAATCCATTAGCATCTTCGGTATAGCAACCGTGAATCATTCATCTAATGTGTAAAATTACTAGCCACATAGCTTTAAAATGAAAGTTGTGGAGCAGCCATTGTTTTATAGTAGAATAACACCTTCAAAGCACCAAGGTATGAATTACCTCACTATATACCATACATACAACTTTAAACTAGTCATAGTTTGCACGTTACTAGTAGCCAAGGTCAACTTATAACTTAAGGGTATTAGCATGGTCACAAACTCATTAGCTTCAGTTTTTGGGTGCAATGAAAAAGACTTGAGACTCGTCCAACAAATGGAATGGATGTTGTAAGAATGTTCCTATCCCAATCTTCATGGGTCATATGTTGTTCTTGTTGGGACAAGCCCATGTCTCCTTAATCCAAAAAGACACAACAATATCTTTTGCTAAATGACCTTTAGTCCAGCCTCACCAACACAGGAAGAGTAGAAACTTATTATCCTTCTTGCTAAATAGATGTAGCCTCGCTTGCAATAAATTTCACCTATCAACACCAAGATATTTGTGGCTTGAAAGAAATTTATATCATCTTGGTCTCCATTTCTTCAATGCATTAGCATCAAAATTATGGAACTCTTCCAAAAGATCTCATACGTTGAATGAGGTTGCTTAATTTGTCTAAACATGTGTCTCACATTTGCAAAATAATATACAAGGTTGAATCATGAGTTGATAAAAAAATTTCCTTTGGATGGCTAAGCCGATTGTTCGTCTTTGAAATCAAGCACCAATCATCTTGCATATTTTTTGTACTTTGAATAGATATGCTTCAACACTCTCGCAATCATGTTGCAATCATTGTGTTGCTTCTTTTAGATGATGCTCTCTTTTCTTGGAAGCCCATTACAAATGTATACAATCTCTAGCTTGCATGCTATGTATTTGGAGGTTCCTATTGGAATTCTTAGTTGAGAAGGGTGTCAAAAGGGATGCCAAACCATATTCATCAGTTATTACTCTTAAATACATCTCAATATCACAACCTTAAAAAAGAACTTGTTCAATTTTAAGCTTTAAAGAAAAACTCCTTACAAGTACTAACTACCAAGCAACACGTTTATTTTACATAAGATGGGTTTGATACAGTACAAAGTAAGCATACATGTATGTAAGGAGTGATGGCACCTATGAGAGAGAGAGAGAGAGAGAGAGAGAGAGAGAGAGAGAGAGAGAGAGAGAGAGAGAGAGAGAGAGAGAGAGAGAGAGAGAGATGGAGATGTTAAAACCACCAATTATGAACTCCAAGCTGTGAGAAGGATTTCTCTTGTAGCAACAACCTTTGTATCTTTCTAGTATTGAAAGGATCTTATTGTTTGCAGCTCTACAATGGCACATCAAGCAAAAGAAAAATATTCTATACAATCTGAAGTCATTAGGATCGATCATCTTCCAGCCACACAAGTGATGAGTCTGGACCCACATTGGGAGTTAAAAAAGAATATACATGGGAAAATTGATCCTTTTGAAAAGGGATTACCTAAAATATTTCCTTTTTAACTAAGGTTTCTAACAAACACTGCATTCTCCAAGCTTGTAAGTCGGGCCAATAGTTTATATCAAGGACCATATATTTTTGTACATGTATCTTTGCTTCCACCATTTGCCATAGCTTCATGAGAGCTAGCTTCTTGGGAGTGGGAAAGAGGACTTGGTGATGGCAAGGGAGATCTTATCCTCCTTTGATGGAAGCAATGTCTTTAACCTCTCCCACTATTGGAACCATTCTTGAGGGAGAACTTTGCCTCTTCATGGTGTGGCTTGGAGAGTGATTAGAATGTCGTTCTTGAGAAGGTGGTTTCTCTTGCTAGACAATCCTCTTAATTGAGAACCCTATTCTCAAGGAGGATTCCTTCTGGTAAGCACCATGCCATGTGCAAACATCAACCCTTGCATAATGGGTCATAAATTGGGATTATGTTGTGCTTCTTGCACGCTTTGTACTAAATACCTTATTGTAGGAATTCTTTGTGTTAAAGCTTCATCTTCCTTAAAATTGATTTCATGCCAATTAATCTCATTAGGTGGATTATTCTCCATGGTTATCTTTAAACACCTTATGTTTGTTTCTTTCTCTTTCCTTTAATCAAATAGCTTAGAAGCTAGAGAAAAGAGTAATGCTTCTAGAGTCTATGCAAGGACCATTCTCTACCTTGTGCAAGAGAGAAAAAGCTTAAGTGATGTGATAACAATTAAACATGTATTAGCTTTAGCTTGCTTTAGACATAAACTCACCTTAGTATACTTTACATTTTTAGGTACATAAACATGCATAATTTCCACAGACATGTTAAACGTAGCATGCTTATAACCAAAACTAAAGAGAAGATTATTAAATGAGATGACACAAAACTAAGGGCCAAATTCCATAAGGTTGATCCCTCCCCTCAAAAATTCTTGCATTACTCATACTCTTGGAGATCTTTACAACAAAGACAAGATTGAGTATACATAGGACCATGAAGGCTAAGATCTCCATGGCCCAAGCAAATTAATGGCCTCCTTGATCATCATGAGATCATCATATGTCATTCTCTTCTTCTTCAAAGTATCAATGAATACTCAATAGAAGTATATAGCAGACAAAAGGAGTGGAATCCATAGGGCTTTGTTATGCGCTTGACAAGAAGAAGCTCCATAGCATAGTAGTATATGGAATACTGGTAGAGGCTCTTGAAACTTTAGATAGTCTTTTATAATCCTATCAGATGACCTCTATAATCTCGAAATTGGATTTTGGTTTCTTCTATAAATTTGTAGAGATTAAAAAGAGTTAAAATTTGAAAATTGTGTTTTCGATCCAACTTTGTATGAACTATGCCCAATTTTGTGAAGACTACTTTTTTCCTCCCTTTTCATAAATAGTAACTTTGAATTTCTAGGAGCATGTGGCTTTCTCATGTCCATCCACAGGCCTTGGTACCCAATCTGCCTTTCGTTCTCACCCATCATACGCCATATTTTACAGATTTGAGTCCCATAAAATTCTTGTGAGATCTAAAGAGAATTTTTCATACACTTATAAAGTGGAGTTCAATTTTAACACTTCCTTAGCCATGAGTGCACTTCTTTGCATGCCTCATTGTCCTTCAACGTGTGATTTCTTGTACTTTTTCTCTAGTATAGTCATTTTTAGAGAGACAAAGGCCATGTAAAGCTTCAAAATTAAGTTTTGACGACACAAGATTAGAATGAGCATGAGCAGTCCGAGGGATATATCTTTGACAAGAACCCTTTCTCGTGAGAAACATTTAGTATGTGTTGATGTAATTTAGTGGGTTTTTTTGATAGGTTGCATTGATAATGCGTCTTAATTCAAATGTTAAGCCTCCACTCTCTCAATATCGTTTAGCTCCACTAAAGGCATTGGCTTGTTTGTAGTATGAGTGCCTAACGTCTAAGCCAAATCTCTACCAACTTATGAGTGTTTTTTTGGCATCTTGGCTAAAAAGTTTAGGCATGTTGAGATTCATGCTCGAGCCTCTAGTACCTAGTCTTAGCTTTGTTACTGCTCAAATTAAACTTTGAGACTCATGGAAAGTCTCACCTATAAACAACCCCCATCTAAGTGACAAACACCGTGAGGCTCAAACTTAAGCTTGACCCTCTACCTTTTCTATGTTGGTTATTATAAATTTGAACTTAAATATAAACCTCATCACAATGAAGTGTCCACCTTTTTTTTTTTTTGGCAAAACTCACAATACGTGAGTAGTATTGTATTAAGCATAGCCACAAAAAATTACATAAAGAAAACCATGCCCACAACGAGCCATGGTATCAAACTCCACTGAGACACAAAGATTCCCACCATGCGGTTGCCACATGACAAGCAAGGTCTACCACTCCAGAACATTGTCCATCCTTTCTACGGTAAGAAATAGGAGTCTCAAACAATATACCATACATTGAATAAGGAAATAAAATCAAAATGGATCATCCATCCAACCTTTCCAAGGTAAGAAACAAAGTTTGAGTCTCATTATAATGTTAAAAACATTGTAGTAAGGAAATACTATTGAGGGAGCTTCTCTTGCAAGGCGCTTATGGCCCCGGAAGGTCTGCGACAAGGCGGGTGGGTGATGCAAGTATCTAGTCCTTGGCGATCGTTGGTGGATATTTTGTTACGGGATTGGGTGTCTCTTTGGTGGGAGAGTTGGCTTCTAGCTCGTGCCCTCTCGCTCAAATTTTTGTCTTGGTGGAGGAGCCAGCTTTGGGTTGCAACAGCAGCTGGAAGGTGCTGGCAAAGCACTGTCCATGGAAGGGAGTGTGTCGGTGGCGGCTTCATCACTCCTATTGGCTTCTATGGAAAAGTTTCGGTGGTTTGGGGGTTCTAGGCTCACCCTAATAGCCCGTTCTTTCACAATGGTTTGCATGCGAGCGGTGCTGAGGTGATGCTTCTCTCAATGCGGAGGTGGGTGATGGAGTTGTGGTGACATGCATCCCCTACAAGGTGGCCTCCTTTGCCCTGTCTCTTGCATTTTCTACTTGTCTTTTTTTGGCAGTTTCTGGTTGTAGTTTGTTTTCTCTTGTTTGTTGGCTTTGGGGATGGCCTGTGGGTGGGCTCAGGGCACGGTTTGTGACTGAGTTGGGTTTGTAAATTTTTTGTTTTGTTTAAACGAGTTTGGGAAAAAACAAGTGATAAAATCACGAGGCCTGCCCTCATAAGCTTAAAGAGGTTTAAACACGAGAGAGAGAGAGAGAGAGAGAGAGAGAGAGAGAGAGAGAGAGAAAACAAAACGAGCCGGAAGAGGTGGACAGTACAAGATTTAGACCAAGTATTAGGTGTGGTTAATTTTTGTAAAGGGATTAATTGCAGGAATCTATCAAGATCTACCCAATAGGGGCTCATGCAACGAGGTGTTATGGTATATGGCCATGGCACACAATGGTAGGTGAGGGAATGTGAAGCAGAAAGGATGTTCAAAAGTAGCAGGCGAGGATGAGACAATTGCGTTTAGTGTGGAGATGGGTGGTTTTAGCACGCACAACAATTGAAATGTGAAAGCCCAACAAGTGGCGCAGTTGGTGAGATAAACACCAAGTGTGGAAAATGGGCACATTTGACATGAATCATGGCATTAATCTTCACATTAATCAAGTTGCATGCAGGGTTGTCAACCAGCAAGCAAAGACCTAACGAAAATTATAGGCAACATTTCAAGTTGGTCTTCCAAACTACATGCATCAACACAATGCTCACGAAGTCCTAATCTTCCTCTCTAAATCGTATAACCATTGGTGCATAAGCAGCATGTGGACCTTGCACTCGCTAAGAGTGGGCAAGGACATAATTTTCTCGACATCTTAATCCTCCTCTTGTGTAACCATTGATGCATCAGTAGCATGTGGACCCTACATTGGCTATAAAAAGCAGGTAGCGAGTTATATTTGCAACATACCAATAAGGCTAGCTCCTCGTGGGGAGCTATTGCCTCTGCCTAGTGACCTAGTGATTCCACATTGTTGGCACATCAAGGACTCATGCATCAGCAGCACGTGGAACTTCCACTGGCTAAGATCAGTAGGCAAGGAGTTATATTTGCAACCTACCAATAGTGCTGGCTCTCGCACATATTCGCCTAGTGAGCAGCTGCACGCTGCACCTGTCTCATCGTGGGGAGATGCTTGCTTTTGGCCAGTGAACTAGGGACTTCGAATTGTACTAAGGATGCCCAGTGCATCGGCTAGATACAAATTATGTTCCAGCCTACATCTGGTGGGGAGGATTACCCCCTCAAAGCTAGAACCATGCCATACAACAATCATCGATGTAAGATAGAAAACATGAAGCAAAAAAAACTTTCCGTCCTGGTTTGGGAAGCACTCAAGAGAACACCCATCTTCTATAGAGAGAGAGAGAGAGAGAGAGAGAGAGAGAGAGAGCTTGTAGTGGCAGAGAACCAAATCTGCAGCTGGCCGATGGCACTTGTGAAGCGCCAAAGGAATGCTTCCTTGTAACTCAAATCTTAAATCCTTAACTTATGCAAAGAATCCGACATTTTGGGAACACCAGCTCGTGTGAGAGGCTCTTGTGACAAAGCAATAACTACATCATCATCCTACAAAGCATCGTTTACAACTAGAAGGAAGTGCAAGCTGTGGTATGTCCTTTGGCAAGCTGGCCATGAGTAGTCCACACAGATGATATTGCGCACAAAATGACACTTCCAAGGAGGAGTCTAGATCCTCCGAAGGAAGCAAGGCAGCATCACCTGGGCAACAACATGTTTGAAACAATATTTGTGAGAGAGGATATTGTGCAAGCAAGGGAATCCGGTGATGGTGGGGTTGAATCTGGCACTATGGTCACATTGCAGATCATTGCTAGTGGAATTTGAGAGCCATTCCAGGGCGACGTTGAGCTCCACTATCATATCTCGTGGTCAGCGCAATGTCAACAGGCTATGGTGTGCATGATACTGATGAGATTAGATGCAGCAAATAGCTGCCACAAGGTGGTAGCAACTGGCAACAATTGAAGACCAAGCTGAAACTTCAGGTTGTTGTTCCAAGGCGGTAGAGGCGGACAAATCAGGTCAAGATCGCGCCACTATCTCCAATCAAGGTCAAAGCGAAGGTCTTCGCAAGATGGTGGGAGTGCAATGCATGAGAGAGAGAGAGAGAGAGAGAGAGAGAGAGAGAAGGGAGTTGGCCCATTCAAATATCACGGCTCGCTTCCAAAAGACTGTGTGTTGAAGCGGTGACCACATCACAACTCTCTCTCTCTCTCTCTCTCTCTCTCTCTCTCTAAACTGCGTATCGGTGCAGCTCTGTAATTGATGAGGAGGAGTGGCCCGAGTTGTAGATGGCTTTTGAAATGCAGAGTGAGATCACGCTTCAGTGTCGACTCTCTCTCTCTCTCTCTCTCTCTCTCTCACACACACACACACACACACACACTCATTCACTCTACTGTCTCTCTCATTCTTTCCTCTTTCTATTTTTGTGTGTAGAAGAGTGGTGGTTGGCTATGCAGCAGACTCAAGAGGGCAGCCCTGCACACAAAAAAATTGCAATGAGAAATTATCGTGTGCAGATGTATGTGTGTGTGTGTGTGTGTGCAGTGAAAGCTAGAGCAGCACGGTTTGGTAATTTCAAAAAATGTGAGTGAGAATGCAATGATGCAAGTATCATTTTCCATAATTCAAAGCAGATGTGAATATATCGGGTTGTCTTGGTAATGAGTATCTTGTATCTCTTTCACAACCAATCAAAACAAATGTGCATTGAAGAGAAGCCTCACCCCTTTGTGCAGGCCAAAAAAACGTCTAAAAATAAAATGTTATTTTTTAAAAAATAATCTTCTCTTTTTCATTAGCAAAAAGGGAAACCATCACTAAGGCCTCCCCCCTTTGGGGCAGGCCAAAAAGTGAATACTATTATGCAAGATGCAACCATCCTTTTATGAAGTAGGAAAATAGCATGAGGCTCCTCGGAGCACCCGCTTCCCGTAGTTCTCCCACCTACTGAGCAACACCCTCCCGCACTTGCCTTCGTCTGGGCCCCATGTCGCCAGCACACACCCCTTGTCCTTGTTGCCCATCTGTAGCCCTACTTCACGCTGATCTATACCAGCCCAGTCCTCGACCAGGCTCTGTATCCTTCATCGTTGCCCACCTGCATCTCGAACAATATACAACCATTTCCATCATCTGTACCACCATTTCCATCATCGTTGCCCACCTGCATCTCGAACAATATACAACCTATGCAACCTTCTCCATCTCCACATGCCAGCATGCCAAGCTCCTATCCTCTAAGAATTCCCTCTTCAAATGGCTAGGATGATGCTTGATCATCTAAGCCAAATAATTGGCAGCCAGAGACCCGATCTCAATAAGTGAATGAAGCCAGAGCAATCTTGCTCAAGAGTGTCAATAGGAAAATTCCCCTACCTGATGCCAACCATCTTGAGATGGCCTTTTTTGAAGATGAATGTTCGCTTGCATTGCAAGCTCTAGACAAGGAGAAGTCCCGTGGCTAGAATGGTCTTACCACTGAATTCTTCAGGGATTTCTGGGATGACCTCAAGGTCTTAGTCCCATCATGGCTAACCAAGATTTTGTCAAGGGTTCGTGGATCCTAGTGTGAAAAGAGGGCTTATCAAGCCTATCCCAAAATAGATTTGCTGCTTGCATCTTAAGAATTGGCATCCCATAACTATGATGTCTGTGGCATACAAAATCATTGCCAAGGCAGTCGCCCTTAGAATTGCTGCCCTCCTAGACAGAGTCATCTACCCTTATCAGCATGTGTTTATCAAAGGAAGGTCAATATATGACAATATTTTGACAACAATGGTTGGCATTAAGTAGGCAACCTTCACGAAGCAGGAGTGCACTTTTCTGCAGCTTGACCTAGACAAGGTATATGATAGAATTATGTGGTCCTTCATTGAAGATGTCATTAAATCATTGGGCTTTGGGCCTCGCCTTTGTCAACTTATACACACTCTAGACGCAGGCAGTCAATCTGAGATCTTATTCAATGATAGAATTGTGATCTCCTTTGCAACCAAAAGATCTATCAAGCAAGGATGCACCCTGGCCCCTCTTCTCTTTGCCATTAAATTACATCCTCTCATAACAATGCTCGAAGTTGCTGCTGTGTGGGAGGAATTCAAGGTTTAACTTTACTCGGTAACGACCAGCTCTTGACCAAGATGTTTGTAGACTATTGCCTCCTCTCTTTGAAAGCCTACCCTCAGGTGCTCAGGAAGGCCCTGGAGATTGTGCAAAAATTTGTTGTGGCTTTGGGGTCAAAGTGTAACTTATTGAGAAGTCTCAAAGGACCTCTCTAACATTAAACGACTCATTTGGCCCAATGGTCTGGTCAGGGGAGAATGTGTCTAAAGGAAGGACCCCTTGGGGGTGGACGTTACACACAAGCAAAGGTTCCAGTGGGTCTTGGAGAAGATCCAGAGAAAAATGAGAAGGTGGGAGTATGTGTTGCTTCCCTTCCAGAGTTGGGTCAGAGTGATCAACTCATTTATGCTTCCCTGCATTACCTTTACCAACCCACTCCTCAAATAGCCATGTAATTGGAAGGAGCATGTTTAGAAGAGAACAACACTAAAGCCTCATCGCCGTGGCAATGGGCACAGTGGGAAGGTATCCCTCTACCGTTGGTCCAAGGTGGCCTGGAAATTCTCAACCCTATTGATCTTGTTGAGGCCCTATGTGCCAAGTTTGTGGTCTCAATCGCAAAACAAGACCAGTCTTGGGCTATCATGACCAAGGATATGATAGACAAGGCAAAACTTTACTCTGAAGGTGGTCAGAGGAAAGGGATCGAGATTCACGACAAAATATTAGCCCCAAGGTGGTCTAGCTTGAGACTGGGTGGCAGCATGAGAGGGTTGGTGCGAAAGTGCAATAGAGAATCAGGGGTACTAGAATGGGGTGAATTAACCATATACTTCTAGAACTCCATCTTGCATTGGTCCCCTTGGCTATCTAAAGTTGTTGGTGTTACCCTGAACCCTTATTGGAGAGAAACTGCAAGAAGGATGAATGATAAAGGACTCTAGCGGATGATCCACTTCTAGGATGGAAATAGAAAGTGCTCAAAATTCTCTGACCAGGTGGTTGCCCAGTTTCAACTTAATGGCACTGAGAAGCTTCTTATCAACAGAGATGTAGAAGGCGCTTACAATATTTTGATGCCGATTTTTGAATCTTCTTTTGAGTGGAAAGCTTGGAATGGCCCATGGGTAGCCAATTCTACAAACCTCATACCAAGGGCATTTATTGAGCGTTAATGCACGAGGTTGGTTGGTTTGCCCCTTTGAACAAGTAGTGGAAGAAACAATGGATAGAATCTTGATGGGCTAAGGTTATGAAGAATATTTGGAATCCACAGTGGCCTTGGTTTATGAATATATTTTTGTGGACGGTCTTGTGGGGGGCTTTTCCAACAGGAGTCAAGATTTAATCACGAGATATCGTGTCCAATAGGTGACGATTTGTGGTCTGGCAAGAAAGGTGTGCAAATGGATACAAAAAACGTGGAAGTTAGGGTTTTTCAAGAAGGATCTATGCATTGGTAGGAAACAATTTCGAAGTTCTGCACATTTAATATGTACTCAAATTGTTAGGTATTGTTTCTTCAGGAATATTTGAAAGGTGAGGAACTATTGGGTATTTGATAGCGACCTCTCTGTGGCTAGCTTCTCAGAGATTGTACAAGAAAGTAAGGATTTTATATATGTAGTAGTAAAAGGCATAACATGGAGCATTGGCTTAGAGTAACCCTCATTATCTGATCGAGCCTTGTTGTATAAAGGATTCGGCTTTTGGCAATAGTGCGTTACTAGGTTCATGTAACTGGCTGTCCCTCAAGGCTCGGCATGAGCTTGAGGCTGATTTTCATATTTCTTGGTGACTTTTTAATATAACCATCACAATTGTGGGTTTTGCAAAAAAAAAAAAAGTCTTGAGATCATGAAATTTCTCAAATAGGTTGGCACACATTTCTCTTTAACTAGAATCTAGCAAGATACCTCTTCAAATTGACAAGTTTGAAGAAAAATAAAGCTAGTTTGATTAAGAAGTAGAGGCTTTATCTTAATTAGCACCTAACTTAATTTTGAGTCCTTTGTAGTCACATATAGGGCACATAAGAAGCAAAAAATTAAGCTTGATCCTCTTGGTGTTTTTGACCTAGAAAAAGGGTAGAGGTTGTATCTCAATGAGGCGCAAACCATAAATTAATCGCCATTGGACATAGGCGAGGGCGAACATGCAAGGATTGTACGCGTGCAGGGGCGGGGGGGGGGGGTGTTAGAGTTTCTTTGATGAGTAAGAAGGGTGGATCTCGCTAGAGTCACCTTAATAAAAGGAAGTGGAATCAAGGCAAATGCTTCCTTAGCTTTGGGAGGAAAAATGAAGAAACGAGACATGGACGTAGAGAGAGAAAGAGACATGTTGTGCATCGACGATCGTAGAGAGAGGGAGAGATTTTTGTGCATCAAGACAAGGCGATATTACAACACAGACACAGAGAGAGAGAGAGAGAGAGAGAGAGAGAGAGAGAGAGAGAGAGAGAGAGAGAGAGAGAGAGAGAGAGAGAGAGATGTTGTTGCACACATGTCCATCTTGCAGAAAAATGAAAGCATTGCAAGTGTGTGGGGCAGAGAGAGAGAGAGAGAGAGAGAGAGAGAGAGAGAGAGAGAGAGAGAGAGATTGAATTTTCGTCCAACGGAGATCAGATATGACCTATGGGACCGAACACAAAACCAGTACATTGTCAAGATACATCTCATTGATGGACTGAGGGTTCGGCGAGGGGTGAACAAAAAGAGAAGGTAAAATGAAAAAAGCCTAAGGAGGGGTAGACGGGGAGGGAAGCAGTTTGGGAGTTCGAAACTTCTGGATAATGGCTTTGCCTCCTCGATAAACTACCCATTTTCTTGCAGTGCGCGCCTCTTGCATCTTTTGTAGTTCTGCCTTCTTCTGCTCTAGTTGGGTGGGAGTGAGGTTGTCTGCAAACCAAATTTTGGTGTCTTTATGTTACGAGACTGGGCACCCTCCTGTTGTAGTGGTTAGCTGCAATTGGGATAGCTGGGCGTAATGGTTAATTATGTGCTGTCTATTTATTTTACTAATTGAGTTGATGATGATTTTGTAGAGTGGAATGCGGGGAGTTGATCAAGAGGCGATGGCACTTACTCTGGCCATTTTCGTATTTGCACAGTATCTTAGAACATCATTTCAATAAGCCACTATGGCTCTGTAAATAATTGTAGTGGGAACTCCCCTTATGGGTCATGCAAGAACTAATGAGCTTCACTCATTTGCTAAAGTAAAGTGGTTGTAAAAGAGGGGCCTCAATTTTTGGCACCTTAAACTCAAAATAATATATTAAATACCAACTCCACAAGAGAGGTGCCGTGGAGTTTGGGGCTAGATTTAGGTCTTTCTCTTGCAGATTCTCTTCTCTACACTCTCTTAAGCTATGGTTATTTGCTGTGTACTCTCTAATCTACTCTACATCTCTTACACATCTCTTACACTCTCTTTACAAGCTTGTCTATGTCAATTCTATGTTTACTGTGTGTGTGTGTGTTATAGTTTAGGTGAGTGTGTGTGCTTGGAAATTGTAAGAAGAGGTGGACAGTTTGATGGTGATGGCTTGAAAGCTTATGTTGAATATTTTAAGCGGTCGATCTCCCCCTCTTCTCCCAACAGTGGTATCAAAGCAACTAGGTTCGATTGAATCGGCATCAGATTTCAATTTCAAGGAGGGAACTTCTCGATTCGACACACCCGATTTTGCAAATAATCGAATTTTCAAGTCAAATCTACTGGTCATAATTGGGAAGCTTAATCGGCGAATTATTCAGCAAATTGTCGATCATCGGCAACAGAATCGGTATGTGCATCTCTTAATTTCAAGCACCGGTTAAATTTTTTCGGGAATTGGCAAATTATCGGCCAAGAAGATAAGAAGTAGCGGATTCGTAAGAGGCCAAGAAGGTCTTTTGGCATCGGAAAAGCAAGGAAAGATTTCAATTGGAATTAGCAACAACGCTTAATTGGATTAATCGACGAGATTGGATTCAAAGGCTTTGAAGTTCTGAGGAAAATTTTTGAGGCTTGTGAAGTTCGACCCTCTCCAACAACCTCATAATGGATCGGAGCATAACCAATACAAAGAAATAGAGCTCATTGACCTTGTCGGCAATCTACCGCGGGAACCTCTACTTACACACACACTAAGCTTTAAAATAGACTTGCTTCAAATTCAATATGAATTGCATCAAAGGGAGCGCCATACATTGTTGATCATTTTTGTCTACTGCTTCAAGACCAATTTCAAACTCTCCAGCTTGCCATCACCTCAATTCCAATGGCACCTTGAACTCTCCAAAACTGCACGCTGCCAGTTTTTTTTGGCATGCATAAAAGTTAGCATAAAGTAAAGTTAGCTTCAACTTCTTTTTGAGCCTTTGAATTGGTCGTCTACATTCTTGAAGCTTAAAATACCATTTTCCTTTTGAAGCTTAAAAGCCTACTTTTGTTAAGAGTCTACTCACCCACTCCTTTTCTCCGTAACCTTGGCCCTCGACAAACTCTGGTCACCCTCCTTCAATCGCCGACTGCAAGTCTAAGTCTCCACGAAACTTAAAAAGTCGTCAATCCCTATTTGAAACCGATTAACAAGCTTGAGCCGCACCTGCCAAGGATCATGTCATCGTCGTATTAATAATAATAAAAAAATATATATATCAACGAATTGTCAATTATCAATATAATTTGCGGAATTCTCTTCTGACCGCCACTGCTATCTGCTTTGGGGATATGGGAGACCGGACGCTACAAAATTCAACTAGCTAGGTGACACACCGTCGGACTGTCTATTCTCCGGCAATTTCCTAGCACATCGCAATTCCGGACTGGACGCCACCGCTCTTTCTCAGCTAAGTACATTCCTTTTCGGTTATTTATTTTATTTTATTCCGCATATTGCATCTGCAAATATCACCAAATAGCCTTTTTAAGCATTACCATTTAATTATTTATTAAATTATATTTTAAAAAAAAGAAAAAAAGAAAAAGAAAAGCACGCAATCATGGCACATCTTCCTCATGCACCCACGAGTACATAGCAAATTCAAAATTTGCAGCAGTCACTCACATATGAACGCATGCGAAGGCAAGAACTTGAAGATAAATTATTGCATTCTACACGCACCGAATCTGCACCGGCACCCAAGAAAAACAAAATTAGCAGAAAAGCCTTCAGTTTCAAAGATTTTGATGGCACTAAAGATGCTAGCACGGTTCTAGCATGGGTTAGTCAGCTAGATGACTATTTTCATGATGAAGACTTTCCCGAGTGTGAAATGGTAAAGTGTGCATCCAATCATCTCACCAGCAGCGTTGCATTGTGGTGGAACGCCACCAAACAACATGGAAGAAGACCACTCACATGGAATGCATTTAAAAAAGTGTTTTTACCCCAATTTTTGTCCACACAGTACAAAGCTAAGGCACGACGTGAATGGGATTTAATTCGACAGGGTAGAAATGAAGATGTACAGGGTTACACTGACCGTTTTTGGGATTGTCTAATTCAATTGCTAGCTATTGAACATGTTAGTCGCAGGAAATTGAAGCAAAAGTACATATCAGGCTTGGCACTACAAATTAGTGCTGAGGTAGATATGTTCGAACCAGATTCTCTGTCAAAGGCCATTAATTTGGCTCTCAACGCAGAAAAGAAGAAAGGTGGACATTCCTCTCACACTGATCAACCTGTTAACACTAACCGCAACAAGAGACCTCCTTTTTCTCCTAACTTTGACAGAAGTAAACACCAAAGCCGTACCTTTTTCAAAAGACGAAGATTTGACAATCCTTCTACCACTGCTCAACCTCATACGAGCAACAACCACAACCACACTCAGCAACGAGGCAACCAACATCCTTTCAACCAGCGTTCTCCTCCAAATTCAGATGGTAACAAAAAGGTGAAGTGTTTTAAATGCTTTCAATATGGTCACTATGCAGATAAGTGCCCAAATGGTCATGCTAAGGGCAATGGTCAATCCAATGGCCATTCCAATGGAGTCAACAGAAATTCAAATAAAAAACCCTTCAACAACAACCGCCCCAACGCAACTACTCTTAACCTTATCGAAGATGCTATACCTGACGACAACGAAGTGGAAGTTAACTACGGTGAGGGATATGATCCTGATTATGATAATGATGACAACCCATCCTCAGGTACTCCTATATCTCCTCACACTTTGTTTAAAGTGCAAGGCACTGTTAAGGGTGAAAATGTCACCATTCTGCTAGATGATGGTAGTAGCCATGATTTCATTTCCACACGATTGGCACAACAACTATCACTCTCTGAAATTTCATCCCCTCATAAGGTCAAAACAATTTTTAATAATCAACGTTTTAATTGTAAAACTCAAGTCACTGTTGAAGTTTGCATTGGTGAATTCACTCAAGCACGTACATTTTTGGTAGCACCATTGCATGGTCTTAATATGATTTTGGGAATGCCATTTCGTCATGAATTTGATCCGTTGATTAATTATAAAACACGTACAATGTCTCTCACTCATAATAATAAAACTTTCTCCATCCAAGCAACACTGGCACAACAAAAATTTCCACTCCTCTCTCACACTCAAGCCAAACGAGCAATTCGAAAACAGGGGAAAACATATCTAGTATTGGTAAATCAAATTTCTGTTGAAACTGAAACTTCACGTCATCCCACTCACGATGAATTTCTCTCACAATTTAAAGATTGTTTCATGCATGATCTGCCACCTGGAATTCCACCATCACGCTTAGAAGACCACAAAATTGACATCATACCGGGTAGTGAACCTCCTTGTAGAGCACCTTATCGTGTAAATCCTACCCGCACACAGGGAAATACAAACTCAAATCACTGATTTACTTGACCGAGGCCTAATCCGACCTAGTAGTTCACCATACGGAGCTCCAGTACTTCTTGTCAAGAAGAAAAATGGAACCTTTCGTATGTGTATCGACTATAGGGCTTTAAACAAGATCACCATTAAGAATAGGTTTTCAATTTCTAGAGTGGATGACCTATTAGACAAACTGAAAGGGGCACACATCTTTAGCAAAATTGACCTTAAATCAGAATATCACCAAGTCAAAATGTTTGAACATGATGTCTACAAAATTGCTTTCAGAACACAAACTGGGCACTATGAATTTCTTGTCATGCCATTTGGTTTGACAAATGCACCAGCTACATTCACACGCATGATGAATAGAATTTTCATTGACCATCAAGATTTTGCGATTGTATTTTTTGATGAGATTTTGGTATTCAGTAAATCTGAAAAAGAGCATAAGCAACATTTAACACGTGTATTTGATCTGCTTGCACAAAATCACTTGTATTTAAATCCTGAAAAGAGTTCATTTTTCCAATCTGAAATTGAATATTTTGGACACATTGTATCGGGTAAGGGAATACATGTCGATCCAAAGAAAATTGAAGCCATTCAATAATGGCCTACATCCAAAAACTTGTATGAGCTACGATCTTTTATTGGTCTTTGCAGCTATTACAGAAAATTTGTTCGTAATTTTGCTTACAAAGCACATTATTTGACTCTCTTGTTGAAGAAAAACACGCCTTATGAATGGACTGATTTGCAAGAAAGCTCATTTAATGCACTTAAACATGCTTTGACTAATGCACCTGTATTGCAATTGCCTGATTTTGAAAGACCATTCTTTGTGGTAGTCACTGATGCTAGTGGGAAAGGTATCGGTGTAGCCCTTATGCAAGATAACCATCCAATTGCTTTCGAAAGTCGTAAATTCAAACCGTCTGAAATAAAGTTCAGTACTTATGATAAAGAATTGACTGCTGTGGTATATGCATTGAAAATCTGGAAACACTATGTAATGGGTACTGACTTGATCATTAAAACTGATCAACAAAGTATCAAATATTTACTTTCTCAGCCTTTAATAGATGATAGACATATTAAGTGGGCCGCTTTTATTCAAAGTTTTCAGTCCAACATTCAATACCAGCCTGGTAAAGAAAACGTTGTAGCTGATGCCTTGAGTAGAAGACCCTCACTTAATCATCTATCAACCATTACGGGAACTTCATTTGACACTATGCCTGACACTTATGCACATGATGATGACTTCAAAACAACATGGTTGCACATGCTTGATAATTCTGTACACACATTTCTCGAATACACTATTCAAGAAAACTTCCTTTATTTCAAACAAAAATTGGGTGTGACTAAACCTTTCCGTACATTAATTATTGAAGAATTGCACAAACCCCCTTATGCTGGGCAGCTACAGGTAAGAAATTGGGACTTTTACACCCTCTCCCCATTCCTGAAAGACCTTGGGAACATATTTCAATGGATTTTGTTACTGGTTTCCCACTCACAACGCACAAACATGACATGATATGGACTATTATTGATCGTTTCTCTAAACAAGCGTACTTCGTTCCATGTAAGAAAACACGCACAGCACATCAAGCTGCACTTTTGTTTCTTAAGACTGTTTTTCCACATCATGGTTTGCCTAAAGTGATTATTTCTGATCGAGACTCAAAATTTTGTAGTGCTTTTTGGACTACTGTATTTGAAAATCTTGGCACTACATTTGACTTCACTTCTGCATTTCATCCTGAATCTAATGGTCAAACCGAAGTCGCCAACCGAACTATTATTTACTTGTTAAAGGCTTATGTTTCTTCTCAACCTAAGAAATGGGATGATTACCTACATATTTTACAATTTGCATACAACAACACCACTCACACCGCCACGGGTAAATCTCCATTTGAAATTGTATATGGTCACTCACTTCCTACTCCTGCTTTGAAATTGTATATGGTCACTCACTTCCTACTCCTGCTTCACGTCTTTCTAATGTTGTGCCTGCCGCCGCTGATGATTTCACTACTGACTTTCATGATATTTAATTATGCAAGTGTGCATTCTGTCATTAAACACTCACAAGAACTTTACACCAAGCATGCTAACAAGCATCGCAAGGCACACCAATTCAAAGAAGGTGATCATGTTTTACTTTGCATCGAAAAACGAGGGATCAAAAGTGTTGATACTAATGTCTTTATTAAGCTTGCTCCTCGTTTTTATGGACCTTTCAAAATTTCAGCTGTCATTAATGATGTTTCTTTTCGTTTAGACCTACTTGCACATTGGCACATTCACAATGCCTTTCACATTAGTCTTTTACGCCCATTCCGAGGACCCCTACCTACACACCATATTTATGAAGACCCACCTTCAATTGTAGACCAAGAAGAGCAACTCATCCCTGATAAAATAGTTGACCATGACACCACCATTACACGCACTGAAATGATTTATAACCGTTACCTTTTGACTTTCAAGGGCCATCCTAGAGAGAATGCCAAATGAATGCCTGAAAAGTTTTTTCGCAACTTTCTCGACCTTTTCCACACTTTCCATCACTCACGGTCCAGTTGATTTCTCTATTGAGCAACTGAGGACAGTTGTTATCCCTGGTGGGAGGGATGTTACGAGACTGGGCACCCTCCTGTTGTAGTGGTTAGCTGCAATTGGGATAGCTGGACGTAATGGTTAATTATGTGCTGTCTATTTATTTTACTAATTGAGTTGATGATAATTTTGTAGAGTGGAATGCGGAGAGTTGATGAAGAGACGACGGCACTTACTCTTGGCCATTTTCGTATTTGCACAGTATCTTAGAACATCATTTCAATAAGCCATTATGGCTCTGTAAATAATTGTAGTAGGAACTCCCCTTATGGGTCATGCAAGAACTAATGAGCTTCACTCATTTGCTAAAGTAAAGTGCTTGTAAAAGAGGGGCTTCAATTTTTGGCACCTTAAACTCAAAATAATATATTACATACCAACTCCACAAGAGAGGTGCCGTGGAGTTTGAGGCTAGATTTAAGCCTCTCTTGCAGATTCTCTTCTCTACACTCTCTTAAGCTATGGTTATTTGCTGTGTACTCTCTAATCTAATCTACATCTCTTAAGCTTGTCTATGTCAATTCTATGTTTAGTGTGTGTGTGTGTGTGTGTGTCATAGTGTAGGTGAGTGTATGTGCTTGAAAATTGGAAGAAGAGGTGGACAGTTTGATGATGATGGTTTGAAAGCTTATGTTGAATATTTTAAGCGATCGATCTCCCCCTCTTCTCCCAACACTTTAAGAAGCCTCGATTGCTTGAGGAGTTTGATTTGGTCCTCCTTGGACTTGAAAGTGATGATTGTATGGTTAGTACGATGTTCGTGCGCAATGGAGTTGATTGTGGCTAGGTCCCACTGTATCATGTAGGTTGTTGATTGGATATAGGCAAAGGACTCGTGGTTGAGATCCTCCTCACCTTGCCAGTTGCTTGGGAGCCCACCAATGCGAACATTGAGAGCTAGACCATCTTGTCGTTGTTGTTCGAGTAGCATAGATGCCACACGATCGTCGACCTGGTGGAGTTGATTCTTGACTATCTTGGTAAGAGAGGTCTCCACCTCTGCTTTTGTTTTGTTGATCTTGACTTCCATTTGTTCCATCTCTGAGTTCTCCACTGCAGTGAGCCTAGCCTCGATGACCACCAATCTTTGTTTCAGCTCATTGTTCTCATTCGAAGTCTTTCGAATTCAGTGTGAAGGAGGGTGGTGCTGTCCATCTTCGAGGGTGTTGCCACAACCCCGACAAAAGTCAGCTTCCCTCGGGATGAGGCCCAAGTGGCCATGCTTGTTGCGTGAAAGACGCACCCAAGAGGAGTTTCCAAGGTGGTGCTGCAGCCCTTGTGCCCGAGAGATGTCCCTGTTTATATTTGCTGCTTGTTTTCAGTGGATGCCTTCGATTTCTTTCACAGAGCCACCGAGCCAGGCGGGTCCCGTTGGTATGACAGGGTGCGGGGGTGCGTGGGCGAGCATGGCAATAGAGCCCGACTATCAAGCAATACACATTTGAACTCATGAGTGAGCGGGGCAGCCGAGATTGGCTGGAGCTGTGAACCAGATCTCGCTGGCAGGATGGAGGTGTGTGGGCAAGCACGGCAATAGAGATTCAACCTGCAAGCGAGGCAGTAGGGCGGGCTCGAGCTCATGAGTTGGCAGGGCAGCTGGTAGGGCTGGTCTGTTAACGCCCCCCCAATGGGCAGCCCCTCGTCCAGGGGGAGACTGGGGGACGTGTGAAGAGGTGGACGCGAGCAGGGCTAGGGTTACCGCCTCTGTGTGTGTGTGTGTGTGTGTGTGTGTGTGTGTGTGTGAGAGAGAGAGAGAGAGAGAGGGAGAGAGAGAGAGAGAGAGAGAGAGACGAATAATCTGAGGCTCTTGGCAGAGGAGTAGGACGCGGTCATGAATGAGCACTTCGCAAAGGCAAGCACAGAGAGAAAGGTGGACTTTCTAAGCGTGTTCACAAAGAAGAGGAGGACATCGTAGAGGCAGAGGGAGATGGTATCTGCTGTATAGGCAACGATGGCCGACTGGGGAGCTGTGTAGAGTAGGTGTGGAAGAATGTTTTTTTTTGGGTTAAATAATTGGAATCTCACTAAATCCTGCTATGCAACTAGGGGTGAAAAGGGGGCGCATGGCACATGGAAGGGAGAGACACAGAAAGTATTTTCCCTCTGCAAGCGACGTATGAGGATGAGCTGGCATAGATATTGCATGTAAGGGTGAGAATAGGATGGTGTGTGTCAACTCTGTCTCTTTCCTTGCTAGTCATCAATGGCAATCGTGCTCGCCGATCCTCTAGCTAATGGGTGCTCCCCTGCACTGGCAGAGTTGCAAAGTAGAAAAGCAAAGGTGCTACGTTGCATTGAGTCGTGAAGATGGCTCGAGTGGAGAGACCTGCCTATCGTGTAGTTAAGCATGTGCATTGAGCGAAGGAGGAATTTGCAGGTTGAGTCGAGTAGGGCATTGCGACCTTGTGGAGTATAGAGACACATACAAGAAAGCGAGCAGGGGCAATGGCACCGTGGGGGTGGGGGTGGGGGGGTGGGGGGGGGGGGTGTGCAGTTACTTTGCTTTAGAATTGGTAGCTTCTGTGAGTATCTACGTACAAGGTTTTTTATTTGAACTTTCGAAAAGAGACCGAAAAGTAGGTAAATTTTTTTTCCCCAAAACTCACAATTGTGAGTGAATTATATTAATTTACCCAAAAAATTACAATGTCTTGTCATGCTCGTGATGAGCCATGACATCATCCAGGGACTATAATTACATCCGGAGCGATCCCAACCAACTCGCCCCCTTATCCTTGATACAAAAGGTCCATTATCATGTTCTTCTGCGATCTTTTAATTACCGATAGCCAAGATTTTCCCCCATCCTAGGCATACCCTCTGCTGACAACAAGGAACAAGTGTTGATTGCGTCCGAGCGTCCAAATTAGCACTTTGCTTTCTTGTATAATTTCTACGAAGCTTACCACCTCAAGACCTCCTTCAAACACACGGCGGTTCCTTATCTGCCATACATTATGCAAGAAGAAGTACCTGACGATTTGAGTGCTGATGAGGATGGCAGGACCACCTGAATTCTTCCCTCCAAGGAATAGATCAGTCTTGTAAAAACCAATTTTCCATGTTCTTTGGACCCATTTACATATTTTCCCTGCGAGGCCTTTGATAGTTGGGCAATCCATGAAGAAATGGGCCAGATCTTCACTAGCCAACCTGCACCCCAAGCATCGATCTGACCCAATCCCTCTTTCCTGAATCTTCACCCCCGTCCATACAACACCCCAAATTACCTTCCTTAAAAATACCTTCACGTGTTGCGGAACCTTTGGCTTTCAGTTGTTCTCCTTTACTTGCTCCCACCTTTCCTCTAACCATTGTTTTTTCCATATCTTGTTGACCTGCTAGACCAATTCTTCTTTTGCATCATTGTATGGTACATGTCTTTCGGATGGGGTTTCCCTAAGAGACTGCTTCCAAGCCATTTCTAGGCGTTCCAGTCAAACTCCGAATCATAGATAGACATCACTATATTGTCAAGCTCTTTCCTCACTTTGTGGACCAGCAAGACCTCCAAGCTATTCAGTTGGAACTCGGTAACCAGGAGATCAATGGTTTTCCAACTCTTGTTGTCACTGTCCCAGAAGTGCCCCAGTCGATTCAGACCCTTATTATTCAGCTTCCTGGCTATCTCTATCCAATAGGGAATTTGTGGTGGATCTACAACTTTGGAAAGCCAGGGGGACCGATGCAAAATGGAGTTCTTGAAGTATCTGGTTTTTTCCCCCCACTTTAAGACTCATGTTGCTCTATTGCATTTTCTTACCAATTCTCCTGAGCTGCCCCCTAGTCTTAGGGTAGTCCACGTCGGGGCTAACAGCTTGTCATGAACCTCCACCCCTCTCCACTTTCCACCTTTCTAACCAAGGTGAGCTGCTTCTATCATATCTTTGATCATGATAGCCCAAACTTGATCCTGTTTAGCCAAGGAAACAACAAATTTGGTGCAACAAGCTTCTGCATGGGCCACAGGGTTCAGAATTCCCAGGCCTCCTTGAATCACCGGCCGAGCAACTGATTCCCAACGGGCCCATTGCCATGGCCTGGAGGATTTCGTGTTGTTTTTCCATAAAAGCCTTTTCACTGGTTTTAAGAACTCTTTCCAGTGACACTTAGCCATCTTGAGAAGCGGGCTAGTGAAGGCAATATAAGGAAGCATAAAGGCATTTATCACTTTTATCCGATTTGGGAATGGGAGAAGAGCATACTCCCACCTACTCCTTTTTGTTTTGATTTTTTCTAGCACCCATTGAAATCTTTGCTTGTGAGTTACGTCCACCCCCAAGGGGGCTCCCAGATGTCTGAAGATATTCCCTTTTGTGACAATCTCCCCCAACCAGTCAGAAGGGTCAAATGACTCATTTTTTGATAGGGAGATTAACCTTGACTTCTCTATATTACACTGGGACCCCAAAGCTACTGAGAATATTTGTACAATCTCCAGAGCTTTCCCGATGACCTAGGGACACGCCTTCAAGAAGAGGAGAGAATCGTCTGCAAAAAGTGTTTTAGTTGAGAACAACAGATCTGTTTGGGGATGGGTTTGATAAGCCCTCTCTTTGCTCTTAACTCCAACGACCCTTCGACAATGCCCTTCGACAATGGCTTTATTGGCCAACCTTGTGATTGGGACCTTGAGATCGTCCCAAAATTCTCTAAAGAATTTCATTGTCATCCCGTCCCAACCACGGGACTTTTCCTTGCCAAGGGCTTGCAATGCTAGTGAACATTCGTCCTCGAAAAATGCTCTTTCCAAGAAAATAGCTTTCGAGTAGGGAATCTTCTTCTTAACACTCTGAAGTGAGGACCCTCTGGCTTCTTCCACTTCTTGGAACTGGGTCTCTAGCCGTCCAATGATTTGACTAAGATAGCTCAGCATCAGTTCAGCCATCTCATCGTGGTTATGAACTGTTGTCCCTTTCTCATCATCGAGCGAGCGGACATGGCCTTAGCTCCTCTTGATTCTTAAAGCCCTAAATAAATGCACTTGATTAGAGGCTTAAGGTTGAAGGGAAGTCTCCCTGGAGAGAAGGCTTGCCTTTCTGATATCTATTAACTGCTCATCAGCTAGGTTAGATTTGGCCTCGAGCCATCATTTGTGCTCATCCTCGGTAGCTAGCCCCTTGGATTTTCTGGAGGTAAGCAATTGTACCTCCGCAGTAAGATGCTGCAGGTGTGCCTTCCTAACTTTCTTGATTTGGGGGCCCGAGGTTTTGACTGCTTTCTGAATGCTCCAAGCAAAGAAGTCCCACTCTTTGTGTTTGTTGAGGTCGATATCTTTCTTGAGCTTACCTAGTGCTTTCTTGGTTAGATTCCTGAAAAGAGGGTCTTTGAATAGGTGTGCCCCTGTTACTAACATTTTTTTCCACCTCTTGGGGTCTGCTCCTCCCCTGTATTCTTCTTAAAATGTATGTGCAAAGGTATGTGATCCGAAAGGCCTATTGTTGGGACTACCTTCATCTCCATCAACGACAGTATCCAGTCAGCTTGGTGTGAGCAGTAGCATCTGTCCAGCCCGGAGGCAGTGCGGGCATACTGGAGGCTTATGTAGGTGAACCCAGGCGTGCTGTTCCATGGGCTGATTTCCCATAAGTCGATCATCGCCCATTTTTCACACCGAGACTTTGCCATTTAGACCTTTCCGAGCCAACCAGCATACTAGAGGATCTTGTTCTATCCCTGCTCTTTTTCACCATATTGAAGTCGCCAACCAACATCCATTCACCTTCAATAGGAGTATCTCTAAGATGCATCCATAATTTAGCTCTGTCTTTTGCATTTCAAGGGCCGTACACATTCACAATGGTGAAGGGATGCCCTTCCCATCTGATTCTAATCCCTAGGATTCTGCCCGATGGGTGGTTTAGAACCAGCTTTGGCTCCAAATCTCTGTCCACAATGCTTAGGACGCACTGAAACCATTACTTCCTTCTCCATAGAATACTAGTTTCTTTTCTAGCGCCTGCTTTCTCTTGCTATGGGCATTTAAGTGGTGTTCCTGGATGGCCCAGCAGTTGATTGCCTTCTCCCTTTTTATTTCCTCCCAGAATAGGGTACTCTTCTTACGGGTTTTCAACCCCTTTACGTTCCAAGATAGGATAGTGAGAGACTCCATCATTAATGAGGGGTTCATTGAGAAAGAGGAACGAATTCTTCAGCATCCGAATCATCCCCCCCCCCCCTCCCCTCTCCTTGGTCTCAGGAGAATCCATTCTGGGGATTTCTTTTCCTGTAGTGCTGCAAATGGATTGTGCGATGAGACAGTGAACCCCCCTCGTTTTAATGGGTGGAAGACGGACTAGAACCTTTTACCTCAAGTGTTCTCACGACTTGAAGTACTTTGGAGCCTCTTGCCACTGCCTTCACCCTTTTGGTTCTTTTCAGACCAGGGACTTGAACAACCATCCTCGTTGTCACTGTCATAAATTTTTGGGCAACCGCGGGAATAATGATCTTATTATTATTGCATGCACCGTTGGAAATTAGTTGTATGGGAATCGATGATTTCATAGTCTTTTCCTGCATTTTTACATCCATCATACCTTCTTTATCCTTCTCTGCATTTGCTCCTTTGTTACTCCCCGGGGCCTTGCTTCTCCAGCCCTTCCATCTGGGTTTCAATTTCACTGGTGGCCTGTGTTGCGGAGCTACAGTACCCTTAGATTTCAAGGGGCAATCCTTGGCGAAGTGTCCAAAGTTGTTGCATTCAAAACATGCTCCAAAGTATGTTCCAAAGTTGAGCGGAATAGTAACAAGCCCAATTCCGACATTGATTACCATGCTCTTAGGTGGCGTTTTAGACACATCCCATCCTCTACAAACCCTGTTTGAGGTTCTGCCAAACCCTCTCTTGCTAGGTATAAATAAGGGAGTGCCCAGTTGACTAGCGAGCATCCTGAGATTATCCCACAGCCAGCTAGGCAATCCCACAAACTCCACCTAGACCGGATGGAACCCTTGTAAAGATTCAACTGAGTCAAACACTGGCTCCCAAGGCACCACACAGACCGTAGTCCTATTAAATACTAGGGGCCCTTTGTCGAGGATCTTTTCCACATCGGAGGCCTCTTTGAATCTCACTGAACAAAACCCTTTAGCTAGGTAAAAAGTACTTTCAACTGCTCCTCCATGACTAAGAATTTGAGGGCCCTGAAGCCATTGAATCATCTCAAACCTGTTCAAGATTTTTCCATTGAACCCAAAAACCAGTGTTAGCTGAGCTTGCCTGGCTAACTGTTTTTTGATAAGCGTTGGTGGAATAGCTACAGTAATAGCCTCGGCAACCTCCACCTGCTGTGGCAAGGACTTCTTAAAGCAGAATAGGCCCGATCTGCCAACCCGTCTTCAACTAGCCCATTGTGGTTTGTTTGGGAGCACGTTCTTTGTTGTTGTTAGGGCCGGCCTCAATCATTTTGTTGACTTCCATGAGCTCTTGCTGAAGTCTAGCTCTTGTATTCTGCAGTTTTTCGATGTCCCCTTCGCCCGACACCCCTTTTTCTGAATCCTTATAGTTAAGCCCCTTGAGTATGTTAGCAAACATGAAGCTCGACCTTAATTTTGAGCCTCAAGGTCCTTTTTCCCTAGTTAAGGATGAAGGGTCCGTGTTTGAGCTTCCACCATTCATTATTATGCACCCCAAAATAAACTCCAACAAAGATAAGAAGAGACTTAAACTCTCAAGGAGTCACTAAATGAAAAACGAGTTAGAATATGGAGCGAGCTTGGTGAAGCGCTCTTTGGAGCAAGATTTTTTTTGCTTGGGCACTCATGCACCACTAATGTTGATAATTTTGGCCATCAGAGTCACCACCAATGCCACCCACGATTCTTCTTCACCCTCTCTTGCTCTGTTCCCCTCTCTTCCTCCACCACCTCCACCTACCCCTTATCTTCCTTCCCATCCTCTGACTACTACTTGCCTCTCATGCCCTCTCCCTCCCCATGCCTATGCACCTCTTCTGCACTCCCTCTCACCCCCCTTTGCTTCTCTCTCTCTCTCTCTCTCTCTCTCTCTCTCTACATGTGTGTGTGTGTGTGTGTGTGTGTGTGTGTAGAGCAAGATCTCTCGTTCATGCTAAATTTCTCTCTATTTATCATGTTCTCTTCTTATAACCCCAACCCCAATGCATTTTCTTACAAACTTTCTCCAAGTTAAGACACAAATATTGGTTGAAATCTATTCCAAATTACGTCCTAGACATGGAAAGGGTCGTGCAATAGATGATAAAGATGCATCAAAATTCCTCACATTGACTTCTACAATTGTACGGGAAGCAAGGAAAAAAATAATGCAAGACATAAAGAAGTGGTTTGGGAGATGGGATGCATTACAATTGCTACATGATGCCTCAATAGACTCCCAAGTGAATGAAGGTTTTCTACAACACCAATGTATTATGGCTTGGGAGGAATCCGGTGGGTCGCTCTTTTATTTCCAATGCAAAAAATCTCCCATACAAAGTCAGCATATACAAATGTCAAAAGCATGTTATACATGGTGTGACCAAGGGAGAACAAAAAAAGGCACCATCAAAAATGTTTTTTTATATTTTTTATTTTTTTGCAAACATCATCGACCTCGCTGGTGGAAGGGTCCCCCCCGACCATTTATCTTTTCTCCTTCTATCTATATTGCCTCTTCTTTCTCTCATCAACCTCAATCCTACTCTCCTAACCTCTGTCAATCCCACCCTCTACTATACCACTTTCCCCTCTACCTCTCTCCTATCTCCACCCTCCATCTCTATCCTTTCTATACCACTATCCCCTCTACCTCTCTCCTCCCTCCACCCTCTATCTCTGTCCTCTCTCTACCTTCTACCGCTCTTGTCCTTCTCACCCTCCATCCCTCTGCCCTCTACTTCTTTCCTCCTTATATGATTTTTCTCTCCACTCGTCTCTATAGCATGTACATATCACCTCCCTCAAGCCTCTAGTTCTTTTATCCCTCCCACCCTTCATTTCTCTACCCTCTACCAACCTTATCTCTCTCATTCCTTCACCTCCACCCTCTACATTTACATACAAGTATTTGGAATGAGCATAAATCATAATATGTTCATCCACCAATTTAGTTTGGGAGATCACAAGCTCAACATTTTCTTGTAAGGCAAAAGGATGAAATAATATTTTTCTTAAGTTATTGTGAAATCTCTACCAAGGCTGAAATAATATTTTTCCTGAGCTATTATGAAATTTCTACCAAGACTAAATGATATTTTTCTTGAGCTATTGTGAAATCTCTACCAAGGCTGAAATAATATTTTTCTTGAGCTATTATGAAATTTCTACCAAGGCTAAATCATATTTTTCCAAAGTTATTTCAAAATCTCTACCAAGGTTGAGAAAGTGATTTCAATATTTTAGTTACTGTGGATAATGTGTTTGTCAAGCTCTTTCTTTGTTAAAAGATTTTATGCATTCGATTCAAACTTTTATGTGTAACATTTTCTCACATAAAAACATGTATCAATGGAACCATTGAGAATAGTTGTGTAAATGCACCAGACCACCATAAACTCCTTGCTATAGGTGACCATTGTGATGCTTCTGAACAAGATATAATGCACAAAGATGAGAGAGATAGAGTACACAACCAAGGGGGGGGGGGGGGGGGGGGGGGGGGGGGGAGGAGAGAGAGAGAGAGAGAGAGAGAGAGAGAGAGAGAGAGAGAGAGAATCACACCACCATAAAGTGCATGCAACACTATCTATATCAACATAATGTTAATTGTGGACACATATGACACAATAGGTGCATGGAGGCAATCTCTATAGCTTGTCCGGCTAAGACTATCTCACACAGACAACACTTTGGAAGGCCAACTAAACCAAAATCAAGAATCTTGCTGCTCTCAACTACACCACCCAACCCACATACACACAAATAGAAGGAAACTCACCAAATCA
The DNA here is from genome assembly GCF_014529385.1 of Adiantum capillus-veneris. Taxonomy (NCBI): domain Eukaryota; kingdom Viridiplantae; phylum Streptophyta; class Polypodiopsida; order Polypodiales; family Pteridaceae; genus Adiantum; species Adiantum capillus-veneris. Next base: position 3,149,312 of record NC_140942.1, read on the forward strand.
AAATAGCTTTGTACGAAACTTAAATAACGCCATCCCCTCACTAGGATACACATGTCCCAAAGCCTCTACACTCAAAACCCTCACTCCAAACCCATCTGTAGAAAACGCGTATGAAGACCAAGCAAAATTTTGGAAGTGTCCAAAGTTGAAATCTATGAGTACCTATGTGTACCTTATGTCGCCACGATTCTAATGACTACTTGCACGCAAAAAACAGACATTGTTTGATACACTTACAACCACAAATAGCTTGTAGATGCATTAGCATGCGTGCTCCGCTCTGCGTAGAATGCTTGACGTTGTTGCGTAGCTCTCTCCGAGTCTATCGCAATGGTGCAATTGAATCTCCAATGCGATGAGTGAGCAGGAAGTAGTGTCAGGATGAAGCTCACACTCTCTCTCTTTCTCTCTCACACATAGTCGACGATAGATGAAAACTTTGATTAAGATAAAGTTCTTCTTACAAAATTACCTAGGTACCTTATATACTAAGGCTACCATAGGTTAAAGCAAAATAGAGTTCAATGGGTCAAATGGATTTGTATTTACAATTTGGAAATGCCATTGCACCCCGACTTTTGCAACTAAAATAGCTACTCATTACAAATGTTTTTAACCAAAAACTGCATCATTTCATAACTCTCAAAAAATAAGGCTTTGGTACAAAAATTGAGTTATGTCGTACCATTGACCCGTGGGTCACACACACACACACACACACACATGAAATGTACAAAATGAGAGAGATAAGGTACGAGAGAGAGAGAGAGAGAGAGAGAGAGAGAGAGAGAGAGAGAGAGAGAGAGAGAGAGAGAGAGAGAGAGATGCAATGTACAAAATGAGAGAGATAAGGTACACGAGAGAGAGAGAGAGAAGGATGTTACGTAAGAAAATTAAGGAAAGAGATGGAGATAAATATATTAAGATAAGTACATATAGAAATGGAAGAGGAGAGAGAGAGAGAGAGAGAGAGAGAGAGAGAGATAGATTTTTTCCTTTGATGAGCACACCTTGATGAAACATCATTGTCATCGTCGCGCTCTCTCGCTCTCTCTCTCTCTCTCTCTCTCTCTCTCACACACACACACACACACACACACACACACACACACACACACACACACACACACAAGGACAAGTATACACCTAAATCATTAAACCCCAAGATTAACGCTAACAAGTGGAGATACATAATGATTTCTAGGGGATAGAGAGAAGATGTGTGTGTACGGTTTAGGGTCTCTCTCTCTCTCTCTCTCTCTCTCTCTCTCTCTCTCACACACACACACACACACACACACACAAAGATGATATGCAAACTTTCAAAGTGCTTCAAAGGCATTTTAGAAAAAGCTATTGAAAAGATGAACATCCATTAGTGATAGAAAACATTACGTTTATATTGCTTGCAGTACATAAGGCATCACTCTATATGGTGTGACCACTTTCATTTTCTAGAAGCCCCGGGGTTTGTAGGAGTGGTGCCTTCTATAGACAAGAGATGATTCACCACGCACCCTAGCTACACCTTAAGTCTCACCTCTTGCTCCTTTGTGATGATTCAAACTCTTTTCAGCAAGAGAATGCAAATTTCCTCATCTTGTTCAAGCTTAACCACGAGTGCATGTTGAGTTCCGTGTAACATCAATAAAGGCGATACACCTGTAATGTTTCCTTGTGAGCAAATTCGCGAACGTGCTGCAAAGCAACGCGTCTTGTCCATCGCACATCATGCTTGCATTGATTACAAGGACATAAGATCCTTGTTGGGAGATAGGTGTTTCAGTTGGATGGCCCCACATTCTCGTCACTACTCATAATGAAGGTAAAAACCTTATAACCTAGACATAAATTTAATATTCTATTGGCATCCTCCGTTTTATCTCTCTCTCTCTCTCTCTCTCTCTCTCTCTCTCTCTCTCTCTCTCTGTTCACACTCTAAACTACCTCACATTCTCTAGTCATGTCCAATCCCCACACACCTCGGTCTAGAGGTGCACGGAGATCAGAACCACCGGGTTATAATCTCGTCTTTATTGGTCAATGCCTATATTTGTGGGTACGAGAAATCTACACACCCACGTCTACATGATAGTGCATGTAGTGGACAAAACCCCTTTGCCTCTTCTCTAGCTGTTGGATTTCACAGCATTTTAACATCTCTTCACAGTAGATCTTTGTTCGAGGGATTACTTAGCACATTACATGTTGGCCTCCAATCTGAGTATCATGCCGTTGAAAGCTTTCCAACTTAAGGTCGCATCCGTAGAGAGGAAGAGAGGGATCACCGTTCGTCTAACTCTATTTTTTTTACCGTAATTCCGAAGGTAGATTCTAATATAAAAACTCAATCCAAAATCTAATCTTAAATCTAACTTAATTGAACATGTGGTGATTCCCGGCTAATTGAATATGGTTAGTGTGTGAGTTAATAGGTGTCAGATTCTGATGGGATATATATATTGTTGTGTAACTAGCGTTTTGTCTTTGGGCAAAGCGCACCTTAATTGACATGCATTAAAATCTAATCTAATCTTAAATCAAACATAAATCTAGATCTAATCTTAAATATAACCTAAACCTAAATGTAATCTAGCTTAAATCTAAACTTAATCTTGTTAATTTTAAATCTAAATCTAATCTAATATTAAACTCAACATAAACCTATATCTAATCCAATCTTAAGTCCTAAACCTAAATGTAATCTAAATTAAATCTAACATAGCTAGCTAATCTTTAATATTGCTCTAATTTTAAATCTATCCTAATCTTAATCTAGCGTAAATCTAAATCTAACCTAATCTTAAACTCAACGTAAACATAAATCTAAATGTAATCTAACCTAATCTAATTTAAATCTTAACCTAATCTCTCTCTCTCTCTCTTTGGTTTTTTATTCTCTCTCTCTTTCTCCCTCTTTCTCTTTCTCTTTGGTTTATATCTTTCTCTCTCTCTTTACTCTCTCTCTCTCTCTCACTCTCTCTCTTTTCCTCTCTCAATGTGTGTATATGGGTGAAAGCATGAATAGGTGGAAAGCTATATATGTGATATAATTAAATAGCATAGCATGACATTGGGGGTGTGGTCACTGGTGCCATATTTGAGACGTCCAAATTTATATTCTAAAAAATGTTTTACTAAAAAATTCAACCTTCACACACCCACTTTGTTTCATGAGTAGTTGGCAGTTTCAAACATCGTGCCCCCCGACCCCCCGCCTCTCTCTCTCTCTCTCTCTCTCTCTCTCTCTCTCTCTCTCTCTCTCTCTCTCTCTCTCTCGTGCGTGCTCAAGGTCTACTGTGCTTAGAGCTTCTACAGTGCAAGCTTGGCTGCTTCAAGGACGATTGTAGTAACCGCCCTCTTCTCTTCGAGGTATGTCTCTCCCATTGAACATGTACACTCTCTACTGCTTGAGCACGCACGCCCCACCTGGGATCATTTAGCTACATTAAGCTGCATTTGGAGCTGCATGAGTGCCACACCTTGCTCATTTGCAACAAGAGGCGAGCTCCCGAGGTAATTTGCTAGTCCACAAGCTGCATGCAATCTTGGGGCAAATCCCATAGCACATCACCTTGAATGCCCTTCTTACAAGAGCAGGCCCATGAAGTTCTTGTTTCTTTTTAGAAGGGATGATAAGCGAGGGCACACCACGTCTCATGAGTTCATTGGATGATGTGCAAGTATATCACTTGAGACTGCATCATGGCACCTTCCTCAAAGCATCCGATTCAAGCAAGCAGCAGTCTAGTTAGGAACATTGAACCACCTCTGCATACGAAGTTTTATCGTCTTGCCGAGGAATTTCATATGGAGCGTGGATTGCCATTGGAGGGAGTTGATCCGCGTAGCTTGATAGGAAACAATGACATCTCTGAGGAGGACTGGGAAGCTGTCTTTATATGCCCAAAGCCTGTTCCGGGTAGCCAGAAGAAAGTTAAGGCATACCATGCTCGGTCGGAGTTCTTACAAAAGCTTGTGTGGAGACACTGGGATGTCTACCAGGAGGGTCCTTTCATGTATGAAGTAGGGACTCAATTTGCAAATGCCTTTGCATTGGAAAACTGCAGTGAATCTGGCAAACATCAAATTTCTTGGGCTATCTTTGCAGAGAGGGCAATGAGAGCCTCAGAAGAAAGACACAACTTGCAAAACAAGATCAAGAGGTGGGAAGAGCAGATGGGTGGTAGAGGGAGAGGTTCCAAAACCACTGCTACCTCTACCATATCACCATTGAAAACAGAAGGTACGTCTCTACCATTGTCAAGCGTGACTACAGGAGGATGCCTGGTACAATTGGCAGAGGAGGATAGCAGGGCACTTGCAGAAATGAAGAATATTGCAGAGGGCAGATTGCAAGACTATAAGTAAAGACTTGAGGGTGCAAAGAAGCAGGTAGAGGATCAAGTCAGAGAATTACATAGGGCTGAGGGTGCTCAAAGCTCAAACACTTTGGCCATAAAGTTGCAAACGGAGATTGATTGCGTGCAAGACCCTGTAGCTCGACAACGCCTGATTGATTTGATTGGACAGTTCTCGAGTACTACTAGAGAGAACGTTGCTGAATTAGAAGCCAATGTGGCTAAAGCAAAGGTGCATACCCTCCTACATGTGCTTCACTTTGTTTTGGAGTATGTGGTTCACTTCCATGTGGTTATGTGGTTAGAGTGTTATGGATTGTATGGTTATGTACTGTATGAGCATATTCTATTTTTGCTATGTGCTATATAGCACAAAATATGTGCTATATGGCCACAACATAGCCATCATCTTCATGGAGTGGGTGGTTATATGCTATGTGCTATGTGCTATATGGTCACAACATAGCCATCATCTTCATGGAGTGGGTGGTTATATGCTATGTGTGGTTATGTGCTATGTGCTTTATAGTTCAATCTAGGTGCATCATGTTCACAATAGTACCCTCATCTATTTGGAATGTGTGTGATTCTATGCTATGTGCTTTGTGTGGTTATGTGCTATGTGATACATAGCACAATGGACATGTGTAATATGTGCTATATAGTATACCTGTATGCTATATGCTCACAGTATAGCCCTGAAGTGTGTGTTAAATATTGATATGTGCTACATAGCACAATCTTTTTATGTGCTATGTGCTAAATAGCACATTTTGTGTGTTATATGTTCACAATATAGCCCTGGAGTGTGTGGAATAGTGAATTGTGCTATATAGCACAATCTCTATTTTTGCTATGTGCTACATAGCACATCACTAATTGTGATATGTGCTACATAGCACAATATTTGTGCTATATGCTATGTGCTATGTCTCATATAGCCCACTACATATCATAGCATATAGAGTAAGTGCTTGTCTTATATGTGGTATTGCAAATAAGGGATAAGATTCATGCTGCATATTCTTTTCAGCAATCTGCTTTTGTTGGTTTATTGAGACTTAAATTAGATGTGTTGTCTTCTTTGTTTCACAGGCACTACTTGCAGAAGTAGAGACCAACATATCACAGGAATCAGAGCACTTTAAATTTTGTGTTACCATGGAGAGGACTTCACATAACGTGGGAGCCAGTTTGATGAAGCCTTTTCCTCCTGTGGATTTTAAGCAGAGAACTAGCAAGGTGGCACTTAATGGGTTCTACCATTGTGTAGGATGTGGATTCTCGTTCGATGCCAGAAGCTTGGGTGTATTCTCCCTGCCTTGCACCCATGTGTACCATATGCTATGCTTCGCGCATGTATGTAGGGACTATGGCTATTGTGTTGCACTAGATTGCAACATGTCTGTTCCCCCTAGAGCTAAGCATATGATTGGTCTGAAGGTGAAGAGTGAGATGAAAGAATCAAGTGCAGGTAGTCACTGTGTCACTACTATTGCAGGCCCACTTTCCATTGGTAGTTTAAACTCTTGCATTTAATGAAATCATTTGCAGGTACAAACATTGCAGCAGAGACCTGTATACAATAATCATTGAGGACAAAAACAGAGAGAGTCTCTACGCAGGCCACTGGTAGGTACCAAAATCAGTATTTATGTGTGTATTTTGGGATACTCCAAGTGAGACTTTGTAAATAGCTTGCTTTGTAGAACAATCATCGCATGCTTGCTCCAACAAGATGATGCATTCCACAAGGAAGAATGGCTTGATTACCCCAGGGATGCAGCCAGGCCTTGAAGCGGAGTCTACTCGCGGGATGCAGCCAGCCCTTGAAGCGGAGTCTGCCGTAGGGGATGTAGTACGTGGAGTAGTTGAAGACATCTTGATGGCAAAGTCTTCTGCAGTCAAATCACCTAGGCAACAACTAACTCCAAGAAGGCTGTTGCATTCTCCGTTGAGTGCCAAAGCATCACCAAGTGTGGACACTAGAGATGATGCATCAGATGAGGCAGTTGCAGATGCGGTGAAAGCAACACCCCCTCCAGCGAGGAAGAAGCCAACACCAAAGCGCAAGAAATCGACTCCCAAGAACTTAGGTGGAAGTCCCACAATGGATATACCTCTTGATTCATTTAGGAAGAGAAAGAAACCAAATGCAAAGCAATGAGTGTGTTTTTTTTGTAACTGCATGCAATTAGAAGATGTCTTTAGAAGGCATGTGCAATCCATTGCACCCCTATTGTATCCATGCTCATTGATGAATCAAGTGTTGGAATTTGTTAGTGACATGCCTCTTAATTCTTTGCATCGAGTAGTTGCAAACTATTTGATTTATTTTCTGTACATGTTTAGTAATATGTTTCTACTTTCTCTTGTCGTAGATAATCAAGAAGCCGAAAAAAGAGGAACTTGCATGAGACGCACTCGCTCTTCAGGGTTTCTAGATGAGGGGTCTGTAGGTTCACTGACTCAATCTTATCCTGTGAAGAATCCAAGAAGGGGTGCTACAGCTTCTAGGGGGGGTACAGGCAAAAAAAAAGTGTCTTTTGATACAGTTGAGGGGTCTGTAGGTTCACTGGCTCAGTCTTATCCTGTGAAGAATCCAAGAGGGGGTGCTACAGCTTCCAGGGGGGTTATAGGCAAAAAAAAAGAGTCTTTTGATACAGTTGATCCCTGCACACCTACTAGTACTGCTAAATTTGTTCCAAATGTGCCTAATGCAGTTGATGTGCAGGTTGTGCATGATGATGTGCATACAGATGTTGATCGTGCTAAACTTGAAAAGGGTACATTACCCACCCCCACCACAGTTGAATCTGGCACAGATGCCATTGATGATGCTATGGTAGTTGATGCCTGCACAGATGCCATTGCTGATGGTACGCTAGTTGAGGCCTGCACAAATGACATTGTGGATGCTATGGAAGTTGATGCTCGCATAGATTCTGCTGCTGATGGCAATGTTAATGATGGTGGAACAGAAAGTATTGTTCATGTTGTCATAGATGCCCTTCTTGATGCAGTTGTGGCTATGGGTGCATATGTCACTGTTGAATCTGGCACAGATGCCATTGATGATGCTAACACAGTTGATGCCTGCACAGATGCCATTGTTGATGCTACGGTAGTTGATGCCTGCACAAATGACATTGTAGATGCTATGGAAGTTGATGCTCGCATAGATGCTGCTGCTGATGGCAATGTTAATGATGGTGGAATAGAAAGTATTGTTCATGCTGTCATAGATGCCCTTCTTGATGCAGTTGTGGCTATGGGTACAGATGCCACTGTTGAATCTGGCACAGATGCCATTGATGATACTACCACAGTTGATGCCTGCACAGATGCCATTGCTGATGCTACGGTAGTTGATGCCTGCACAAATGACATTGTGGATGCTATGGAAGTTGATGCTAGCACAGATGCTGCTGCTAATGGCAATGTTAATGATGGTGGAACAGAAAGTATTGTTCATGCTGTCATGGATGCCCTTCTTGATGCAGTTGTGCCTATGGGTATAGATGCCACTGTTGAGGATACCAGAGGCATGGGTGAGGAGGTCCTCATTGAGAGAGAAGTTGGAACACGTGAGGCAGTGGGTGCAAGTGATGTCACAACTCAAGCCCAGGTGGTCTGTCCAAGTGATGCAGCTGATGACATTGTTGATGCAGAGGAGGCAAAGGGTACAGATGCCGCTGTTGAAGATATGGGAGGCTTGGGTGAGGAGGACCTCACCAAGAGAGTACCTGGAATAGGCTCAGCAGTGGGTAACGGTGATGTTGCGGCTTCTGTCGACACAGCTGAGGCATACGACAGAGCAGTTCAATCGGAAGAGGCAATGGGAGAAGTTCTCGTGGCTGCTACGGACATGAAAGAGGCAAATACACATAATACAACTGAGGCATGTATAGAGCAAAACAATGAGGTAGGGAAAGGCGCAGAGGTGCCCACTGATAGAGCAGCTCAATCGGGAGAGGCAATGGGAGAACATTTCATGGCTGCTGTGGACACGAAAGAGGCAGTTGCACATGATACAACTGAGTCTTGTACATATCCCACTGTTGGGAATAGCAAAGGTAAAAGTCCAGAGGTCCCTATGGGTCGAGCGGATGCTACAGATACAGATGAGGCAGGTACAAAGAATGCTGATAAAGAGGCCAAAAATGGACATGAATATGAGAGGCAAGAGAGGCTGTGTCTTGTGGTAATGCCAGTACAGATTGTTGCATTGCCTCCTGCGTCTTTTGAGGACAAGAAGAGAAGGGACAATTTATGCATCATACTAGATGTGAATGGGCTTCTCATAAGGAGGTATAAGGTCTCCTTCTACAAAGGAATAGCGAGAAGCAGTATTCCTGATTGGGCAAGATCAAGGTATCAGGTAGTCACTGCGCCAAATGCTACAGGAAAGATGCAATTTGAATATGTGGTCAGGCCCAATGCGTCAATCTTTTTTCATGCACTGCTGCAAAGAGCACAAGTTGCACTATGGAGCTGCATGACCCAGGACAATCTAGCACTTGCTTTGAGTGCATGCTTTCCTAGGCTGAACAAACAGCATTTCCTCGATATTATTGGTCAAGAGGGGTGTAGAGAGGCGAGCTTCAATCTAAATGAAGTTCCTGGGATCCCTCCATGTAGAGATAACACAAAGCCCATATTTTTCAAGTGTTTGAAAGACTTTTGGAAGCACCATCCTAAGTTCAACTATGATAATACACTGGTGGTGGATGACACACTCTACAAGTGTCTGCTCAACCCTCCCGGGACTTGTGTCTGTCCTACTTCATTTGAACCAGCAGATATTTGTCAATCCCCAATTTACCTAGTTAGCACATTGTTCCCTTGGTTAGTCAAGTGGATAGTCTCACCCATCCCTAATGCTTATGCAAAGATGAACCAGTTTGAAAATCCTTCGGACAGTGTGTCTGCTCGTGTCATCAGCCACTATAGAAGTCAACGAGAAGTATGTAAGGAAGGTTGATTGTGGTTATGGAATCATGTATACAGCATTTTGTGCACTGAATGTACTTGCGATTACTATACAAAAAATTGACCTGTTCAAAGTTCTCTAAACTTAATGATTGAATGATGTAATTTTATTTTGGTGATATGATGTAATTTTATTTTGCTGATATGATGTTGTCATACTCTGATAGAGTCCTGCTACATGGCACACATAATAGCATAGACAGGACCATCGGGCTATTATTACACATAGTTATGCTATATAGAACTCATACTGCAAGAAATACTATGACATAATAGCATAGATAGGGAGATTGGCCTCTTATTACACACACTTACGCTATATGGCACACATAGTGCTCTCAATATGTAATATAGCTCTTTCACATACCACACATCATAACATAGACAGGAACATTGTGCTATGTGATACACACACTTTTACTGTATAGCACACATGTTGCTATCTTACTACAATAGAGTCCTTTTATAGCATAGACAGGGACATTGGGCTATTATTACACACACTTGTACGATATAGCACACATAATAGCCTAGGTAGAGACAATGGACTATCTTGACACATTACTTGGCTACATATCACATATAGTAGCATGTACACAACTCCATAACACCCAATGGGTAGCTATTCATAAGAGTGAGATGATTGTAAGAATGAGACATGTTTACCTGAAATTCATCAAGAAAGTGAATGGGATGCTCTTGATAATGTTTTCTTCCCAATCGTTTCCGACAAATATCTTGGCTAAATTTTTTCAAGGTGCAACATGTTCACAATAGTAACCTCATTATCAGAAATGTGTGTGATTCTATGCTATGTGCTCTGTGTGGTTGTATGCTATGTGATACATAGCACAATGGACATGTGTAAGGAGGTACTGAATGGTGAAGGCTATATAGAACATAATATAAGCATGTTAAATAGGTATCATGCTGCTTCATAGGGCATGGCATTGTAAATGGTTTCATGTAGTTCCAGAGATAAATAATATGTCTTTGAGGTAGCATCTACCAAAGGCATGTCAAACTTGATTGCCCGAACAAGGTGAGAGTACAGGTTAGTAACTCCCCTATCATCAAGTAGAGTGTAGTGATTTGGGTCCCCCTCTTGCTGTTGATAATAACACCCTGCGACAACATAAGTGTTTTTATCACATTTGTTTTTCCACTTATCTCTTAAGATGCAATTTGTCATCCACTTTCTCTTTGTACATCTCAAAAGAAAGAACTCTACACCTTCTGCATTGCCATCGTCTGCATTGACTGCAAAGTTATCACCTTCAATGAGATACTCACTCAGCATATCCTGGGATCCCTCAAACATTGCAGCTTCATCTTCTAGTACCTCAGTCTCTTCTGCTACCTCAGAGAGTGGTTAGTGGTTTCAATGCCTTATGTGTCCACTTTCCTGCATATGATTTGCTGGAACAAGTCCTCCAATGGACCTTCATGCAAGCATCACAAAAACAAGAAAGCCGCATGGTCCTTAATTGAGTAGGATCATGACGACAAAAGCCTGAAATGCAATGGAGTGATCGAGATCCTCGTACTCTCTCTCAACCCATAGATTAGACATGTCCACTTCTGTCTCTTTTACTAGCCAAAATTTCCTGTTTATAGTAGGACCTGCTTTAGTGGATTGTGCATAAGAGCTACATGCAGCATTGGACATTGTTCTCGTAAAAAATGCAACCACGTCTGTAGCTTGCCTAAGAACAACTCCATTACTCTTGAGTTGTTCATGTGTAAGGGATCTCTTTATCACAGCGCCAGCGCCATCATGCTCCCCCTTGCCATGGCCAGAGCCAAAAAAATTCCATGTCATCTCTGTACCTGTTAGTTGGTAATATCTAGCAACAAAGTAAAATGGCCTTGTAGCCTTGAATTGCGAGGCTGCACCATCTGACCACACCCAGTGCTTCTTGAAATTCAGCCCCTGGTCTTTAAGCCATTGATCACAAAGAAGAAAACAATGCTGGACAAATAGCGTATCATGTTGCCTATCATCGGAGATGTAGAAATGCATATGCTTGATAATACTGTCATCTTTGTTGTCACGCATGTACGTTATGTGAACAAGGATGGTGCATTGATCTGTATGCCAATGCATGAATTGTACTTCATTTTGCTCTGTGAACGAGTAATTTTCAGCAAAGTCTACTACAGATATAATGGTATCTGAAGGAAACACCTTCAAACATTCTCTATATTGATGTGCCTGCCATCTGTAAGTGAAATTGTGCTCGATGAAGATTCTGATGTCGTCTTTTATCCTCCCTGTCAGCTCACTTTAAAGCCACCTGTTTGAGTGACAACATCTTTCTCTTACTTAGACCATGCTTAGTTTGAACTTTAATGTCCTCGAAGACTTGCAGTGGAACTGTCTTTGTCATCTCTGCAAGTTCTCGTGGACAAAGGTTGAGCTTTTCCACACCACAGTTTTTGCATTGGCCCATCAAGCAGGTGTGTTTATGGAACATATCCTCCTCAGCCTTTGTACATACGCATGATTCCCACAACTTTGTGATCCCTGAAAATGAGTGCTCAACGGCAAGACATTCTGCATTCACCCCATCTGATTTGCAAACATTGCATTTACATGTACATGACCTCCCATGAAAACCAAAAACAGATGAGCGCATAACATTAAATGCATCTTTGAGATACATCAGTTTGATATGATAAACACAACAGCAAGTATTTCGATCTTTCAAATTTCGCACGAACCAAGGCTTCAGCTTCTCAAAGGACCTTTGCCCAATTGTCACTTGTGGGTGGCTATCTTTAAACTTCAAGAAATACACTGTCTGCTTGAAAAAAAAATGCATTAGAATTACATTTTGCTATATATCACACATAATAGCATAGCTACAGATGCATTGGTATAAATACACATAGCTATGCTACATAGCATACATGATAGCATAGATAGATAACTCAGCTTTCATTACATGCTCAATTTTGTTATATAACACATAATAGCATAGATAGGGATTTTTAGCTGTTATTACACACACATCACACACGTCTGCTATATAGCACACATAGTGCTCTCATATTATAACACAGTTCTTCTACATAACACACAAAAGAGCATAGACATGGATATTGTGCTATTATTACACATATCACACTCTGCATAGCACACATAATAGCATGGACATGGATACCGTGCTACTATTACACTAACATCTGCTATGTAGCACACATAGTGGTTGTCATACTCTGATAGAGTCCTGCTACATGGCACACATAATAGCATAGACAGGACCATCGGGCTATTATTACACATAGCTATGCTATATAGCACTCATACTGTAAGAAATACTATGACATAATAGCATAGATAGGGACATTGGCCTCTTATTACACACACTAACGCTATATGGCACACATAGTGCTCTCAATATGTAATATAGCTCTTTCACATACCACACATCATATCATAGACAAGAACATTGTGCTATTCTTACACACACTTTTACTGTATAGCACACATGTTGCTATCTTACTACAATAGAGTCCTTTTACATGGCACACTTATAGCATAGACAGGGACATTGGGCTACACTTGTGCAATATAGCACACATAATAGCGTAGGTAGAGACAATGGACTATCTTGAGACATTACTTGGCTACATATCACATATAGTAGGATGTACACAACTCCATAACACGCAATGGGTAGCTATTCATAAGAGTGATATGTTTCACTTGAGAGTTATTCATTGTAAGAATGAGACATGTTTACCTGAGATTCATCAAGTAAGTGTATGGGATGCTCTTGATAATGTTTTCTGCCCAATCGTTTCCGAAAAATATCTTGCTTATTTGGAGACACCCTACTGTGCTCTATCCAAAATGTAATAATTGTCTGCTTCAATTCCTCCGATAAGGACCCAGCATTTCCAGACTTCCTTTTGCATAAGTCGAACCTCAGCGTACTTGACATAGGATCACTGTCAAGTCTACCCAAAGCTGAATATAAATTCCTTGGATGAACATTTAATAGCTTTGCCACTTTATGTAGAGTAACACCTCTACCTTGGATCCCATTATCATGCAGTAATCCATTCACCAGCATGCTGAATGTGCTTCGTTTTAAAAACATCTCGTCAGCTGATTTTGGAATCTTTAATTCCTGTAAGGAGACCTTGAGTGCAGAAATAAGGCCATTTGCAGGAAGATACAAATCTTCACAGAATGGCAAGATTCTATCATCATTGAAAACACCTTGAAGAATTGCATTCTTATCTTCTTTCCCATAACTATGCAACTGTCTCACAATGTGCTGAACAATATTCTGAATAGTATGTTGCTTCTTGTTTTTCTTTGTGTGTACATCGACGTCCTCCCTATGACAATCTTCCGCTCCAATGTTGACGCTTGGCTGTACTTGCTTTCTTGCACGACATTGCTTTCTGTACTCACGTTAAGCCTTTGCTTCATACTTCCTCACTGCAATAATTTCATCCTCATTTAGACAAGCCTTTCTCTTGGAGTGCACCTGCGTATGAATGGTGTCTATTCCTGTGCCTCATCATAAAATCCGTCGTCCACCATCCTGGAACAGTCTGCAGTAGTTTGAAATGAATGAAGTCGTACAAAACTTCCTGATTGTAATAGTGAACTGAAATCCAGTTGTGCTGCATTGTTGAGTTCAAGAAGCTCCATTGTTGCTTGTGAGGAGGTATGAGTTGGAACCAAAGCAAGAGGAAGGGAGTCTCCATCATCCATATTCTGAACAGGAGAGTAGGAGAGAGAGAGAGATGGAGATGGGCATTGGAGGCCATCTGAGAGAGAGAGAGAGAGAGAGAGAGAGAGAGAGAGAGAGAGAGAGAGAGAGAGAAAGGGAGAGAGAGAGGGAGAGGTCCACGCGTGCTAACCGCTCCATGTCTTTCAATCCGAGTAGTGGAGTTGTGAAGTCAGTTATCTTACCTATATTCTTTTAAAAATTATTGACATTAAATCCCAGCTATGGTGCCATCCATAGCATCATACTTGGTGTCCATGGACACCAAGTATTTAGACACCATTCTATGCTTTCACCCATATGCATTCTTTGTTTATGAATGTGTGTGTATGTGTTTTTTGTTTATGCATGTGCTCTCTCTCTCTCTCTCTCTCTCTCTCTCTCTCTCTCTCTCTCTCTCTCTCTCTTTCTTTCAAAGACACAAAGAGTGTGTGTGTGTGCGCGCGCGCACGCGAGAGAGAGAGAGAGAGAGAGAGAGAGAGAGAGAGAGAGAGAGAGAGAGAGAGAGAGAGAGAGAGAGAGAGAGAGAGAGGGGAAGGGAACATGAGAAAGAGGAGAGGGAAGGAGAATACTTGGCTCTCCTTCCTCTCCTCGTGTGTGTGTGTGTGTGTGTGTGTGTGGGGGGGGGGGGGGGGGGGGGGGGGGGGAGAAAGAGAGAGAGAGGGAGAGCGCGGGTTACCTCTTTGCTTGAGAGCCAAAAAATCAGATATGAGATCTAAGTTTTTGGGCGCTCTCGGTTTATGTTTTACCCCTGTCGGCGTTGCTATGAGCGTCGCTATGGGCGTCGTTATGAGCGTCTCTATGTAACAAATAGCATAGCGACGCTAATAGGAATGCCGTGGATTTTCACTTTTGAGCGTCGCTAATGTGAAGTACCCCTTGTAGTGCTCATAAGGGGTAATTTAAGAACTTTATGGAGTTGCATGTAGTAGCACCATGTGTCGGTACACGGTGCTATCGAAAGATTCATAAGGGCTAATTTGAGCACTTTTTGGAGCTGTCTGTAGCACCAAGTGTCAGCACGTGGTGCTAAAGCAAGTTGCAAAGGCACTAATTTAAGCGCTTTGTGGAGCTCCTATAGCACCACGTGTCAGCACATGGTGCTATATGAATCTTCAAAGGGGCTTTAAGCCATTTTTGGAGTTTCTTGTAGCACCACATGTCAACACATGGTGCTATGGGAAGCTTCATAAGGGCTAATTTAAGTGCTTATGGAGCTACTTGTAGCACCACGTGTCGGCACATAGTGCTATAGGAAGCTTCATGTTTTTTAGTGCTTTGTGGAGCTTCTTGTAGCACCACGTGTCGGCACGTGGTGTTATAGGAATCTTCAGAGAGGCTTTAAGTCCTTTGCGGAGTTTCTTGTAGCACCATGTGTTGGCACATGGTGCTATTGGAAGCTTCATAAGGGCTAATTTAAGCATTTTATGGCGTTGCATGTAGCAACACATGTCGGCACATGGTGCTACAAGAAGCTTCAAAGAGGCTAATGTAAGAGCTTTGTGGAGCTTCATGCAGCACCACGTGTCTGCACGTGGTGCTATAAGAATCTTTAAAGGGGATTTAGGTCCTTTGCAGAGTTTCTTGTAGTACCACGTGTCGGCACGTGGTGCTATAGGAAGCTTCATCCAGAATGGTAAGTCTTAGAATGCACTGGTTGCAAGATAATCCGAACAAGGGCGGACCCAAGAACAGTGGCTATTTTTAGCTCATGCTGCAAAGCGAGCACTTCTCTCCAGATGCAATCACCTATGCTTTCATCTTGAAGGCATGTGGAAACTTGGAAGATGATGAGATGGGAAAAAGAATTCATGATGATATTGTTAGTCAAGGGCTATCCAGTATATCATTTCTTTGAACGCATTGCTTGCAAGATATTCCCAACAAGGGTAGGCCCAGGAAGCTCTAGGCTGTTTTCATCGTATGCGAAGCAAGGGCATTCCTCCAAATGTTATCACCTACGATTGCATCTTGAAGGCATGTGACAATTTGGAAGATGCTGAAATGAGAAAAATTTGGAAGACGTTGAGGTGGGCAAAAGAACTCACGATGATCTTGTAGTAAAGGGCTGTAACATTTAATGGGAAATTACTTATGTGTAGAAGAAATTACATAGACATAGTGAGCATTTTATTACGAGAGATTCCTAATGAGCATAGCAAGAGTTCTTGGTTGGAGAGAGATAGAGAGAAACAAAAGCATAACAACTAGTTAGAATTAGGCATGAACAATACTTCAAAAGAGAGAGAGAGAGAGATTAACCCTTGACAACAATTGAGGACCGGATGCACATGGAGACGGTCCCCCCTCCAATAGGCTTTGTATTATAGGTTTCCCCCATCAAGGGAGACATTTTACAATACATTTCTTTGTGTTCCTTCAATAAATTGCTAGTGCAATGAAGATGGAAGTTTCAAACACTAAGCTAACACTTTTTTGAACACAACATCAATTCCTCGTTGGTCTCAGACCCAAGACCTCACACACCTTTGAAGATGATGAGAGCTAGCGGGGTATGAGAGTAGATCTTAGAAGAAAAAGAAGTAGTCTTACGAGAAAGAAGTAATTATCCTCACATAATCACTCATAATAGCTTAGCATAGCTTAGTAATTAGCATGGTAGAGGAGATGAGCATACTTTGGAGCTTGTCTCTTGGCTGGATTTGCATCCCAAGCCAAGAGTTTGTTGGTGTAGGCCTCACTTCTCACAAGCTTGGAGTAGATGAAGAGCTTTCTATTAAAGCTTGAGAAGGAGATAGACTTTCTTCACTTGTAATGGAATTAGCATTTTAACTTGAAATGGAGCGGAAAGTGAATAACATATTGAGCATTTCCTTGAGCATACCTTTGTGTATAGAAGTAGAGTGAGAAAGAAAGTGCTTGGATGGAGAGAGCAACACTAACACATTACTTTCATTAACATGGCATGAACAATACTTGTAAAAGAGAGTGAGAGTTTAGAGAAATTGACACCAATAGAGGACCGGATTAGTTGGAGCCGGTCCCCCCTCTAATAGGCATTTGTATTATAGAACTAATTGTGTTCCTTGACACCTTCTTGATGAGGTGAAGATGGCGAGCTTCACTCACCAAGCATTACATAACAACGATAATAAACATGATTAGCATGAACTTGAATAATGTCCAGCCTCAATCCCAAGACCTCAAACACCATGAACGGTGAGGAGAGCTGGCAGGGAGTGAGGAAGAAGAGAGAAGTAGAAGTAGCTCTACGAGAAAGCAATAACCCCTTGCACATAATCACCCATAGCTCTTGTAGCATAGCTTAGCATAGTAATAATGGATATTAGAGAGATTGATAAGCAAGCATAAGCATTCTCTTGTGTGGATTTGCATCCATAGCCAAGAGCTTGTTGTAGTAGGCACTCAACTTCTCAAGCTTGGAGAAGGAATGGAGTTCTTGCTTCACAAGAGTGTGTGAAGGAGAGAATGAGAGAGAGAGAGAGAGAGAGCTCCTGGTATGCTCAAATGAGAGAGAGAGAGAGAGAGAGGTAGGTAGCTTGGTCGACCCCCTTTCCTAGGATTCCCTTGAAGCTCATTAGGCCATGTAGCCTTCTAGCCAATGAGAGCTTGGCTCCCTTTGGGGAAAGTTGTGTAGTCTCTTGACAAGTGTCCTTCTTTCCCTCTTGTGAGGTTAAGCTATCCTTGCTTAAGCATAGCCCTTGCTTAACCACAGCCCTTGCCTGCTTGAGCAGTGTGCCTCTACACCTGACATGTGGCCCCTTTCCTCTCATGACAGTATGGGCCCTTGGTGAGGTGCATACATACTACTCACATCCCTCCTTTTTAGGGCTTTTCCCCTTCTTTATAGCAAAATCTTTGAACTTGGTAAGCAGGCAGGCCCCCTACTTAAGCACATCCCTTGCTTAAGCAAGCTACCCCCTTGCCTGCTTGGACCTTAATTGCCTAAAGTTTAAAAATTAAAGACTATATCCTAAGGCTTTTAACACTTACCTTTGGAGGCTTTAATGAAGTCAACCCTAAGGTCTTTTGCTCCATTGGTTAGCCTTGCTCTTTGATAGACCATTTCTCATTTGGCCCCCTTTTCCATTGGCCCCATGTTGAAATAGATCTATAAGCACATTTGTAACTTAACCCTTGTTTCCGTTTATTCTCCCACATTAAGTGATCAGTTTAATATGAGAAAATTATTTGGGTTTGTTAGATATTAGATGTTATGACATTACCTCTCTCTTGAAATCATAGTCGTCCTCGACTATGAGGTAGAAGAGATAAAGTCGTAGTCATTAGTCAATTTTACTTAGCGGGAAGAGGATCCATTTTTACACTATGTTATCTTTCCAAGATGGATGACTAATCCATTTGGTGCTTGGGAGACATAGCTACCGCAAGCATGTATGCTCTTTAGTCCATTTCATTCTCCCAAAGTAGAGTGACAAATTCTACTTGGTGTTTGAGAGACGTCCTCACCACAAACATGATTCTAAGCATGCATACTATTTAAAATTGTGCACCATAAAAAGAGAACTAGTCTTATAAGACAAAAACATGGATCACTGAAAATAAATTTGTACATTTGCTTACCCTAATGTAGCATTGTAAGCATTGACAAGGTTCATACTATCCTTAAGCTGTATGCCTTGCATCCATCTAGCATCTTCAAAAGGATAATTTTTGAATTTAATAAGATATCGTCAGATAATCTTACTATGTTGTAGTACCTTGTCTTCATGCCGAAGGATAGCTTCGGGTTGTAGCACCTCATTTCGGTCTTCAACTTCGGGAGGGTCTTCAATAATTGGTTCACTTGGTGGCTCTCCATTGTAGGGCTTGAGTAGGCTCACATGAAAAGCATTGTGTATGAGCCAATGGTTGGGCAACTCGAGTTGGTAAGCCATCTCGTTGATGGGCTTTAAGATTTTGAAAGGACCATAGTATCTTTTTGCTAGCTTAGCATAATACTTTTGATGGCCAGTAGGATTTTTGCCCGTGGTTTGCCTTAATCGAGCCTTAGGAAACTTAAGCAAGACCCAATCATTTTCTTTGAATGTTAAGGCCGATCTGTGCTTGTCAGCAGCAGATTTTTGCCTTTGTTGAGAGATGGATATAGCCTCCTTAATCTTTTGAAAAGATTCTTGTAGATCACGGCTATACTCATCGGCAGCGAAGATCTTCCCATGTACTTTGAGTAGCAAGGGACTTTTAGGTCTTTCCTCAATGATCTCAAAAGGTGATTTTCCTGTAGAAGTATGTGAAATATTATTGTAGGCATACTCTACTAGAGGTAAGTATTTTTCCCATTGGGAGCATTGATCTACTTCGGTGAGATAAGTCTTTAGTAGATCGAGTATCGTAAGAATAGCTATCTCACTTTGGCCATCCGTTTGTGGGTGATAGGCCGAAGAGAAATTCAATCTTGTTCTGAGATTTTCAAAGAGACCTTTCCAGAAATTACTGGGCATTGTAGGATCTCTATTTGACAGATGGATGTTGGTAATTTATGGTGTTTGAAAATCTGAGATATGAAGAGAGTTGCCATTTGGTGTGCCTTAATAGTCTTTTTGACAGGAATAAAGTGTGCTTGTTTGCTAAACCTGTCAACTATTGTCCATATTCCCGTATTTCCATGGATAGACTTGGGTAATCCAAAGATGAAATCCATGGATATACTCTCCCATTGTGAATTTGGGATAGGCAATGGTTGGAGTAATTCAGGTTGCTTCCCTCTATCATATTTGGTATTTTGGCATACTACGCATTTTGAAACATACTCTTGTATGTCCATTTTCATGGTAGGCCAATAGAAATACTACTCCTTGAAGAGTAGGTTGAATACCTCTATGACCCGCATAGGGAGGAGCATGGGAAAGTGCATCGGTCACTTGATTGTGCTTACCAGCAATGTGAGCAATATGAAAAGTAAATTGCGAAAGAAAATTTACCCACCTCATTTGTTTGTTGGACAGCTTGGTTTGCGTTATGACATACTTGAGACTTTGGTGGTCGGTTCATGGAATAAATGCCCAAGACTCGTTCATCAGTATTGAGCCTTCGGCTCTCATATGCTATAGCATGCTCTTTTTGAAGAAAAACTGCTCCAAGGCAATCACCACAAGCATCACATTGGACCTCAAATGGCTTTGAGAGATCCGGAAGCACGAGGACTGGTTGGGAAATAAGCTTCACTTTGAGCTTATCAAAATCATTTTTCTCCTTAGCAGTCCACACATACTTAACGTTCTTCTTAGTTAAGTCATGTAGTGGTCTTGCTACTTGGAAGAATTTTGCTATGAAGCGTCTATAGTATGCGCACATACCAATAAAGCTTCTTAGCTCATGTAGATTCCTTGGGTTAGGCCATGACTTTATTACTTCTAACTTGGATGGATCCATACAAATACCATCTTGAGAGATATTATGACCTAGATATTGAATCTCTTGAAGGAAAGATTCGCTTTTCTTTTGGTTGAGAAAAAGCTTATTCTCCCTCAATGCTTGAAAAATCACTTGGAGATGCTGCTTATGTTCCTCCAAAGACTTGGAGTAGATGATGATATCATCAAAGAATACTCCAACGAATTTGCGGTAAGGTCTAATTTTTTTTTCCCATTAGACGATTGAATGTAGCCGGTGCATTAGTCAAACCAAAAGGCATGACTGAATATTCATAAAGACCAAACATTGTGCAAAACGCCATCTTTAGGATATCTTCATCCTCTATCCTTATTTGATGATAGCCACTCTTAAGGTCAATCCTACTGAATTAGGTAGAGCCTTGTAGCTTATCAAATATATCTTCTACCCAAGGCACGAGAAATCTGTTTTTGAAAGTGATATGGTTTAATGCTCGATAGTCCACACACATACGTTATGTACCATCTTTCTTTTGCACTAAAAGGACTGGAGAAGAAAAGGGAGAGGATTCCTCCTCTCGTATGGGAGAGAGTCTTCTTTTGGGGGTCTCTTCATGAGGCCTCCTAAGCTCTCTCTCCTCATGGAGAGGAAGGAAAATTCCATAAGCACGAATTTGTTGAGTAACTTTGGCTTGCAAAGCAGGGTTGCTTATAGCTTGCTGCAACCTAGTGATAAGATAATTCACAAACATGGGAGCATCATCATTAGCACCTTCATGTGCAAAATCAAAGCTATCAATACTCATTCTACTCTCTTGATTATTGTCATCCATGTTAACAAAATTTATGTATGTACTTAGTGTATGCTTTGGCAAATCAAAACTTTAGGTTGTCACTCCTCTTAGCCTTTGAAAATTGGCTCTTAAGTATCTACACCCATGGCTCAAAGTGGTTAATTATAGAGAGTATAGGAGTAGGTCTAACATAGCAGAGTTGCCGAGGGCTAGCTCCTTTCGGACTTCTTATGGCTCAATAATGGTAAAGCCGTAGGCAAGTCTAAAAACACTCCATTATTAAGCCCAAAGTCCCGAGTTGTGCACCATATCCCACATAGTGGGCTCAACAAAATCGATAATAGATCGTAGTTCCACTTACACTAATATAATTAACAGCATCAACCATTTATAGGCTACTTAAGGAACTCTCTTCTTAAGCAAGAAAAGAGAAACCAAATGCTCTGATACCAATGTAATGGAATTAGCCTTTTAACTTGAGTTGGAGCGAAAAGTGAATAACATATTGAGCATTTCCTTGAGCATTCCTTTGTGTATAGATGTAGAGTGAGAAAGAAAGTGCTTGGATGGAGAGAGAAACACTAACACATTAATTCATTAACATGGCATGAACAATACTTGTAAAAGAGAGTGAGAGTTTAGAGAAATTGACACCGATAGAGGACCGGATTAGTTGGAGCTGGTCCCCCCTCCAATAGGCATTTGTATTATA
The DNA here is from genome assembly GCF_014529385.1 of Adiantum capillus-veneris. Taxonomy (NCBI): domain Eukaryota; kingdom Viridiplantae; phylum Streptophyta; class Polypodiopsida; order Polypodiales; family Pteridaceae; genus Adiantum; species Adiantum capillus-veneris. The sequence goes on from NC_140942.1 coordinate 3,171,257, forward strand.
GATTCTTCCATGACGAAAGACTTGTTTATAATACAGCTGATTGTGTTCCTTGAGACCTTCTTGATGAGGTGAAGATGGCAAGCTTCACTCACCAAGCATTACATAACAACGATAATAAACATGATTAGCATGAACTTGAATAATGTCCAGCCTCAATCCCAAGACCTCAAACACCATGAAAGGTGGGGAGCTGGCAGGGAGTGAGGAAGAAGAGAGAAGTAGAAGTACCTCTACGAGAAAGGAATAACCCCTTGCACATAATCACTCATAGCTCTTGTAGCATAGCTTAGCATAGTGATAATGGATATTAGAGAGATTGATAAGCAAGCATAAGCATTCTCTTGTGTGGATTTGCATCCATAGCCAAGAGCTTATTGTAGCAAGCACTCAACTTCTCAAGCTTAGAGAAGGAGATGGAGTTCTTGCTTCACATGAGTGTGTGAAGAGAAGAATGAGCGAGAGAGAGAGAGAGAGAGAGAGAGAGAGAGAGAGAGAGAGAGAGAGAGAGAGAGAGCTCATGGGATGCTAAAATGAGAGAGAGAGAGAGGTAGGTAGCTTGGTCGACCCCCTTTCCGAGGATTCCCTTGAAGCTGATTGGGCCATGTAGCCCTCTAGCCAATGAGAGCTTGGCTCCCTTTGGGTCAAGTTGTGTAGTCTCTTGACAAGTGTCCTTCTTTCCCTCTTGTGAGGTTAAGCTATCACCCCCCTTGCTTAAGCACATCCCTTGATTGCTTGAGCAGTGTGCCTCTACACCGGACATGTGGCACCTTTCCTCTCATGTGAGTATGGGCCCTTGGTGAGGTGCATACATACTACTCAGATCCCTCCTTTGTAGGGCTCCCCCCCTTCTTTGTAGCAAGATCTTTGAACTTGGTAAGCAGGCATGTCCCGCTGCTTAAGCACATCCCTTGCTTAAGTAAGCTGTCCCCTTGCCTACTTGGACCTTAATTGCCTAAAGTTTAAAAATTAAAGACTATATCCTAAGGCTTTTAACACTTACCTTTGGAGGGTTTAATAAAGCCAACCCTAAGGTCTTTTGCTCCATTGGTTAGCCTTGCTCTTTGACAGACCATTTCTCATTTGGCCCCCTTTTCCATTGGCCCCGTGTTGAAATAGATCTATAAGCACATATGTATCTTAACCCTTGTTCCCGTTTATTCTTCCACATTAAGTGATCAGTTTAATATGAGAAAATCATTTGGGTTGGTTAGATATTAGATTTTATGACATCACTTCACACATGAGCTTGTGTGTGTGTGTGTGTGTGTGTGTGTGTGTGTGTGTGTGTGTGTGTGTGTGTGTGTGTGTGTGTGTGTGGAATAATGCCTTTCCAAATCAGCCCCCTCTCTCATCTTGGTTGACCCTTATTGCCACTTACTCATGCTGGCTTCTTATTGGCCCTTGAAAAGCATGGCCAATAGCATTTGAACAAGAGTTTTAGTCTTGTTGGCTTCCTACTGGCCCGTGAATATTTTAGCCAATAGCCTTTTAGAGGTCCAGCCAAAAGCCTTGTGATAAGTGTGCACCTTTTTCCTCTTTTTGTATATGCTCAAATAATAAATTTAATTATCTGAATTCCTATTTGACCTTTTAGTCTTCTGGCCAATAGGAATTAAGAAAATTTAGGAGCTGCTTAATTCTCATTGGACCTTTTGATTGTCCAATAGTCTTTTAGGGAGACTATTTCTTATTGGTTGTTTTTTTAAGCATTTATAAAATAGGAAATTTAGTTTACACTAGTTGAGCCCTCATTGGTGCACCTCTATGTCCATCTAATAGGATTCAGGCAAGAATTGGGGGTTTTCTTGCATGCTTGACATGTGTCCTATTTGCTTTGTGGAAAGTGTAGTGTGTGTGTATGTGTATGATTCCCAATCTATCCTCTTCCCAGCTCGCCCTCTCCTTTGTCTTCTTGCTGATTGTCTTTTGTTGACTTCTAGAGTTAGCACTTTTAGTCACTAAGCCAAGTTCCCATGGCCTATGACTTTGCCCTATGGAAGTCTTAATGGGGTTAAACTTAGGGGTCTTTTAAACTCCATTGATGTATTGTGATATTTAGCAGACCATCCCCATCTGGATCCCCAATTCTCGTCTTTTGGATCCCTTGTTAAGACCGGTCTAGCAGCCTTTCTAATATCCAACCTTTGCTCTCCCTTAGTATTTACCTATATTAAACGATCAGTTTAATATGAGAAAATCATTTGGGGAAAGTAGATATTAGGTTTTTATGACAAGGGCTGTTAAAAAGAAAACACGGTATGCTTTGCACTACCTTGGTCGACATGTATGCCAAATGTCGCAAGGCCAAGAAGCCTTGGGTTTTTTCAGCAAATGTGAAGCACTGAATTCTCTCTAGATGCAACCACTTATGCTTTCATCTTAAAGGCATGTGGCACTATGCAAGATGCTAACATGGGCAAAAAAAAAATCGATGAGATTCTTAGTCAGGAGTTGTTGACATTGCCGTGCAATGCAAAAAATAGAATTTTGGAATTTTTTGAGATGAGAAGAGAGGACAGCGTGTGAAAGGAAATGGAGAGAGAAGTATCTTGCACAAGAAGTATGCCACTTGTGTTTCTCTACACTCTTAGAGTCTCCTTCTTCTCGTACTCTTATGCATAAATAGAACAGTGCTGCTTGCTACTGCAATCTATCGACAACATTGGGTAGCATGAGTAGATTTTTGTTGATGTTGGTAGTAGCTCTATGGGCAATGGACCATGAATTATGAAGAAAGAAGGTAAACATGATAGAAAAAGTGACATGAAAGTTGACGTGAGAGAAAAATTCATAGAAGAGATGAATATGGAGATCACAATATACACATGATCTACATGATGATGGAGATTGGGGTAGACATGATCAACATGAGAGAATCATGAAAGACAAAGAGATGATGACAAAGAGGATGCAATTTAATATAGAAGGGATTGTAGCCATAGGGACGTAGTGGACAAATGACTTGCAAAAAGCATAATAATTGCAAGGATAGATATAATGGATATGATGGCAATTACTTTGTTCTTGAATACCATGACTATGTAGTAGGAAATGGACTACGGGGCAGGGCACGAGTTTCGTTTCTTATAAATTTTGTAGAGACACAATGCCAACTATCTGCCATACTTTGATATGGCACTCATGTAGACCATGCAATATCTTTTTTATTATATAATTTAAATTTTCCATGGTATCAAAAGTTTAATTATTGTTCTCTCTTTGTTCATAGGTCATCAAAGTCAAGCCTTTTGAAGTGCATACTTGTTCATGTGAAACCACTACACTCACTCGGGCCTTACCTGGCTACCACCTTGTATCATGATTTCCACTATCAGAGCCTTAGCTGATGCCAAGAGTCTTGCACTTGTAATTCTCTACAGCCAATATTGTTAACACTCTGTTGATGGATTAGGTTAATTGTGGAGATATCAACATCTAAGGGGATTATGAACATAGCATAGATGGGCCAAGTAGCGTGCTCGCCACAACTACCAAACAAGCAGTACTCTTAGGGGACTACAAACAAGGGATGAGGACTTTCCCCTCAATCTAAAGGTCTAAATAGAGCTAGAATCAACTGTTTTGATGAAAAGTTAGCAGTGTTCATCATCGTCCTTAACCAAAAAAGGGACAAGCAAGTGATCTAGAGTCTCTCTCTCTCTCTCTCTCTCTCTCTCTCTCTCTCTCTCTCTCTCTCTCTCTCTCTCTCTCTCTATGTGCAGTTGGGCAATGGAAATAAGCCACCAAGGTGGTGTCCAGACCTATCATGCCAGTTTGAGCCTTCTCTCCCTAGTCTGGGAGGGGCTGAAGTTGAATCTGACTGGAAAGAGCTAGAGGACTTCCTGCACTAGAGTGTTTAGTACTTGGAACATGCCCCCAGATGAGAACTTCATGGATACATTAGAGAGACATTGAAGCTGCTAACAAGGGAGGAAAGCAATGGTAGGAGGATGGGAGGGGGTAATGACTCCCATGAGATACATCCTCAACTACATTGGCCAATTCCCGAGGATTTTGACCTTGCAAGACCGTTGAACTCACCTTACCTCTACCTAGAGAACCACAAGTGATATCGTGCTTAGGAGCATAATGAGATATCAGGTAATGAAATGTGGGGTACAATTGCAAGAGCTTGTACTAAAGGTCCAAAAATACAAGTATTTAGAAATTCAACTTACAGAGGAGTAAGGATGCCTTACCACTGCTTACAAGCGGAAACATTGTCACATCTATGTTAGTTTAATAGGTTTTAGTAGAATACAGAGTTAATACTACTTTAAATGGTTTGAGTTTTTTATTTAAACAATATAGTGTAAAGTCCAAACAACAAAATGAGGCACCCCATCTTAGTACTTATAGCCTATTGATTGAGCCATTCTACTGTAGTGATTGTGGTGGAGCATATGAACTGAGAAATCATCACTAGAATAAATCCTAGGGGCTGTCTATGACATGGAACATAAACCTATCCCTGCTTCTCTTTAAGTTGAATCTATCTCTTGCATCTTTTGTATTTGTGTTAACTCCTCCTTCGTGTGTCACAAAAAGCACATATATTCACAACAATGGACATTTCAATTGCACAACCACGACTCCATCTTGACAACACTGCAAGGTCCTTTATCTGCATCCAATTCCCCATGCCTATGCATTTGCTTGGTCAACACATAAAGCCTACGGGGTAGGACATGGATTTCGTTTCTTATAATTTCTAGAGATACCACAGTGCCAGCTCTCCAACTTCTGCATGGCGTGCATTGTATATTTAATATTTTCACTCTATGCATCATTGCAATAAAAAATACTATTCACCAAACATCGTCCTCTGCCTTGCACAATTGGACGACACCCATACATGATTATCAGGTCAGTGGTGCACTTCAATATTTACACTATGTTGATGCTTTGTGTAATTTTAGAGTTTTTCAATGCTTCCTTTAGTTAAGTTTAGCTACATGTTTTTTCCTCTTTAGTACATACTTGACCTCAATCATTATATGTACATAATGATTACTTATGATTCACCAATGCAACTTATGTATTGTTGTACTCATTGCAATATTATTTTAATAAAACGTCTCTCATATATTGATGGAGTCATGGTACACTTCTAAATTTCACATCTCCTAGATTGGTTTCTTTTGTGTTCACTAATTTATTACTTCAATATTAATATATTTGTCTCTTGAAATTCACAAGATCACTCTTCTACCTCACGCTCCTATCAAAGAATAAGGCTAGAGTTAGTGATGGGTTCAGCTAGTTGGTTTGAATACAACAATCTCCCACTTGAAGGCCAACGTGGCCCAAGTGGTCTATGCATGTACAACCTATACAATGTGAAGCATTCTAGTGGCTTTAGCCTACACCTATCATATCAATGCAATGTGCAAACTGCTCTGAGGATAGGCTCTTTGTGATAGCATTTGTAGGGTTGTCATCTCGTATGAACCTTGACTATCCCAATGTGCTTGCTAGCTTAATAATTCCGTATCACATGATACCTGATCTCTATGTGTTTTGACTTGGAGTGAAGGTTCTTCACTGATGCAATGGCACTCTGACTATCACAATGCAACACTAGAGTCTGATGAATGCCAAGGTCTTCCACTAGAAGAGCTAACCATACAACTTCCTTGCTAGCAATTGAAACTCCAACATACTCTACCTCTATGGTGGAAGACAAAGTGAAATCCTAAAGACATGATCTCCATGACACGATTGCTCTAGCAAATAGGAATACATAGCCAGATGTGGATCTTTGACTATCCACACAACCCACATAGTTCGCATTGCACTTGCTTGTTATACCCTTAAGAAGGTATCTTAGAATGTGCTTCACTGCCTCCGAATGCTTGTTGCCAGGATTTGCCATAAATCTATTAACCACTCCCACCGCAAATGCATTGTTTGTTTTGGTGGCTTCCATGGCGTACATCTGAAGAATATGGTGCCCTTGCCATTTTCACTTTCTCAGCATTAGATTTAAGAATATTATTCTTGATAATTTTTGCGTATGCATGCAATTGGGATACTCAATTTAGCCTTCGCCTCTTGCATATTAAAACGTTGCAAGACCTTGTGGATATACATTTCGTGAGATAACTCTTGTATTCCATGTTCCCTATACCTCTTGATACACATACCAAGAAATTGATTTGCATCTCCCAAATCCTTCATAACAGATCATGTGCTAAGTGACTTCTTTTTTTTCTTTAAACTCCTCGGAAATGAGCATGTCATCGACATAAAGTATCAAGATGATAAGCAAACAATCATTCAACTTTTGAGTATACAAGTAGTGACCTTCTTCACTGCATACATAACCTTGGGATTTCATATACTTGTCAAATTTCTAGCACCACTGTATTGAGCCTTGCTTGAGTCCATACGATGCCTTACATAGTATACATGCTAGTTCTGCCCTTGTAGGCTTTGCACGGTCAACTTCAAAACCCTCTGGTTATTTCATGTAGACGTCTTCTTCTAGATCTCTGTGAGGACATTCATCTTCACATCCATGTGGACAAGTTCCATGGCTTTAATGGCTACTAGTCTTAGCACAAGATGCAATGAAATCATCTTGACTATTGGAGAGAAAATCTCATCAAAATACATGCCTTTCTTCTGCTTGAATTCCTTAGCATCCAATCTAGCCTTTTACTTGGGCTGTGGATCTTCAGCCGTGTATTTCTTCTTATACACCCATTTGCAAGGCATGGCTATTTACCCTCTGGCAACTCTACCAGTTCCCAAGTTTCATTTGCCATAATCGACTCATACTTTGATTGCATTGCTCACTCCACCTTCACACTATCTTCCATCTAAATAGCCTCTTGGTACTAGGTAGGCTCTCTGTAGTAAGTGACCAACAAACGGTCTAATCTTGGCTTAAAACGCTCAAGGGAACAAGAGACTTGTGTAGATCTCCTCAGTGCATGACTTTTGGACTTCGCTCTCTCTAGAGTACTACTAGTGGTAGGAACAACATCAATGCTCATACAATCTAAAATCAAAATAGTTTAAGATAGGTAAGTAAACAAAACATTGAAGTTGTTTCATTCCTTTCTGACTCATATGACCAAGCTAGCTACGCCACAACTTCGTAGAAGGCATCTCAACAACATAAATGGAATTCCCTTTCATAGAAGATACATAAAAAGAGCCAAAAATTTGGCCCTTCAATCTGACCAAATTTCCCTTGCAAATCATCAAGGAACCATTGCCAAAAAATAGAGGTAGTTAAAACACCGAGCAACAAAAAGTGAGCGGTAAAAAAACACGAGCCAAAAGCACACTTGCACACCAATAGCTATACAATTTTCATACTCTCCTTTTAACATAAACTTCAAATCTCTAAAGTTGAAACTTTTCTATTAGCTATCTTCTTAAATTCAAAATGGGTTTCTAAAAAAAAAAGATTTAAGTACTTACAATAATGTTCTCAAACCATTAGAGAGTCATTTAATCAAACATTAAGAAGGAAAGAATGAATGAAACCACAATTTAGCAAAAAGCAATGAGATTGTAAAACTATCTCACATTAAATTCAAAATAATCATGAGTACCTTCAATCAATAATACTCAAGAATCATCCTCTTATGAATTTGTCCATTTAAGGCAATAGCAAACTCCATAAAAAATTCATTCACTTGAGAGAAAATTTGCTTTGTAAATAGTTAGAGCCAATAATAATCTTTGGAGGTCATTTAACAACAATTACAAAAAGTCATTCACTTTCTGAACAAAGATCATCAATATACACACTAAATGGTAGAGGTCTTTGTTTTGGCCATCAATCATAAGCACTATTTGTTGCCATAGCCATTGAGGTCGCTTCAGTATAGCAAGGAAGACCACTACACAAATAATGCCAAAAGAAACAAAACACTTCAACCCTTCAATGGAGTGGAATGTATGAAATATTCCACACAAATGATATACTAAATAACCCAAGTCACCAATGTTTTCAAGATCACAAAAAAGACTAAAAGACTATGCTCACTAGTCATATAGGTTGCTAACAGGGTTTGCTTCATCATCCTCAAGCTCCCCTTCCCTCTCCAAGGGAACCCTTTTGTTTGCCGTTCATGGCTTGCACAAGAGGCCGAACAACACGATTCACAACACCTGCATCGCTATCAAAAGAGAAACAAGCACGCCCTGTAGCTTGATAAGCCTTCAAAATTTGTGATGTCCCACACCCTATCTCCAACACAAGAGCATCTTCCAAGCAAAGAAAAGCCAAAATAGCCTCCATAAAAGCGGGTGATTGCTCCATTGCTCCTCGATTAGACACCATTCCATATAAGACACTTTTCTTTGTATCTGGAAGGAAATGTGTCCAATAATCAATGTCTTGCACAATGTGCAATTTTTTGAAGGCCTTCTTGCTAGTAGTATGGAAAATCACAGGATGAGTATCCAAATGACGAACAAAAAAAAGGACTTGCAATCAAAACTGCAAAAAAACGAAAACAATCAAATCATCATGTGGACATGCTCATAGAAGCCTCTAAACCAATCATAAAGAGTTATCAAATGAGTACTTACAAAATATATTTTCTCCTCCTACATAGACAAGACCATATGCTAGCTTGTGCAAGACAAAAACACAACGTGCAATATCAAACCTTGGATTCAAACATACCGCTCAATCCATGTAATGCATGGACCTAAGTAGATACAAAAAAGTATACATCACTTAAAAATCAAAACTTATTTGCTTGATTTGAATGATTGGAAATATGACAAGGCTTAAGAGATTACCTATGAGGGGAGGCATCATGACAAGCCAACCATCGTCAGCCAAGGAAGCTGCCGCAACTGTCACACCAAATCTCACATGCTCTTCAGTGATTCTATTCCATTGTGGAACTTCTTGGAAGCCCTCCAAGCCAAATCCTATGGGAAAGTCTAAGAATATAAAATCTGCTGCCCATTTCACTTTCTTTCCCATCCTTAGATAATCCTTTGTCAATCCCACTACCAAGAAAAATTTATGTATTCTAGTGTACGCTTCATTCTTCTTCCCACTTGCAAAATCTTGGCCCATAGCTATATAGTCACCCACATCACACTCATACAATAAAACATCATTGCGACAAGAGAAATCGCAAGAGACACCATACAATAGACAAATGTAAACATCTCTTTTGCAATGATAAAATCACGTGTAAGGTATTGAAACTATTGAAGCCAAAAAAAGAGTATGAATTGCTAGATTTATATCTATATAGTTTATGACTTTACCTTTCTCAATCTCCCTTGTCTCTTTCATATCACCCGAAGTATTGGCAGCTTCATGCTCAACAATTGAAACTTCTACACCAAAGAATATGATTATGACAAGATAGAGTTTGAAACTAAGAAATAGACAACAAAAAAAACCCATAAATTTATTGTAATTTGCCTTATCATCATCATGTGCCTCTATAGTTTTTGCATTGTTATCCTTCTTTTCATTGTTGGAACTCATGGGTTGCTTCCACGCCCATGGAGTTGAAAGAGTTCTTGCTCTCTTGCAAGGACAACTCCAGGTTTAAGATCAATACACCAAGAATCATTTGCAAGCTCCCATGAAGACAAACCACCCATGCTTGTTGGATACACACAACTCACACTTCCCAAATCAAACCATGAGAGACATTGTATAGGGATTTCTTTCAATTTACCCTCTTTGACCAAAGTAGAAAGATATCTACAACACATTTAAAGCCAAAACATGGAAGCACCAAAGACCTATCACCTTTCATATAATGAAGCATTGATTGGAGGTTACTTGTAGATGACACGTTGGGCTGCTTGGTCAAGCTCTGTTGCCTTAGATTGTGTAGAGTCACCCTTGGAGCACCCTTGTACTCCGACTGTGCATCCCTTGTCCTCATTGATACAAACATATGATTTTTAGCTTCAAGCTTAATCTCCTCCATAGAAAATTGCAAGGTATAATCATGGGAAGCAACAGTGGAGATGTTAGATCACATAGAGAGCAAAAATCTCCTAGAGTAATTGTTGCTACACACTTGATTTTCTCCAAGAAAACTTCTTTTGCTAACCACCAAGAGAAGGCACAAAATGTCACACAAATGCTATGTACAAAAAAAGAAGATTATAGTATTTGGCATATTACCCTTTGTAGTCAATATCTCCCAAAGGCACAAAGTACATCTCTTGAATGCGCTTACTTGCATCAAGAAGGGATAAACAGTTTACTCTTTTTTCAGCCCGCATTTCTGTCATGGCAAGGCTCTTTAGCTTGCCCAAGGTGATGATACAATCTTTGCTATCAAACCATAGTGAAAAGACCTTCTCTTTCCATACATCACCAAGTCGAGGATTAAGGATACTCAATACCTAAAGAAACACAGCATCGATTCACCAAAGGAAAATTAGAGGATGGATAAAAAACAAACCTAATGAAAAAAAATTACTCACCATGCCCATTTTATCAGAGTACTTTCTATGGATGCGCACTTTCTCCTTCTTTTCAGATTGAAGTCTTTCCTCCTCTGGCTTTGTCTTTGCAATTATCTCCAATACTCGAGCAAGATCCGCTTTATACTCTACATGGCCATTGATTAATCTTTCAAAACATAGCAACACAATAAATACAAATATACAAATAAATATGTAAGTAATCACCTGAAAAACCAATTTTGCCAAATAGCCTCGAGTAAATGGAAACAAAGGCTTTTTTGCCTTGCTTTCTTTGTTCCTAGCCTTCTCAAGTATCCTCAATTGATCTTTTGGAAGACTCTTCATATAGACCCTTAACTCATGATCGCAAATATTATTTCATGTGTTGATGAGGGTATCATAAAATTGGCTTAGTGATGGCATGCTCATTCAATCTACCATGAGATATTAAAAATGCTTAACTTAGAGCGCCTTAATCTCTAATGTGAACAAAGATAAAGTCAATGAGATGAACACTTACAAATTGCCCCTTTGTAGATCTGCAAGCAAGGCAATTATTGGTATACGAGTAGGATCAATTAAGCTACACAATACACGAATATGCCTTGACTTTGAGTCTTTATAGCAGTCACCCTATGACTTGCATCCACGCAGTGGTATGGTGGTTGCCTTCCCAAATGAAAAACATCATTTTTTCATGGAACTGCCGACTTGTATTTTCACTCACGTCCTTTTCAAACTCTGAATCCACTTCTTGCCATAATGGAGACCACGAAGCACGAACCTCATCTGTCACTTGATTTTCTTCACCATTGGCTTTGCACATAGAGACAATGAAAGCACCCTTCTCTAGCACATAGTTTTCATATTGAAAAGCTATTTTCAAACCTCCTACATCTGGATGAAGACCTCACACTCGAGCATATTGTATTAATCTACAAAGAGGTAATCGAGGACTTTCATCTGAAGCTAGGACCCTACATTGAGCAATAACATCATTTCCAGGTACAATCATCATTTCCATCTCAGTCTCATCTAAATCAACATCTTCTTCCTTTTGTTGCTCCTCTTGAGGATCTGCACTACTAGGAGGTTCTCCTTGTTCATTTCCTTCTTCCAACTCTTTATTTATTAGTGAATCCTACTGAGCTGATCGAGTGCTCTCATTCACAAGCATGGAAAGAGAAGCTTCTTGTGTGCTATCACATGGCACAATTTCCAATGGGATAAATTATTTTCCACAAGTGGTATTTCTTTTCCTCATTGCCTACAAGATGTACAAAATGACAAAAAGACCCAAAAATGACAAGAGAAAAACCATGTCAAAAGATTGCATGTCAACAAGCTCTGTTTTTTAATATAAAAATGACAAGAGCAAAGCCATGTCAAAAGATTGCATGTCAACAAGCTATGTTTCTTCATACAAATAAAGACATCACAGACAAAGAAGCATTGCATGGCACAACACTTTAATTAAGAGCTTGTTGACATGCATTTTTTGTACTCTCTTAAAAAAACAAACGTGCATGCACAATTTTCATCCTAATAGAGAGACACTCAACTAACCTTGATCTTGAAGCCCAAAAAGTTGAACTTGAGTCAAACTTGAAAACTGGGACCATATGCAATTTGCAATTAATGGTTACTCTCTAACTCCTTGCCCTCACAATTTTGCAACCTAAAAGAGATATTAGTGTCAACTCCTTTTGATGGCTAGAACCCATACTATGAGATTTTGCATCATCATCTAGAAAAAAAAAACCCCACACGCTCAACATTACACATTATCAACCCTATGTAACTACTTTATCTCAAGGATCTCAATATAGATCTAGATGTAGAATACTCTCTCTCCCTCTCTCTCTCTCTCTCTCTCTCTCTCTCTCTCTTCAACACACTTATTTCCTGGAGACTAAAGAGATCTCCTCCTTTTATCACCCACAAAGGGCTCAACTTTGTATTTTCAGGAGAAGCACAAGGTCTGGCACCTCACTATGTTTGAAGACATAGAACACATCAAAAAAATGCACGGGGGCCTATGGAGCGAAGGGCATCACTCAGGTATACTAAGCCCCATTCTTTTACTTTGAAGGCTGGTTTGTGTTGCAGTTAAACAATGGTTTCAAATTTGGTTGACGTTATTATTGTCTATATTGAAGTTAGAAATCCCTTTCTGTTAACTGCCATAATATGAAGAAATTTTTACAGAGTCAACTAGAAGACAACTTTTGAACTTTGTGGTCTCCTCAAGGCTCAACTAGTGTGATGTTGGTCTTTGTTACATGAGAGTTTACTCAATGAATATTGCGATCGCAGATTGCCTCAAACTAAGTACTTGTACATGTAATGAAGTCAATAGGAGATCTATATTTGAAGTCTCCTTCAGAAGTGAACTCGGCGTAATTTTTGAATCCACCTGTATCATCAATAAATGTCTGGAGGCTTCATTTACATAACAAGTTTTACATTTTTGCTTTGATGGGCAATGAAATTGAGACTACAATGAAATCAAGACTGCATTATATACACAATTGCCGAATTTTGTTTGCTGCCAAATTTCGTTGCTCATTTCTAATGAAGCAAACATCATTTCTATTGTTTGTATTTAATGCTCTGTTGTAACGCCCTAATACATCCCTGCTGTAATGCAACAATTCTCTCTCATACGGTAAATAAAACACACAAGATGCTAGTTCTTTCTCTCATACGACAAACACAAACTGCAGAGGCAAAGACTTTACCTGTTTTGTCGACTGCATAGCCCATTGCCTTGGTCAGTCCTTTGGCCTTCAAAAACCAACGTGTTGACATGCTTCTTTCTCAAATTTCTCAACACACGTCCGTTGGCCTTCAAAAACTAGCGTGTCAACATGCTTCTTTCTGAGCAAGAGCTACATGTCCTTCATCAGGAAGCCTTCAAAAAAATCAACCCCTACAGCGTTTCAATTACTTTGTCAAGAAACCATTATAAAATTGTGTGTCAATACTCTTTCTCTTGAGCATTGAGCTCTCTCTTTAGATTCAGCTCTCTTTCACAAGGCTGACAACAAATGACAAAAAACTTTTGGACTTAAGTTTGAGTGCGTGAATGGCATTTTGACAAAAAATAAGTTAGTGTGAGAGTGATGTTCTAAAGTAAAATATAAAAGTAAAAATCTTTTTTGAATATTTGACATTAAATATGCCATTACTTGAAATAATCACACCAAACTAGAGACACTTCAAAGTTCGTCTTATTGTTGAGACCATGGCAACAAAATCTATTCAAATCACTTACCTTAACACTCGAACCCTATCAATTAGATATGAAATTGAGTTTTGTGATATCCTTCTATCTGATCTAAAGTCTCATTTTGAGATAGGATAGATGATATTGAGTTGCATCAAGTTGTGAGTGCAGAGGATGTTCTAATCCAGCAACCTCTTGTAAATATTAATGGTGAGCCAGGCTTTAAGCTAGATGGAGTTATTTACCAATGCTTCAAGCTTACAATAAAAAGACCTTTGCTACCTCTCTCTGAAACAGGAATGAGTGTTTTCTCACTTCTTCAAAGGTTACCTATTTCAAACTCTTTGGATGTTGCCTACTCAAGTGCTCTTAATATTTTGAAGGTATTTGAGCTGCCTCCAATCTACAATGGGTATGTGTTGTTTGAGCTTCCCCCTACAGCTTTAGGATCACCAATGCAAGGCATGGATCAAAGGTTTGATGGGCATGCTTGGGTGGAATACACAACATGTACTCAAAAAGCTTTCATGGCACTGTCAGATTAAGCCGATGTGCAGGTCACTTAAGATGCTATAATGTGGAATGTTCATTCCTTGAACGAGTAGGCAATGTTAATGAAATGCAGTGGAAAGGTAAAGCAAAGAAAGTGCCAAGGCTGGGTCCACTTACTGAGCAAAATGGGAGTTTCAGTTGCAAGCATTGTGGAGAGCGACCAGAGTGTGTTTTAGGATGTGAAGCCTTCATTTACTATTGTCTTCCTTTCAATAGAGAGCATACTACTAGATGTGTTATTCATATGGGAGAACATGATCACCCTTTTGAAACTGGTATTTCGATATTAAAGAAACAAAGCATAGAAATCATCATCAATGTGCAAGCAAAGAGTGGACCCTATGCTTCATGTAGAAATATTCAAATGTCAGTGACAAAGGATATGTTGATGGACATGTTTCTTGCTAAGGATGGAGAGGAAAGGGAAGACCTTGATGAAAAAAAGTTGAATGAGTTTCTACAATCTTTGACTCCTTTATGCCAGAGAAGATGCCTTCAACGATCTGTTTAATATGCAAGAAAGGTGGTTTCAATTGGAGATGGAGGGCTAGATGCAATTTTGTCATTGAAAAGAAGATGTAGTTATCCATATATTAAAAGCATCCTCTTTCATGGACAGCTAGCAGAGGACATTCAACCTCATGTTTTTAAGATTTCTATAGTTGGCCCTAGTTCTGGTTTAGATTTGGTGGACAAAATGAGACCTAGTGGAAGTATTAGTGATATGTGGGTACATTTTGACCACATTCAAGGCATACAAGGTTGGGTTACTATGGGAGCTCACGTGTATGATCCTTTTATTAGAGAGTTTCTCACTATTGCAATATGTGAGTTTAAGGTTCAAAACACTCATGCTGAAGTGCAGTTCTAGAAAATGTTAAACAATCATATGCTACAGAATGGATATGAGAAGCCTGAATTTAAAGGTTTTATGGCTAGTACTGTAGGAGAAAATTGGTTGGCCATTAGGACAGTGTATAATGGAGGCCCATAAAACAAGAAGGAGAGTAGAGAGATATCTTGCATCTTTCATTGGGAGAAAATCATGGTGGAACATACAAAGCGTTGTATAAAGCCTAAGTTTCAAGAAAACATAAGGCTTTGTGTCGAAGATGGAGAGATTCAACAACAGATAGTGCGGCTACTGAGTGGAAGGCCAAATTGATGAATTTTTGGACTTCAATACACGTCAAGGATGATGAACTTCGTGATTTGCAAACGTGGTTAGCTTTCTTTGAGATACGAGTTAGTCAATGGAGTGCTGTCTTTTTGATTGAGCAAGAGGATGTGGGTTTTGTTCCAACAGTTAATTTGTCAAAAAACAAGCATTCGAGCATGAGAGAAAGTCAAGGTGCTCGAAAGTATTACTCTTCGTATGAGGCAACTGCCTTAGATTTGGCAATGAGCACTTTGCAAAGTGCACACTATTTTGAATACATGTCAGGTAGACACATAAGAAGTGGCCCTAATTTAAATATTTTACAAAATAGACTATTAGTTGGATGCTCTGATAAGGTTGAGCAGAACAAGGTGGTGCACCTATCTAAATCTGTCTTGGAGGAGGCAGGTTTGAACACATTAGAAATGCAAACGACAATGACAGAGCCCATAATAGTAAAATGAAAGAGGGGGAAGGGTTTACCTTGCAAGGAGAATGAACTTGATACCCATCGACCCAAATTTGTGTCATTGACAAATAGAGTCCTTGGAAAGAGGAGGGATATAATTAATGTTGTGGATCATGCAATTGAGGTGGAAGTTCATGATGCTAATTGGGCTATTTGCAGGACTCAACCTCATAGCATTGTCACTTGCTTTGGATACCTTGTAGAAATGGTGATCGATGTGGTCTTCTCATAAACCCTTTGGGTAGATCATCCACCTGTGCGGTCGGTGCTCCATGCTTTCGTGGGATAAGAAAACATGCAAAAGGCATCAATGAGCAGTTTGAGTGGTTCTATAATAACACTGTTACACAAAGTTGGAATGTGCATAACAGTGTTGAGGGTGCACCTGGCAATGCATCGGGGGTATGGAAGGTAGCACAAGGAATGATGCTAAGTGGAGATGAGGTTGCAAGCTTTTCAAGAGCACGACTTGTGCTTGAAGGAGTGGGTCACAATGTCACCCCTTCTCTTGCTAGAAAACTTCAGCATGCTATTCCCTTGAGTAATACAAGCCCAACTCATCGCAATGGAAAGGTTTTAAAGTGGCGTTCAAAGCTGACAAAAGAATTTTCAACAAGGATAGAAAGTGCAAGGATAGAGAAAATCCATGCCATGAAAGAGGATATAATTATTGCTAATGAGGTACATGTATTCCATGTTAGAACACATGGCTCTGAGGAAAAGGGTATCACCTACTCAGTAACCCTTTGTGACTTTCCCAAATATTCATGCATGGATTTTTCACAGAGAGAAGCATGTAAGAAAGCATACATTGCCAGCAAACATATGTACTACATCTACATTGTTGTGCTTGGATTGAGTGACGTGGTTCATAGTTTTATCCATCAAGCTTCACTGAGCAAGGTTGAACTATTTCAAGCATTAAAAGGACAAAGAAACATCACATAAATGGTTCCTACAAGATTTCATTGTGGCTATGTAGGCCTGGATCTGGGGTTTTTCTTTTGGCGATCGATCTATTATATAGTAGGTCGAAAACAGTATCCGTTGAAACATTTGCCTTGGATTCATTTTGTATATAAAATGTGTTTTTTAATTAGTGAAGTTCAAATTATGCTTCAAGGAGAATTATACTTATGATTTACATATCAGAATGTGTTTTGTAATTAGTGAAAGTTCAAATTATGCTTCAAGGAGAATTATACTTATGATTTTCTTTGTGTTTCATTTTGGCTTCTATTAAAATCTTAGAATTGTATTTAATGTGATGCAAATAGCTGCTATTTGTGTTCTATCCTTAATAATCAACCATTGAGGACTTCTTAATTTTGGTATAGTCTTCTTAACACTTTATCAATGAAGAAATGCATGTTGGAGAAGTTGCAGTCCTCATGAATATGTTGCTTCTGTGTGATATTAAGTTTGTATAACTAATTTATCCTGCAACTCCCATCAAATAACTGATAATATTGTTTGGTGTTAATGGGATAGGGAATAATAATATAGAAATAAAATTGATTATTGACATATGCAATTATTGAAATGAATTCATTTTGAGTCTTTACTCTTAGTTTGCTCGCTTTTTTTTGCTCGCTTTATTACATTACTCGGTTTGAGATGCTCGGTTTTTGGTAATCCTCCAAAAACTGTAGTATAGCCCAAGTCATCAAGCACCCAAGTCATCAAGCACCCAAGTCATCAAGCAACCAATTAACACTAAGCTCTATGTCAATTTTGGAACATGTTTGACACCTCGAAGCATAAATTCAGTGTCGTTATGCATACGCAACTTCCCATCTCCATCGCCACAAATGTCAAGCTGATACAAGCCACCTGCTTGACTGAACCATGCATGGGGCTTCAAAAAAAGTCAAAAAGCACACTTTCTTTTCAAACAACACTTTTTACTTTTTGGAAGACACTTTAATCAAAATTCAATAGAAAGCATTATAAATCCTAAAAGACACATTGTAAAGCATAATTATTTGCATGGTGACCTGTACTCTTTTTTCTCATGCTAACTAAGATTTGGAGTACTATAACCAAATGAAAGCTTCATTTAAGCTTAGAGGGTCACTAAAAAATATATAAACAATTGAGTTCAATATAAAGCTTAATTGTTTTTTTTTGAGTTACTGAAAGTATGCATACTATATGAAATCTTTTTTAAGATCAGATGGGTCATTGAAAAATATGTAAGATAACACATGAGTTCAATAAAAAGGTTAATTATCTTTTTTAGAGTTGCATACATAACTGGTGACATGGTGACTTGTACTCTTTTTTCTTTTGGTTAACTAAGATTTGGAGCTTTGTATTCCAACACTGTAGCCAAATGAAAGCTTTGCTTAAGTTCAAAGGGGGTCACTAAAAAATATATAAGATAGAAGTGGTCCTCCTCGTTACACCACCAACTTCCAACCCTCCTCTCTCTCTCTCTCTCTCTCTCTCTCTCACTCACACACACACACACACACACACACAATCTTTCTTATCCCCCCCCCGAAGCCCCTTTTTTATTTTTCCCTCCTCTCTCTCTCACCCCAATTTAGCGCTTAAATATCCAAATTTGGTGTTTTTCTTTGTTTTGCTTTTGAATAAAAATTAAAGAACATTATTCAAAATTTTAGAAAAATGAACAAAAATTGATATTAAAACATGAAACAATGGCTATGTGGATAAACATGAAACTATGAAGAGGAAGCTCCATCCTAGAGTTATGCATGCACCTCCATGTAAAGAAAGCACCATCGGAGATGAGAAGCCAAACATGAACGTCACCTTCTATCAAGGCATGGACACTACTTTATCAAACTTCGCATGTGTCCACATGAGCGACCTGCATGGTATCCATCTATCATGTTTTGGATTGGCTCTCACAAATTGAGACAGCCGATTCATCTTGTTATAGCAAAACTTAGTCAAGCCCGTTTTACAAGTGGAACCCCTCATCTTCTACCTACACCTCAATAAAGCATCCTCGCCTTGAAGGTAATTCTGATGCTCTTTGCTCCGTGCCCCTTTGGAGTCCAAATTTTCCAATTTTCGTCATGATAGAGTGAAGTGTGTCCACATTTTACCAATTGGTAGCACCTATGTTAATTTAATCAAGCTCTATCTTGCAACAATGTGCAAGTGGCCTACACTTTTGCAAGAACCTTTCTTGTTCTCTTGCAAATGGGTTGTCCAAAGAAGAGAGAGTAGAAGCCATTCTCATGCCGTCTAGACACATTTGCAAACCACTTGCACTTGAAGATGAAGGTATGAAAGGTTCTAAAATTGACCTTTAGTATCCTTTCAATAGTCCCACAGTACCTGGCTTCACACCATCTTTATCAAAGTTGCCCATGATACCACAGTCCATGGTGGTTTGACGTGCATCAATGTGGCATGTACAAAAGTGTCGACCCTTTGACCACATACAGTTAAAGGAAAGTCACTATAAAATAGAAAAAAACATTTTATCAATTACAAAAATAAAATCAAGAAAAAACTATACAATATGGTTTGTGTATGAGTACTCTCCCTTTGGTACGCACCCTCTTGCATCCTCCCATTCCTTGTTGGTGATGTCTTCTCCGCATGCTTTTGCTTTAGTCATTCTCTCATGAATCCACTCAGCACTAATGAGATCTAGGAAACATGGAAGGTGTTTAGGCACTGGGGGTGCCCTCCTGCCTCCATGCACTTGCTTCCATGCTTCCCTCTCAAGAAAATCCCTTGCCTTTGCCATTGTCCACAAGTCCACCCACTTGGTCATAATCTTTGCATTGAGGATACAAACGTTATTGACCACTCGGGATATATCTATATCCATGTTAAATAATTTTTCCTTTCCACTTGGCAAGTGTGAAGTCATCCTAGCATCCTCCTCATCGGACCATATGCGAGGCATTGAGAGATCAACTTGTGTCAAATACTTTGAAATGTAAACAAATTCCACTTGCACAATCCATCCTTCAGCCATGCATGCCTCTGGGCTGGGACCGTAGCCGCACAAAATCTTTGAGAGTCTTTAAAAACCTCCCTAGAAAGAACATCCATCGTCATGCACTACTCCACATATATCTATCTCCTCAACCACATGAACCAAGAGGTGGATTTGGCTAAAAAGAACGGATCGAGGAAATGCATCCTCAATGGCACACACGGTTTCCACAACAAGTTTTTGAGCAACATGGATGGCATCTATTTCAATTTCTTTAGAGCTTACAAATCTACAAGATAACACACAAGAGTATACTAAGTGCTTTTTGAGGATATTGTGTACATAGAAAAGTTTAGTTGAGTGGAGATGTTGTGTACTTTACTAACTCTCTCAATTTGAAAATAGCTTTCCTCACTTTCTTGTCTCGGCATATGCACATATATCACCGGCATATGCACATACTCACCAGCAAAATGAACTACAATGTCAAAATAGTAAACGAGAAAGTGAGATAAAGTCATACGCACAAATCAATATCTAAAAAAAATAAAAGAGATGATAAAAAGAGAGAGAGAGAATTTCATTAACAGCTTGTGCCAATCATGGGACTTCAACCCATACAATTGAACGCTTACACTTTTCTTTGCTTTTTTAAAAGCTCCCTTTAGCGACCTTATGTATCATGTTGGTGTGTGGATAAATGCAATGGAACCCTTCACTTGATCTAGCTCATCTTTGGTTAGGATCCATGGTGCTTTAGGAAGCACAATCTTCCCATTGGGAACTCGACGTGCGGTGGCGGAGGCGAGGAGACGTTTCAAGGCCCTCAAGTCCTCCCTTGCCCCCAAAGAGTCATTTTTGTCAATAATGTGGTCCCACAGGGTGTGAGCTACATTCTTGAATATGTGCATGGATCCAAGAGGTGCTGTATTTTTATGTCCTTCCAATATGGAAGCCTTAAAAATATGGAATACCTTGACATACCTTCTGGTGGAGTTGTCAAGGCTAGATCATTGTTGTAGTGCTCTTCCCAAATCGTTGCCCAATCTGCCATCGTGTGTGCTTTAGTGGCATCCTCCCATTTGTTGGAGCTTTGTATTTGCTACGACTTTGGGGCAAGAAACAGTGGTTGTGTGGGTATATTACCAGGCATCTGCTCTCTCCATCACCAATGACGGCCCACAAGTAGGACACGCATTGTGGCCCGATGTGGACAACCCTGCACTCATATCACATTGTTAGAGAAAAGCTTCAAACTTCAAATGGTAACAAGAGACAAGAATGAACATAAAATACCAAAAATCTCTCCAAGCCCATGATAGTCGTGCATAGTCCACATAAGGATTCCCCTCACAATGGCCTCGCTCCTCTCCTTTGGAAGTGAGGCATCTACAATGGGGATGCCTCTCCATAACTCCTCCAACTCCAAGATGAGGGACTTGAGGTAGACATCAATATTTTCCACCTTGTACTTCCCTTCCACAAGCAAAGAAAGAAGTATATTTCCCTTCTTGGTTGTCTCCCATGGTGGAATATTGTAGTTGATGATCACCACATGCCAAGTGCTCCATGCGGTGGACTTGGTCCCAAAGTGATTGACATCGTTGCTTGCTAGCTCCTTGCCAGTCCAAACCTCGAGTGTCGAGGATCTAGCCAAAACTCTCGCCATTGAGTGTCTACGTGTCTTCATGCAGGTGAATTGGTAGGGACAAGCATCATTCCATCATTTGAGCGGTGGTTGGTATGCCATGTGAGAAGCTCCACCGTAGACCTAGTTTCAAACATGTGTGAATGCAAGGGATTAGTGAAAAATTTCTCAATACCTTGCGAGGTAGGTGCACCTCACTCACTTTGGTCTTGTAGTGTGTTTCTCCACACATGGAACATGAGGTAGCATGTGCATGCTCGTTGAGGTATAGTATGCAATCATTGCTACATGCATGGATATGCTCATACTCCATGTCAAGTGCAGTGACATGCGATCTTATCGGCGATCCGGAGGCATGTGGTGATCTTTAGGAAGGATTTTGCCCGTCAAACTACAACGAAAAAGAGAATTAATACAAATGCAAGCCCACAGGAGGAAGGGAGTGCCACTTATAAAAGGCCATATATAGAACTTACTCAAGGAGTGCATCTACACTTGCATTGCTCCAACCAGATTTTGCTTCCAAGTTGAGGACTTCCAATCATAAAGAGGTGTTTGGGCACTGGATAGCAACTTGTTCTTCATTTTGCTGATGTGCGTTGAGTGCATGGTCTATAATCCTCCTTGCACATGTTGCCTTCATGAGCCAATAACCCATCCACCATGTCAAACATGTGCTCATCCTCAAGCTCAAAGTGTCCTTGAGACACGTATGGAGGAGCTATCGAAGTAGAGCTAGTGGGAGGGTCACCATGCGCCATGCCGTCACCCAATCGCTCTTGTCGTTGTGTTTTGCTTGCGTGCTAGAGCACCACCACCGAACACAGACCAATGGGGGGCATCCTCAAGCAAGGAGGGGGTTGTGCTCTCATCCACTCAAGCACTTTTTGGAGGACGCCAAAGCCCTTCGTTCTCTACATGCTCCAAAACAATGTGCCTCAAGCTCGGGATTGACTGTTTGCACTTGATGCAAGGACAAGGGAGTGTTTCCTTAAGCCATCAATCATGTTCGAGGTCATTTAGAGGGCCACGATCATCCTTATCATCCTCCACACGCATGAAGATGTATTAAGATTAATTCAAAGAAAGAGAAATAAATTAAAAACTACAAGAATTACTTCAAAAATACCTATGATAAGAAAAGGAAAAAAAGATTAAAAAAGTATTTAACTTTTATTCAAAAAAACATGTGCTCCATAGTTACAATAGCTACTAGAGTAGAGGGGCTAATTTTTCAATAGTGAGTGATACAGAAGTAACTAAAGTATCAATTTTTTTATTAAAAAATTTAAAAAATTAAAACGGCTATACATAAGTTATCATGCAATCTACGATAGAGGGAGGTTCATGCAACCTCAAATACTTTTGAAACAGTTTAAAAATATAGCACAATAATATGCGTTGTAATAGGTGTGGTAATAACTAGCGCCTAATAAAGAGAGACAGAGCAGAGTATGCCGCATTTTTGCGGCATAATCTGCTCGCAAGCTCCCCCTACCATCACACCTAAGAGCTCTCCCTCATCTTTCCCCTATTCTACCTCTCTCCCATCTCTATCTCTCTCTCTCTCTCTCTCTCTCTCTCACACACACACACACACACACACACACACCTCCCCCCCCTCCACACACACACACATACACATAAAGACTACTCCGGATTGCGTTTGAAGAAGATTTCATGGAGAATAACTTACCGCAAATGACATAGGAAGCTCAACCTAACTCGGAAACATAACCTACAAATCACGGTAAGCACACAACACCCCTCCCCCCCTCCTCTTCCATGTTGTATTATACTACACACAGACACAAATATTAAAACAAAAAGAAAAGTAGAGACGCACATACCTCTTCCATTTGCTTGTAGGTTTAGGGTTTATGATTTTTTCTTATAAATTGATTGGTAGAGTAAATTAAGCTTAGGGCAATCATTGCAGAAGATGTGCTTTGTTTGTTAATTGACTTGCATGTAGATTAAGCTTGCTTGAAACTTTCTTAACCACCTAGCTAGAAACTTGAAAAGAGATTAAAGAAAGAGATTGTGTAGAATAAAAATTCTAAAAAACTAATGAAGTATTCAAGTAGAAAATAAAAGAGTAAAAATTAAAAATGTATATTAAAAAAGAGTAGAATAGAAAAAGAGATAGAGAAAAGAGTAGTGAAAAAATGCAAGTAAAGAGAGACAAATAATTAAGGAAGAGAATGGGGGAACTTAGAGAGAGAGAGAGAGGATTTAAATAAGAGAGCAAGTAAGCGGTAAAAATAGAGATATCTATTAGGGAGAGAGAAAATAAAAAATAGAGAGAGAAATAAAAAGTAAGTTTAGGGTATAAAAAGTAGAGAGAAAGTAGAAAGGGGGGAGAGAGAGAGAGAGAGAGAGAGAGAGAGAGAGAGAGAGAATAGAGAAAGATATATATATGTGTGTGTGTGTGTGTGTATAGAGAGAGAAATAGAGAGATGGAGAAAGAGAGAGAGGGAGCGAGAAAGACAGAGATTATACACACACACACACACACACACACACACACATATATATATATATACATATACATACATATATATATATATATATATATATATATATATATATATATATATATATATATATATATATATATGTATATGTATATATATGTGTATATGTGTATATATATATATATACATATAGATATACCTATACATACACACACACACACACACACACACACACACACACATATATATATATATATATATATATATATATATAGAGAGAGAGAGAGAGAGAGAGAGGGAGAAAGACAGAGATTATACAGACACACACACACCCACACACACACACACATATATGTGTGTGTGTGTGTAGGGAGAGAGAGGGAGAGGGAGAAAGATAGAAATTATATATGTGTGTGTGTATCTGTACAATCTCTTGCTTCTTTTCCTATATTTTGTTTTTGGTTAGTGTGAGTATAAGTGTATAGTATGTACACACACACACACACACACACACACACACACACACACACACACATATATATATATATATATATATATATATATATATATATATATATATATATATATATATATATATATATATATATATATATATAGAGAGAGAGAGAGAGAGAGAGAGAGAGAGAGAGAGAGAGAGAGAGAGGTAGAGATAGATAGATAGATTTTATTATCGTCCTCGCATGTCAAATATTACCTATGGGACCAAAGTTACATGTGATGTAGTATGTGTGTGGATAATGATTGACTCTCGATGCTCCAAAATTGTGGTGATGAAGTCGCAATGAAGAGCCTACACTGTGGTAGGGAGAGAAAAGTGTGTAGGTCTAAGTCATGGTGGCTAAAAATGTGAGGGAAGCAAAGTTCGGATGTGACCAAAAACTGAGCACTCTATTAGTGTGTAATACTCAAACTCTCGAACTTGCAGTGAGCATAATGTGCACAGTCGATTTGACTCTTCTCCATTGCCCCAACACCCTATCTCACATCAAAGGGAGTGGGAGCTAAGCTGAATGGATACAATAGTGCGTATTGCTGACAAGGGGATAGGCTCAAGCATTGTAAGTGTGAGTACGGTTTCCCCTTTTAGTGAAGAACATGGTTTTGTATTTGGCTGCAATATGGGTGGTGTAATGTATGAAGCGTGATCCACCTGATTCCTCCCAAGCTGTAATACATTGGTGTTGTAGAAAAGCTTCACTAATTTGGGAGTCAATTGAGGCATCATGTAGCAAGTGTAATGCTTCCATATCCCAAACCACTTATTTATGTCTTGCATCCATCCCGTGCTCAAGATCTAGCTTTCATGCGTCTTTTGAACTTGTTTGCTTGCTTCCCATGCAATTGTAGGAAGTGGATGTGAGGGTTTTGACGCATCTTTATCATGTACTCCAGAATCCTTTCCATGCCCATAACCTCAATCGGAAGAGATCTCAACTCAAGAAGTAGGAGTATAAAGTGTTTGTGTCTTAAGTTGGACAAAGTTTGTAAGAAAACACTTTTGGACATTCTCAGGGAGCATAGCACATGATGGTTGAACGCTTCCTCTTGGGTATAGTCCCTTTTTAATTGGGGCTTTGCGGTCTACATTCCACTCATGTATGAATTATCGCAAAGTACCCTTGGTTTTACCACAATTGTGATGATATCTAAAAAGGTGCCACTAGACTATTGGCACTATTGGCCCCTACTTAGTTCTAATAGTATATATGTGTGTGAGTGTATCTATGTATGTATGTATCTATATGAGAAAGAGAAAGAGTGGTGTAGAGAGAGAGGATTGGGTGTAGACATATAGAGGTATGTAGATAAGAGCTAGGTCCTATTACTTACCAACCTTTAATGTAGATGTCGGACGAGAGACCGCCTACGAAGGAGCAACCCAGTCATTTCTCATTTGGTTGGTGAACATCCCAGTGCTTCCATCCATGGAGGACGTCACCTCCAGTGGACTTGATTCTTGAGGCGATAAGCCTAAGCAATGGATTTAAGTGTATCCATAGCTAATTTTTTTAAGAGAATGTGTGTAGATTTCTTTTTGTTATTAGTAGGCATGGTCCTTTTACACCTACGGAGGTGTTGGCCCCATCTACCAAATCTCCTCTGCCAATGGTATATCTAGACCTCTAGCGTGCACTCTCTTTGCGAGACAAGTACCTCCGTTTAATGGAGGGATTGTTTGGCCACGACACTCCATAGCGTCTTGCAGCCTACGGTCTTTCTCAGCAAATCGTGCCATGGGGGAGCCAGGGAGGGACTCCCTACATGCAGAGCCTCACACCGATGGCACCTCCTTCTAAGGATCCTTCTTACTGACTAACTCCCCTCCCATCGCAAGGCCCCACTCCCCTTCCATCACAGGGCCCTACACCATTCCATTGGACTTCTGCTTCACTTGAGCATCATCGACACTCCACAGGTGGTTGACGAACTTCTTCTGGCAATGCACGTCGACATTTATCTCAGGGTAGCAAGTGTCGTGAGAGATGGAGGGACGAGGGATCCTTTGGCTTTGCTTGTTTTGGTGGTGGAGAGGGGATGGAGTCCCCTATTTTAGAGCGTGCCACTCCAGACGCAGAAGACAAGGACATTGACGCACTCGTGCCAGACATGCATGGACACTACTACATAATAGTAAAGTATGGCGACAAAGTCGACTTTGGTACATCACAAGGCATGGCGTTTTGACTCCATATTCAGATTCTTATACACTCAACATATAAGAAATATTTTGTAAAATTCAGATACCAACAGCCAGATCACGCACGCTACGTCGAGGAAGTGTTGCATGCTCGATTTCCATATGCCCCCAATGAGCGTTTTTCAGCACAGTGGTTGGAGGGAGTATGTACTTGTGGATGAGGAGATCAAATGTATGTACCTATGGATGAGGAGGAGGAGGAGAAGGACTTGGACATATAGATAGTTTTTTGTAGTCCTTTTTACAAGTGAAAATCTGGCACAAAAAACTCTATGATCACATGTATATAAAACTCTTTTAAAATTTTGATCTTCTTTGTAAATTTTTTTAACTTTAGCTCTTTTTTACTTTAAATTGTCAAGGTAAGGTGTAACTTGGAATTTCAAATTCTGTTGTTTATTTTTTCTTGTACACTTTCCAAAAAGAAATTGATGTTTAATATGTTTTATGCATGTCAAAAATAAAGGTGCTCATATTTGAGTGGCCCAAATGAGCACCTTTATTTCTAAGAAGCAGTGTAGCAAAAATATCTGTGATAATAGACGCGGAAATAAGCACGGTAATACTAACAGGTATTGGCAAGAATTATCATATTTATGCTGACAAACCATTGCCACGCCTATTACCGTAGTCACAAAGTTCTCTCTCTCTCCATTTCCATTTGTTAATCCGCAGCACTATTGATGGTTCTGGGTTTTTTTCTCTTATAGTGCAACAACTTTGAATACGAGTAACCAGATAGCTCTCTACCTTATGAGCATACAGCTCAGAGAGAGAGAGAGAGAGAGAGAGAGAGAGAGAGAGAGAGAGAGAGAGAGAGAGAGAGAGAGAGAGGTGAGGCCTTATGTAATGCCTTCAAACTTTGATGTATGTTGTTTATGCAATATAAAAGGTGTCTGAACAGCTATGTGCATCGTCCATGTGGTGACCCTATGTGTGTGTGTGTGTGTGTGTGTGTGTGTGTGTGTAGCTGTTAAATCTTAGATAATAAGACATAATTGAATTTTTACATTCAAAAGACAGCTGGCAATGGAACAAGGAATAGATATGTACAAAAATAACTCAGTATTAGAATCATTTAAGTAAAATGTTTGTAGGAAAGAGATCCCCTTTCAGTATGCAAAAAGTAAAAAAAACTTCCCAAGTCATCTATGAGTGTTTTATCCAAAGTAGGGTAGCTTGCCAAAGTTAACAAACCTTCCAAGATAAGATCGAGTCCTTACCCCCATCCATCCAAACAAGACAACAATTCAGTTAGCCTTGGATGTGTTTTACAGGTATCAATGGACCATCTTATAAACTTTTTTCATTTTAACAAGCTTAGTGACATAAACATGTTCTTCTTTTCTCTCTTTATTAGCGTAAAAAATATCATTCTGATTAGAAGTCCACCACCCCTTCTAATCCAAGTGTCATAGTTCCCTATCAATAATTCTTTCAAGTTTTCATGAGTTTTATCGGAAGCTCAAAAAAGACTTCTTTTATAGCCCAAAAAATAATACGCTAGTTTTTGTTTTTAGATCAACTAAGTTAAATGTTCATCATGGTATATGGAATTAAAACCATCTTATGGTGTGTATAACTTTTATCAAATATATCTCTCAGCTATTTTAAGTGGCAAGGAGCCCTTGAAGTAACCAAGTAATTCAAAATCCATATGCAGCCAGCAGACCAAGTCTCCGAAAACCATAGAGCTGGCATCAGTTATTACGCAAGAAGACATCCGGTACCATATCCTCCTCATGCCAAACCAAGGGGTACATGATATGCAGCTAAATGTAGTTGAAATAACAATCCCATAGTGTATACTTACCTTAACTAGGTCGAGGCACTTTAAGTAAGATGAAACGGGGTATGTTACAAAGCAACGGGTGCGACAGGTTAGGGAGTACTTATATACAAAATTGTATAACTGTCCAGCGAATGTGACAGAGGTAATAGACAACCCTAAAACCAAATTTTATACAGCAAACGTATGCAGCCTACCCAAACAACCCTGCACACAGTACGTATAAAGCCAATCCTGTACTCCTTATATAAAGATCCAAAACGATGAGTTTTGCCAGTTTGTATCATTTACCAAATGACAAGTGGACTGTTATCCATGTTAATCCATCCAATCCCTAACCATACCTTCTCTACACAGCTACCTCAATAAAGCAAGTGAACTCATACAGTAATGTCTAGCACCCGGAAAAAACAAGTAACAATACTCCTTTAAAAACCAAAACGATAAGTTTAAAAGGCTTGTATACCACCAAATAACTAGTGAGCCTTTATCCATGCTTACCAATCCATATCCCCCTTTTTTTTAGCCAGTACTGGTTAGCACCAGGGGAAAGAAAACCCCTTTTCTTCAAAGAAAACAGTAAGTGAATTCCAATTTTGAGCAAGCCAAGAACAGCACCCCATTTTCACTTTCTCCAATGTATGCCAAATCATCCCTACCAATCCTTACCCATATTGATAGAACCTATCCTTCCAGGGCAATAGAAGCGCCAGCTGTACATAGTATGAAAACCCGACAGACCCCGACGGCCGTAAGTCCTACCATAAACGCAAGAAAAAATTGTCTAAGGTGAAAACACCTACCATCATATCACAATGTATAATGTTTTACCTTACCTTGTCAACAAATAGCAGAAGAAGGCATAATTTACCCATAGTTTCCATGCTGAGCCTAATGATACAACAAAAAACTACCAGCTGTATGCAGTGTGAAATCTGACAGTCCTCGACCTATGTACAAAGCCTATTATGAACGAATGCAGAATAAGCCCAAGGTAGAACAACCTTCCCTATGCTAAAACATTCTAATGTTAAATTTACAATGCCAGACGAAAGCATACAGTGCAAAAAAACCAACAAAGCTAGTAACAAAGCAAGCTAGGGTAGAGAGAAACATGAGTGACCTGCGTGGTGAGCTCCATATCTCTTTTTTGTGAAGCAGCCTCTTAGAAAAACACAACAGAACTACACTGGATAAGTGAGGGACAAAGATGCGCCCTCACCTGTTTATATAGCAGGAGGAGGATGGTCTGCACGTCCTCTGTGTTGGGGTAATGAGTAAGTCGGGCCGCACTCCCTTGTGAGTGTGTGGTTGCACAGAACGGCATGCAGATACCCATGAATGGGGAGATCCAAAGCCAGGGAGGAGAGGCCGCCTTCACAGCGTCATGAGGGAAGAGACCATTGAACATGCTCGGCTCTCCAGGAGTTATGAATACCATATTTTATTCAAGGTCTAGGCCCCATGGTCATAGCAGCCAATGGCATATTTTGAGTGTTTTATCACTAAAGTGACCTAGTAAGATCCGGGCTAGAGCCAAAAAAAAAGGGGGGGGGGGGGGGGGATTGGGGGGGGTGTGGGGGTATGATTTATATAATCGTGAGAGTATAATAGTGTGTGTGTGTGTGGGTGTGTGTACTCGCCCTATCCGAGGCGCCATACACAATGGGTTGGTAGTAGGCCCATTGTGTATAGGCCTACTACCTAATAAGAGAAATGAGATTCTCTTGTTTAAAGTGTAACCCTAGCCAGTTATGTTTGTTGAGAGCTTGTATGATAGTGTCGTAGATCTGATTTCTATTAAACTCGTGAAGGCAATACTTTTTAATTAGCAAAAAGACATCCTCCCAGGCAAG
Source organism: Adiantum capillus-veneris (assembly GCF_014529385.1). Taxonomy (NCBI): domain Eukaryota; kingdom Viridiplantae; phylum Streptophyta; class Polypodiopsida; order Polypodiales; family Pteridaceae; genus Adiantum; species Adiantum capillus-veneris. Next base: position 3,201,502 of record NC_140942.1, read on the forward strand.
AGAAGGGTTAGAGGAAGAATAGAAAATTAAGTGTAGCAGGCCGATACAAGAGCTAATAGCAACCTTGTAGGGCCTACTGCTATTATTTTTTATGAATTCTATTACTAGCAGTTTCAGGAGATCCCTTTTCCATAAAAACCTTAGATCATACCCACCAACAGAAGGGGTATGAAGGGAAATTGAGAGGTTACGAAATTGGACAGATGTGCAGAAAGCCCCATTGGGTGTGATGGTCTCATGGAGAGAGGTAGGTTCAAGTTTTAGGCAGTGTGGATATATCAAACAAATTTCCTTAGGGAAGTCCCTATTGTTAACACTAAGTAGGTCATCCATGTATCTATAAGTATGTTTGAATTGTGGAAGCTTATTCTTGTAAGTTTCCATGGTCTTGAGACACCACTTGTATTCAAAGAAATCAAGGTAAATATTACACATAAGCGGAGAGCATGAAAAACCCATGGGGATACCAAGGCATTGGTTAAAGCAAAGACCACCTGAAACTATAGTGCAGTTGTTCAGCAACCAGGAGATGTGGGAGCAAAGCTTAGCTTCATCAAAGTGTTGGGAGTGTACAGAGTGAGAAAATTGAATCCACTTAGGTTTTTTGGAAAGAGAGATGTAGAAAAACTTCTTCTTTCTAGCATTGGAGAAAGCCAATTTAATCACCTTGGCAAGAACAACCTTAAGGCCAAGATCCCCATCAAGGGGAATGTTTTCGGAACGTTGTGTGATGTCGGTAGTAAAGATGTGGAAGGTTAAGCGAGACCTCTGTAGAGTTTTTTGTAAGCCAGAAGGGATTATACTGATTATTTAAGAAGTTCTGGCAGATTTTCTATTTAGTGGCAGAAATAAGCTCAAATTCAGAAAGAATAAGGTCAAGGCAAAAAGTAATATCCTTGGTGATATTAGTAAAAATACAATTGGAGGCATCAGATATCCACCTGAACTTATGCTTATGGATTTTATAAGTGGGAAAGAGCACTGGTAGCTTGGTGTTCAGCACAGAATAGCCTAGCAGCCCTAAGTGTTTAGCAATTTTATTGGAAATGGTTTGAGGTGTAGCATTAATATGACAGAATTCCTTACGAGATACTCGATTGTGAGTGGCCTTCCTGTTAGAAAATAAGACGTAGCTAAATAGATTTTTGAGTAGATTACTTAATGGAGAGAGATAGATTTCACACACAAGAGATTATAGAGTAGAGAGAGAGAGAGAGAGAGAGTACAGACGATATACGTGGTTCACCCAATGTGGGCTACGTCCACGGGAAAGCAGCCACTCAATGGCTTTAGCACTTCAAAAGAAGAATTAGTTTACAAAGGGATTAAACCCTTGATAGAGCTCCCGCCTTGCTTCACTCTCACCACCTCACACTCACCTTGTTGCATCAACTTCACACTATGAAATGTGTGTAGAAATGGCCTCCTTTTATAGGCCAAAAGGGCTGCCCTCTCTTATGAGAGACAGCCATGTGTAGCCGCCCTTGTGCGAATAAGTCCAAATCGGACCCTCCAATCCGCCCATGTGTGGCCGCCCTTGAGAAGACAAGTCCGCGTTTGAATTCGGCCACCGACCACCGGCCATTGACTTCCGACCACCGGCCAACCGACCGGTTGTTTTCCGACCACTTTCCGGCCGTCGGCCGGCCATAATATTTCGACAAAAAGGAATATTCTGACGAAAAAAAAAGTCTCGGGGGCCTCCGTCCCCGAGGCCTCTAAAGTTGCCCCTGATTCTTGTCCGTGAAAATTTTGGTTTCCGGTGAGTGATTTTCCTTCACGCACGATGGCTTCTCCTCATAATGGGGGCCTTACGTGTGCTTTTACCACAGAAAATTACAAGGTAAATCAGGCTCCATACTTAACACTTCCAAGCCAGGTATTTGCAAACGATGGTGGGACAGTTAGAGCTTTTGTCAAGCCCGACAACAAACCATTTATCAGAGATATTTTGAATATCAAGAGTTAGCTGAGAAGTAGGCCAAGACTCCTCAGATGATAACCATTTACTAGGAAGTTGTGAAATTTTATGAAGGAAGCATTCCTTCACTACTTCCCTTAAGTCCGGTAGGACTGTCATCTTCAGTTGGAGAGCACTGACAAGGTCAATGAGACAACTTAGTATAGCTGATAAGGCAAGGTATGGGTTTTTAGGAAATTTAGGTATATGATTGAGCCCTTTGGCTAAAATTCTACGTATTTTAGTACTTTCAATAATGCTAAGATCACAAGTGCAAACATGGTTACCAAAAGCCTCAAATCTCTGCAAAAAGTGGTAAACTTAACACATGTACAATGAGGGACAGAATCATGCCGAAGAAAGTCATTATTATAGATCAACCTTTTATGGGATGATGATATTTCCATCCTATGAGTATATTGTCGAGCAATTTGTGATTACCAAAAAATATATCAAAACACTCACAAAAAAAAAATTTGGTTGAATCCAATCAAGGAGTACATCGTGAAATAGACAGTGTATGTAGATGAAACCAGTTTCTGGATCCTCTTTGTTGAGAGTTTTTCTTCCGCAAGGGCTTGTAACAACCTGCAATATAACTTGGGTTTAAAATTCAGGGAGGTTCCTGATGGGGGGAGATCTGCCTCTTCCTCTTCTAAAGCTACGAACTCTTCCTCGGTTAGAGGAAGAACTAGGTGTTAGGAAGGAAGTCAAGGAGTTAGGGGTGATCAAAGAGTTAGCCCTTTTGAGGGTAGGGGAGTCATCTTCATCAATACAAGGTTTAAGAAGACTAGTGATGAGCTTAACACCTTTAAAGTTAGCATAAGTAGTTAAGTAAATGCTAGGTTCATCAGCTTTCAATTCCTTCAAGATATCAAGCATAAGTCCACGAAAGATGTTGAAGGCAATCTCTGTGCAATTACAATTTGCTTAGCTTGTCCACCTAACCAAGAGCAAATGAGGGAAAGATGAAAATCCACAGGTTTCTTCGGGGAAAAGTAAGTCCAAATGGTTGAGAATAAACCAGATGGTATGATCAAACCACATGATGCTGGATTCACAAGAGGCTTTAGGGCCAAGAAATCTGCAGGCACATTTCACATAAGGACAAAATACATTCCAGATGGACTCGGTGTAGAAATCAGGGTTGGCAAATTCCATGTTTCCTTTGGTACGGATGTGCATGCCTATATTTGAGGGGCACTTGGAGTGGTCGATGAGATTGATGAAGGGTGCTTTGATGAGTTGACCTTTGTCCAAGAATTGTCCTCCTTTAAGAATCTTGAGTCTGCAATCTTCCACAGTAGAGGCAGGGAGGTTGGCAAGGTAAACCCAGGTCTCACTCAAAATAGGAGCTAAGAAAGCTTTGTTGGGCAGGACTCAAAGCTGATGGTCAACCCCGAGAGATTCAATTTCAATTTGTCTCACGGGCAAGACAGGAAAAACTTTAGAGATTTTGGGCACCATCTCTAGGAGGTTTGAGTCATTGAGAGAGCAAAGATTACTCTGAAATTCCTTAAATGCTTCAAGGGCCGCACTATCCCGGCAGAAGATTCCACCAGTTTGTGGAATAGAAGGACTGGCAGGCGCACAGACAAAGGAGGGATTCAATCCACATAGCTTCCTTAGAAAGTTAGACAGATCTGCACTAGAGGAGGAGAACAGAGCAAGCTCTTACTGATATTCTGAGGATAATAGAGGGAGTTGGGCAATGTATTGGGAAATTAAATTTACTCCTTCCATGGAGTCTTTATCCAAAGTTGCTAAAATTTTGACCGAATCATTAAAAGACAACATATGTAAAACAGATAATTTTTCGTCAGAGATAAGAGCCGAATCATAAATTAGTTGCGAAGCATCCAAGATGCTAATACATCTGAGAACAAGAGAAGTGGCCACTGAGAGGGGCTCCAAGGTCAGTCTCAATCCTTGTGAAAGAGCAAGAGTCTACAAAAACAGTGAGGTGAGGTTCACTTATACTTGCCATAGTAGGTAATACAATTTTTGGCCTTCCTAGAGAGGAAAGGTCTAGTTCTAACTTCCAAGGCATTCTTTGGTTTATGGTCCTTAAGGTAAAGCTTAATCTGTTCAAGAATCTTTGCATGATTCTCAAGGTTCTGATTAGTGCTCATGCGAGCTGTCTTTCTATAGGGTAAGCAGTCCTAAAAAAGGAACAGTGTAAACATAAATAGAGGTAGAAGCAGTAAATGTAACATTTTTGGGCCTGCAAACCTTCAACCGGCAAAGTCAAAAACTATAGTAGCCGTGAGCAGGGAACCAGAAAAAGAGTCTAAAAGGGACCACCTAACACCAGTCAACTGGTCAAGGGATTACAGACTGTGGGTCCAACTTAGAACTCAAGTTCGAAGAGAATTTCCAAAGCTAGCATCCCGATTTCTCTTCGAAAGAAAAACCTTATGTATAGGATGTGTGTGTAGCTGTTAAATCTTAGATTATAAAACATAATTGAATTTTTACATTCAAAAGACAACTGGCAATGGAACAAGGAATAGATATGTACAAAAAAAACTCAGTATTAGCATCATTTAAGTACAATGTTTGTAGGAAAGAGATCCCCTTTCAGTATGCAGAAAGTAAAAAAACTTCCCAAGTCATCTGTGAGTGTTTAATCCAGAGTAGGGTAGCTTGCTAAAGTAGAAAAACCTTCCAAGATAAGATAGATTCCTTACCCCCATCCATCCAAACAAGACAACCATTCAGCTAGCCTCGGATGTGTTTTACAGGTATCAATGGACCATACCAGTTGTTATCCATGTCCATCTTATAAACTTTTTTCATTTTAACAAGCTTAGTGACATAAAAATGTTCTTCTTTTTTTTCTTTATTAGCTAAAAAAATATCATTCTGATTAGAAGGCCACCACCCCTTCTAATCCAAGTGTCATAGTCCCCTATCAATAATTCTTTCAAGTTTTAATGAATTTTATCCGAAGCTCAAGACTTCTTTTATAGCCCAAAAAATAATACGCTAGTTTTTGTTTTTAGGTCAATTAAGTTAAATGTTCATCATGGTATATGGAATTAAAAACATCCCATGGCGTGTATGACTTTTATCAGATACATCTCTCAGCTCTTTTAAGTGGCAAGGAGCCCTTGAAGTAACCAAGTAATTCAAAATCCATATGCAGCCAGCAGACCAAGTCTTTGAAATCCATAGACCTAGCATCAGTTATTACGCAAGAAAATATCCGGTACCATATCCTCCTCATGCCAAACCAAGGGGTACATGATATACAGCTAAATGTAGTTGAAAAAAAAATCCCATAGTGTATACTTACCTTAACTAGGTCAAGGCACTTTAAGTAAGATGAAACGGGGTATGTTACAAAGCAACGGGTGCGACAGGCTAAGGAGTACTTATATACAAAATTGTATAACTGTCTAGCGAATGCGACAGAGGTAATAGACAACCCTAAAACCAAATTTTATATAGCAAGCATATGCAGCCTACCCAAACAACCCTGCACACAGTGCGTATAAAGCCAATCATGTACTCCTTATATAAAGATCCAAAACGATGAGTTTTGCCAGTTTGTATCATTTACCAAATGACAAGTGGACTGTTATCCATGTTAATCCATCCAATCCCTAACCATACCTTCTCTACACAGCTACCTCAATAAAGCAAGTGAACTCATACAGTACTGTTTAGCACCCGGAAAAAACAAGTAACAGTACTCCTTTAAAAACCAAAACGATGAGTTTAAAAGGCTTGTATACCACCAAATAACTAGTGAGCCTTTACCATGCTTACCAATATAATTCCCAAACCATATCCCCCTTTTTTTTAACCATTACTGGTTAGCACCCGGGGAAAGAAAACCCCTTTTCTTCAAAGAAAACAGTAAGTGAATTCCAGTTTTGAGCAAGCCAAGAATAGAACCCCCTTTTCACTTTTTCCAATGTATGCAAAATCATCCCTACCAATCCTTACCCATATTAATAGAACCTATCCTTCCAGGGCAATAGAAGCGCCAGCTGTACATAGTATGAAAAATCGACAGACCTCGACGGCTACAAGTCCTACCATAAACGCAAGCAAAAATTATCTAAGGTGAAAACACCTGCCATCATATCACAATATATAATGTGTTACCTTACCTTGTTAACACACAGCAGAAGAGGGCATAATTTACCCATAGTTTCCATGCTGAACCTAATGATACAACAAAACACCACCGACTGTATACAGTGTGAAATCCGACAGTCCTCAACCTATGTACAAAGCCTATTATGAACGAATGCAAAATAAGCCCAAGGTAGAACAACCTTCCCTATGCTAAAACATTTTAATGTTAAATTTACAATGTCAGATGAAAGCATACAATGCAAAAAAACTAATAAAGCCAATAACGAAGCAAGCTAGGGTAGAGAGAAACCTGAGTCACCTGCGTGGTGAGCTCCATATCTCTTTTTTGTGAAGCACCCAGTAAGACCTCTTAGAAAAACACGACAGAACTACATTGGCTAAGTGAGGGGCAGAGATGTGCCCTCACCTGTTTATATAGCAGGAGGAGGATGGTCTGCACGTCCTCTGTGTTGAAATAATGAGTAAGTTGGGCCGCACTCCCTTGGGAGTGTGTGGTTGCACAGAACGGCACGCAGATACCCATGAATGGGGAGATCCAAAGCCAGGGAGGAGAGGCCGCCTTCACAGTATCATGAGGGAAGAGACCATTGAACACGCTCGACTCTCCAGGAGTTATGAATACCATATTTTATTCAAGGGCTAGGTCATAGCAGCCAATGGCATATTTTGAGTGTTTTATCACTAAAGTGACCCAGTAAGATCCGGGCTAGAGCCAAAAAAAGGGAGGGGGGGGGGGGTGTGGGGATATGATTTATATAACCATGAGAGTATAACTCTGTGTGTGTGTGTGTGTGTGTGTGTGTGTGTGTGTGTGTGTGTGTGTGTGTGTGTGTGTGTGTGTGTGTGTGTGTGTGTGTGTGTGTGTGTGTGTGTGTGTGTGTGTGTGTGTGTGTGTGTGTGTGAGAGAGAGAGAGAGAGAGATGAGGCTCCGTGCAAGTTTCTAATAGGCTTAGGAGAGAGTCAATGGTGGCCGGATGAGGCAAGGTGATCCTTTTTTTTTGGGCAAAACTCAGAATGGTGAATAGATTATATTAGCAAAATATCATAGAATTACAAACTCCTTCCATGCTCATCACGAGCATGAAATCTTCCACTGATCAAGGATACATCGGTTGATAGGGGAGCCACCTCGACAATACTGGATGTGTCCTTATCAATACCCTTTATGGTCCATCATAATATCACACAGGGTCATGTTCCACTTATCAAAGTCCATGTGTTTGCAGATGGCAATGATAGCCCCCTTCCTTTCTTGGATTATCTCCGTGAACTTAGCAACTTTTATGGTGTTCTCAAAGATCCGGTAGTTCCTTGCCTTCCACACATGTTTAAAGTCGCAAAATCTCACACTTTGGGTTGGGATGAGCAAAGCATGGCTCTTAAACACCTTCCCACCTAAGAAAAAAATATTTCTTCAAAAATCCTATTTTCCAGGTTTTTTGGACCCATTTGCAAATCTTTCCTGCAAGACCACTTATTGTCGGGCATTCCTTAAAAAGGTGGGGGAGATCTTCACAAGCTGTTCTGCATTGCGTGCATCTATCCGAACCAATCCCCCTTATGCATATCTTCACCCCGGTTGGCAAGGCTCCCCATAACACCTTCCATAAGAAGACCTTCATTCCATGGGGCCATTTTGGGTGCCAAATGTTCCACACTACTGTCTCCCACCTTGATTCCGGCCACTGCTTCTTCAGCAGGGAGAACCAGTACTTTGAAAACATAAGGTAGAGGTACACTTCCTTAGTTTGTGGTTTAGGAAGTGTCTATTCTTGGGCCACTACCATGCATTCCACTCAAACTTGGAGTCACAGTTCGGTAGACACCACCTATTAAGTTGTTTTAGGGCTCTACTGAGCAGTAATCTTCAGTCCCTCTAAGGTTAAATTGGAGGGTAAGTGGGTGTGTTCCTTTCCAGTCATTACTATTGTGATCCCAAAGTTGGCCTATATGCATGATACCTTTGTTATTAATCTTTCTTGCTACTCCCTCCAAAAAGGGATAAAAGGATGCTTCCAGCCTTAGAGAGCCAAGGGGACCAATGAGTTATAGAGTTGTGAAAATACCTTGACATCTCTCCCCATTACAAGGATTTAGTTGCTCTATTGCACTTGTGAGCGATCACATATGTCGTCCCCCCAAGTTTAAGTATGGCCCATCGAGGAGCAAGTAGCTTGTCGTGCACCTCGAGCCCTTTTCACTGACCACCTTGCGAGCAGAGCTTGGAATTATCCATTATAGCCTTAGCCATAATAGCTCACCTAGTCTTTCTTTGTGAGTGCCACCAGAAACTTGGCACATTGGGCCTCTACATGAATGTTAGCATTAAGAATCCCAAGACCGCCTTGCTCCATAAGTCTCACAACAATCTCCCATCTAGCCCATTGCTAGGGTGTCGATTCTTTAGTGTTGTTCTTCCATAGAAATTTCTTCGTTGTTTTCAAAAATTCTTTCCACTAGCTTTTGGCTAGCTTAAGCAACGAACCATTAAAAGCTATATAAGGAAGCATAAATGAGTTGATTACCTTCACTCTACTCAAAAAGGGGAGGAGCACATACTCCCATCTCCGCATCTTGTTTCTTATCTTCTCCATAACCCAAGAAAATATTTGCTTGTGAGTTACGTCCATCCCTAGAGGGGCTCCTAGGTGCCACAAAATATTCTCTTTGGATCATATCTCCCAATCCATAATGACGGGTCAAACGAGTCGTTCTCGGGGGGGGGAGAGAGAGAGAGAGAGAGAGAGAGAGAGAGAGAGAGAGAGAGAGAGATCTTGATTTTTCATTACTACATTTGGACCCTCACGCTAAAGCATAGGTTTGCACAATTTCAATAGCCTTCCTAATAACCTGGAAGCACCTTTTAAGAAAGAGCAAGGAGTCATCTGCAAAAATCTTTGCCAAAAGTTGTTCATTGTTGGGCAGAGTCAAGCCTTGAATCTCCCCTTTAGCAACACCGTGTTCAAGTAATGTTACCAAAGGATGGGAACTAATGGCAAACATTAAGGGGGCAAGTGGGTAGACTTTTTTAATTGATCTCTTGACCTCAAATGCACCCACAATTCTCTTATTGAAAAGTAGCTTTGATTGGCTGCCACCACCACCAAGGGTGCTGACCAGCCGGCACATCCGTAGCCCAAAGCCTAATGAATTCATGAAGTCTTCAATGAATGACCATGTGATCCTGTCATATGCTTTATCCATGTCCAGCTACAACATGATGAACTCTTGCTTAATGACAGTAGCATATTCAATGCCGATCATTGCTACCAAAATGTTATCATAAATTGACCTTCCCTTGATAAATCCATGTTGGCAGGAGTCAAGACCTGGTCCAGGAGGGGTAACAGTCTGAGGGCTATAGTGTTGGAGATAATTTTATAGGCTATTGACATCATTGTTATGGGGCACCAATGCTTCAACTTGGAGCAGCAAACTTGTCTGGGAATAGGCTTAATAAGGCCTCTTTTAATGCTTAAGTCCATGACTCCATCAACGAGGGCCCGGTTAGCCATTGTGTGATGGGAGACTTGAGATCATCCCAAAATTATTGTAAGAACTCAATGGTCAAACCGTCCCAACCAGGGGACCTTTCTTTGCCCAAGGCTTGTAACACAATAGAGCATTTGTCTTTAGTGAAGGCCTTCTCTAGGAGGTTGGCTTCATAAGGGGATATGGTGCTTTTTGACACTCCCAATAATAGTATCCCTGGCATAGTTCATTCCACTGGAGTGGACCTCAGGCTAGCCTATGAGCTGTCTTAAGTGGTTAAGCATAAGATTAGCCATTTCATTAGGATCCTTAGTCTCCTTTCCATACGAATCGGTAAGCAACTGCACGAGGCCCCAATTTCTTTTGACTTTAAGAGCCCTGAAGAGATGTGCATGGTTGGCCTCCCCTTGCTGGAGAAAGGTTTCTCTGGAAAGGATTCTTGCTTGCCTCACCTCCTCAAGTTGGAGATCTGATAAGTCCACTTTAGCTTCAAGCCATCTTTTGTGCTCAGCTTATGAGGCAGATCCTACTTGTTTTTTGGTGGTCAAGAGTTCAACTTCTTCAGCAAGTTGATTAAGACACTCCTTTTGGTATTTCTTCCTTCTAGGGCCGGTAGTTTTGATTGCATTTTGCACACTTTTGGCAAAAATATCCCATGACCTACAGCTACGTGAATCCACGTCTTTTCTAAGCTTGCTCAAAGCTTTGAGGGTTAGGCATTTGATGAGTGGGTCTTTAAAGAGGTGAGCCCTATAGAGAGTAACTTTTTAAATTTTTGGGGGCAGTGATCTTCTCCTTTGTTTTTTCAATTTGATTATTAATGGTAGGTCATCCAATATACAATGAGAAGTTAGCACCTTCATTTCAAGCCATGAGAGCAGCCAATCGGCTTGATGAGAGCAATAGCAGCAGTCCAAGCGAGATGCCATGCCGGCATATTGCAAGCTAGTGTATGTGAACCCAGGCATGCTATTCCATGGGCCTACCTCCCACATATCCACCAACACCCATTTCTCGCAGAGGCTTAGCCATTTTGACCTTTTATATCCAGTTAGTATGTTCGATGCCCCAATTTTGTCATTTTTCTTATCTACCATATTGAAGTCTCCCACCATGATCCATTCCCCTTCAATATGGAAGTCTTTCAATTGCTCCCAAAGCCTGGCTCTTTCCTTCGCCAAACAAGGTCCATATATATTGATGATAGTGATATGTTGATCCCCCCATTTTACCTTAACTCCTAGAGCTCTCCCTAATGGATGATTGAACACCACTTTAGGCTCTAAATATTTGTCCACCACTACTAAAAGGATGCCATTGAATCCAATAGCACTTTCTCCGTAGAAGACCAATTTTGTCCCCAAAGCTTGCCTTCTCTTGCTTGCAGAGTTTGAACTTGATTGACACTGTTGGAGAGAGTATAGAGGCATGCGCAGGTGATTGAGAGAGAGAGAGAGATGAAAAGAGGAATCAAAACAGAGAGCATGCGATTCTACTGTTCCTACGATTCTGCCAAAGGAGAGAAATGAAGTGATATATTAACGTCTTCAAAAAAAATCCCTTTAGCTAGAAAGAGGAGATGTTTCAAAATGATCGACATTTTTTACAAGAAGAGATGTCTCAAAATAATCGGCATTTGGAAGTTGATTGCCAAAGGAAAGAAATGAAATGATACTAGTACAACCACGCGGCCTCTGGCGGTGCTACGTGGATGCATCTTGAGAGACACCCTTGCGGACCAAGGCAATGCCAAGCACAACATTTTCTTTCAACAACCCTTGGCTAACAATATCATCGTGAATTCTTTTTCCCATATCATCATCTTGTGTAATGGAACATTCCTTCAAGGTGCAAGTGTACGTGATTACATTTGGAGAGATGCCCTCTCTCTACATCTGCAGAATATAGAGCAGAGCTTACTAACTCTGACCCTTGCAAGTTGCAAGTGTATGTGATTTCATCTAGAGAGACACACGTGCTTTGCATCCGCGGTGTTGTGGTTGTACTATTTGACCTCGGGCTCTAGGGATGTGGATGCTAGAAAAACCACCTGCGAGTAAGTAACCTCAAATTTTTTATAAGTCTCGTTGATTGAATAGTGCCGTTTGGACTCCCGCCACTTGAAGCCACAGCTCAAGGCTATGTTGCATGTGTGGTGAGAGCCCCAATGGACTGGCTACATCCACTACTAAAGAGCAAGCCAAGAAGTTCACCACCCCTCTTGATATGTGGATTACCTGCTGGTGTGGCCTGCCTTGACATAGAGGAGGGGTTGCTAGTGTGTTGTCGTGAAGGTGTGCTTGCAATAGGCTAGCTTGTAGCCATGTGGAGTTATAGATATGGATATAGACTACACAAGTGCACCATGTCATGCTATGATGAATGTTGAGTGTATCAAGACTAGTGTTTGGGAAAAGTGTCTCAACTTACAATCATGCCGCTTTGAAATCCAAAATTGGAGGTTGAGAGAAGGAGGAAAAGAAAAAATATAGATTACATTTTAATAGTGCAAAATTACTAAAAATCCACTCAAAGTTTCAAATTTTCCTCTCCGGAAAGACTTAGGGTGGGTTCAGACGGACCGGGGGTAGGAAATTTCTCTGTTGCATGGGCTTTTGTGATTGGCTTTGCAAAAGGAAAAGCCTTTCCGGGTCCACCATCTCCCCGCCCCTCCCAAAAGATGACCATTTCCTACGGCAAAGACCAATCACCACGTGGACGAGTGAAGCCAGCTCATGTAGTCCACAACAGCCATCGATAAGCCTGAGTTTTTTGTTGTCATTCATTATTGCCGTTGAGCATTGTGAACAGGGGGTAGTCAAGGTGCAGAAGCAAGTTGTTCTACCGCCGGACTACATGAACCTGGCCTTAAATTCCCAATCCTCTTGAATTCCCAAATACTGATCAAAGCATTAAAAAGTGGTGGTCCAGTGGATAGGCTTTATAACGCTTGGTGACAAATCGATAGATTTGGGCTTCCCTGGGCATTCTGTCCTTGATGACAAATCAGGGAGAATTCAAGATCTGTTTGAGTGTGAGGCTAGCTTGAAAGAATGGAAACGACATAGAAGCAATCCATATAGCGGAAGCGAATGCGACAGATAGTGGACACGATGGTATAAGCCGCAGAAGATGATGGATCATTAAGAAGAGAATGGGGTCTAGGAGGGCCTCTTTATTTGACAGCTTAACACTAGGTTGGTAATGAGACACTTTTATGTCCTGGGACACTTTTATGTCCTGTTAAGTGACCATTTTCCTTGAATTATGTCAAGAGTTTCAAAATGGATTTTGAGGTGCTATCTGTCTAGAAAGTTGTCTCATGAGCTGAAAAAAACTCGACATTTTTTTGGAATATCAATTCCATCTTTAACCTTGTCCTTGCACAACATTTCACAACCTAAACTGTGTGAAAAAACGGGTCCTGTTTTTGGCTTTTTTCAACTTTTTGCAACTATACCACTCTAGAATTCATGTTTGTGAGGTCTATAATGCTAGAGAACTATCTTTAGTAGTCCTCAACATGTCCTGATGCTTCTAGGGAGAAATAAATGCTAAAGTTGTAAGTTATGACCAAATTACAAAAATTGAAAAATCCTGTTTTTTAGCCAATTTTAGCTCTTCTATGATTTTTTTGGTGGCTTTCATGATATCCAAATGCAATTTTGATTTTCTATGTCGCATATTGTAACATAAAGTTAATATTCCTTGAGTTTTGGGGCACCTAATACCCTATTTTGCATAGTAGACAACGATGGTTGATTTTTTCAATTATAGAAGAAAACGAAACATTATAGTATATCAAGTATAGCTTTTTCAATATTGTTAGTTTCTTGTGACAACTACATGCATTTTGTAGGTAGTAACCATATCTAGTCATAAGGATAAAATTTGGCTAGATATTGAATAGTTTCTATGGGATTCTACAACTCATAATGTTGAACCCGGTTTTTTCATGTTTGTTGTATTTAGCACTTCATCTTTGTCCCCAAGATTCCCCTTGGTAAGAGATGTATTATTCTTTTGACATGCGCCATGGCTCCTTATGAACCTAAAGGACAATAGGGAACTAAGAAAACATGCATATATTATTTGTATTGAGCGTGGCTATAGAAACTTTGATGATAGGTTTGCAGAATGGTAAAAATTCAACTTTTTTGTACCTATTTCTTTTGGCAAAACAAAAAATAGTGAGTGAGAAGCAATCATATGTTCTGATCACCAACCCATTGAAGTTAACTAGGGAATTTATCTCAAGTCCTACAAAAATCCCTAATCTTATTTTTATGCAACAAAACGTAAGAAATGACTGTTTTGATGAAAATGTACTAGTCCATCAACTTTGGAGGCTTGGTGTGACCAAAAGATGAGAAATTTTACAAGTTTTTTATTTTTTCCATGTATAGTAGGCCTTGAACTATAACCTCATGAAAGGATTTTACAAAATGAATGGATCTACTATGGTTTTGGAGGTTTTTTTCAAAACCCTGAAAGGACACTTTTATGTCCTGTTAGGTTACCAACCTAGTGTTAAGGGATTCAAACCTTTCATGTTAAGAAAGCAATCGAAGGGCGGTTTTTAATTCAAACAAGAAAAAAGCTAGTTTATTTAAATTCAAATTTTTTCGTCAAAATGCAATTTAAAATCTAGCGGGAAAAACCATATCATGTAACATATGTACAAAAAGAGCTCGGCATGAAGATTACAGCTCTGTAATCTCCGCTCAAATTGGAGATCATATGTAGGAGTTATGGAAGGCCAAAAATCATAAAGTTGTCACCTCCTTTTTTCGTCCTCTGAGGTCAAATATGACCTATGGGACCAAAGCTACATGTAATGTAGTATGTGTGTGGCTTATGAGTGACTCTCGATGCTCCAACATTGTGGTCATGAGAGTCGCAATGGAGAGCCCACATGGTGGTTGGGAGAGGAAAGTGTGTAGGTCTAAGTCATGGCTAAAAATGTGAGGGAAGCAAGTTCGGATGTAACCAAAAATTGAGCACTCTACTCAGACTCTCGAACTTGCAGTGAGCATAAGGTGCACAGTCAATTTGACTCTTCTCCATTGCCCCAACACCCTATCTCACATCAAAGGGAGTGGGAGCTAGGCCGAATGGCTACAATAGTGCGTATTGATGTCAAGGGGATAGGCTCAAGCATGTAAGTGTGAATACGGTTTCCCCTTTTCATGGTTTTGTATTTGGCTACAGTATAGGTGGTGTAATGTATGAAGCGTGATCCACCGGATTCCTCCCAAGCTGTAATACATTGGTGTTATAGAAAAGTTTGATTAACTTGGGAGTCAATTGAAGCATCATGTAGCAAGTAATGTATACCATCTCCCAAACCACTTCTTTATGTCTTGCATCCATCCCATGCTCAAGATCTTGCTTTTATGCATCTTTTGAACTTTTTGCTTACTTCCCATGCAATTGTAGGAAGTTGATGTGAGGGGTTTTGATGCATCTTCATCATGTACTCCACAACCCTTTCCATGCCCATAACCTCAATTGGAAGAGATCCCAACTTAAGAAGTAGGAGCATATATGGTGTTTGTGTCTTAACTAGGAGAAAGTTTGTAAGAAAACGCTTTTGGACATTCTCAAAAATTTTCCAAGTAGACTTTGAGATACTCCCACCCCAAACTTCAACTTCATAAAGAAGAACCGGCATCACCAATGTGTTAAAAAGATACTTCTTGAGAACCCAACACTTCATGTTTCCCGCATTACACATGTTCTCAAATGCATAGTATGCTTTCTTTCCCGCTTCCAAACAACGCACAGCACATTCATGCCACTTGTGATTGGCCAAAACCTCAAGACCAAGGTACTTAAAGCTCTCAACAACTTCAAGTGTCTCATTGTTGTACACAATGCATGGCTTCTCCTTATTGTTGGTTTTCACAAACATAACCTTTGTTTTGGATTCATTCACAAAATCCACCCACTATGCAAGCAAAAGCTCTCAAGGACAACCATAAGCTTGTGTGCATCTTCTAAAGTATGTGCTAGAAGCACTACATCATCCTCACATGATTACCGCATTGAAAATAGTGACCTCTTCATTGCCTTCTTCTTGCATAAAGTCAAGCACCATTTGTTCCAATTGATCGATACATAAACCAAAGAGAGTTGGTAACAACGAACATCCTTGTTTAACCTCAATAGTGCTTACAAAAAAATCTGAAATTCCTCTTCCCATGCACAATTGACACGTCACCTTCTCATAGATTCGAGAAACCACAAGCATAAAATCACTTGGCACTTGGAGTTCTTCCATCCTTCTCCACAAATTGTTACATGGAATCATATCAAAGGATTTCTTAAATTCCACAAAACAACAATTTAATCGCTTGTCTTTCAACCGACTTTCCTCCATGAGAACATAAGAGTGACAAGATGATCAATGGTGCTATGGCATTGACGAACACCCGCTTGTCATTCTCTTCAGCCCAATAACTCAATTTCATCTCCATTATGCACCCAAACAACTTTGCCATAAGAGACCCAATCATTATAGTCCGATAGTTGTTTACATTCTTTACATCCCCTCCTTTATGCAAAGGCTTGACCCAATTAGTACTCCAATCATAGGTCATACCATGTTGAAGTGCAAGGTTGAACATATCACACATCCACTCGTGTAGAATATACAATCCATTTGATCATCTCCGGCTTGATACCTTGAAGATCTCCCGCTTTGCGAGTGGCGAACTTTTCAAGCCCACCGCATACATCCGAGAGAGAGAGAGAGAGAGAGAGAGAGAGAGAGAGAGAGAGAGAGAGAGAGAGAGAGATCTGCAGGATCTACGTTAGGCATGCACACACCATTAGCATACTTAGCCGTGCACATAGTAATATCGTACATTGGTGCTCTCTTTCACTTACACACACACTCACTCACACACACACACACACACACGCAAAACACAGGGAAGGTGCATCACCTTGCAAGCTGCATCCTCCTCTAGTACCAAGCATGGCTGTCATACATATGCCCTATGTGTAGGCTTGCAGCTATGTCACAACCAAAACACAGGCAAAGATCGTTGCCAAGAAGATGGTGGGCTTAAGGAGTGGGGCTCTGCAATTTTTGCTCTCGAGTGGTGGTGCCTGCAACTCAAGACAGAGAAAGTGGTGGACAGGATGGTCGAGGCGGCAAGGTAGATCAACACTAAATCCCACACTGCTGCCAAAGGTGGCCAACCCGCAACTCAAGGGCCGGCAAGAGAGTAGCAAGGTAGTTGGAGTGAAGAATAGACAAAGTGGAGCCAAGCTGGTAACCAGCTAGTTGGTGGTACCATGCGGAAAAGGAGAAGGGAGGATGTGGCTATGGTTGTGGTTGTGGCTGTATGGAAATACAACCATGTGTAGCCTCACTTCACCCTTTTTTATATAGAACATAGATATATAACATCTCCATGCAAAATTCCCTTTAGGGTAGGTTGAAAGAGGAGATGTTTCAAAGTAATCGGCATTTTTTACAATTTTACTCTATTTTGTTAAATTTTTCAAGCAGATTTTCTCCTTCTTTCCTCCCTTCAACAAGCTCAAGGCTAAGCTAAGGCATATTTTTCTCAAACATTGAGGAGACAGAGAGAGACACACACACACACATAGAGAGAGAGAGAGAGAGAGTGCTATTAATGCTTCAAATTTTGGGGGAGGGATAGCCACATGAGAGAAATGAAATGATATATTAGCATCCTCAAGAGGCCAAAATGACCTTTGAGACCAAATCGTTACAAACTTGTAAAATTGATATCATGTTTGGGTACAAAAAAATATTTTAAAATGAAACTAGAAGTGCTATTGGGGCTAGAATTGTGTGTGTGTGTGTGTGTGTGTGTGTGTGTGTGTGTGTGTGTGTGTGTGTGTGTGTGTGTGTGTGTGTGTGTGTGTGAGAGAGAGAGAGAGAGAGAGAGAGAGAGAGAGAGAGAGATTGATATAGACAAAGAGAGATAGATATAGACATAGAGAGAGAGAGAGAGAGATAAAGAGTTATGCATAATAAAATGGTATTCTTTTTTGAAGAGGGACATGGGGTCTCTATCTCTCTGTCTTCCTATCTATACTCTACATGATGTGGGTTGCATTTCTAGTAGCTTGCAGCCCATGTGTCCATCCCCTCAATCCGATAGGAGAGATACAACCCGACGCTTAGATGAAGCGTTAGGTCCAATGTCCCAAGCTACCAAATGGACGAGTTGTAGCATGTAAGCAAGCCATGCACGAGCCGACCTAGAGCTTGAATTTAAATCCAGTGCGTGCGCATGTGCGAGAGAGAGAGAGAGAGAGAGAGAGAGAGAGAGAGAGAGAGAGAGAGAGAGAGAGAGAGAGAGAGAGAGAGAGAGAGAGATAGATTGATTTATTGATTTATTGTCCAGGGAGGTCAGATATGACTCATGGGACCATCACAAAACATTACAACGGCTCGTTGCTTCTAAGTGAAGCCATCGGATACATATCAGTTAAGGACTGAGGGTCCAATCAAGAAAAGGAAAAAAGATTCAAGGAGGGTGGGGTAGAGCCTTTTTAGGGGCTCGAAACTCTTGGATGATGGCTTTACCACCTCGGTAGACTGCCCATTTACCTTCCTTGCGGGCTTCGTGCATCTTCTTGAGCTCGCTCTTTTTTATCTTTAATTGATTTGTCGTAAGCTCCTCGTTGATCCAAATCTTTGTTCCTTTTAGGAGTCGAGCTTTCCGTAGCAACTGCATCTTATCCTCTTTGTCTTTGAAAGTGAGAAGACAATGTTCAAGTGGCACTTGCCTATGTGTATCGTTGATCCAAGAAACCTTTTCAGGTTTGATGTTAATTGGTTGAACGATGTCATTGAGCTTGGTGATCGCTTCTTCAAGAGTGTCCTCAGTGATGCACCATGGCGAGGGGAGCCCACCATACGAGCGTTGTCTTCTTGGAATCTTTGTTCGCGAAACTCTGTTGTCACACAAGGTTGCACTTTGGCGAAGGCGACCGATTGGGCTTGGGTGACCTTTGATTCAACTTCTTTTACTTTGTAGTGGCGAGCTAGACCATGGAATCAAAGCGTGCCTCAAGCTTGCTAAGGCGAGCTTTGAGGTCACGATTCTCCTCCATTACCCGATCAAGGGCTGCTTGGAGCTGTCCAATCTGTGTAAGCTTGCTTGGGGCTCTACGGTTGCTGCAAAGCTTGGTCAGCCCCTTGCGGTGAACTTTGGAGTATGCACTCTTGAAAGTAGGTCGGGTTGTCGTGGGATCAAACCCTAGGCAGAAGTGCTTTGAATAAGGGGTCTAAAGAAGCTTTCCAGTCTCGAGGGTATGTCGTGGGATCAAACCCTTAGCAAGTGGCTTTGAATAAGGGTTACAAGACTCAAGTGAAGTGAGCTAAGGTTAAGGAGGCCCCCGCTGCGGCGGCGTGAAGAGGACTGGCGGCGTACAGAGAGCGGGTGAGGTGTGCAGAGGACCCGCCCAACACTCTTGAGCTCTTCCAGGAAATCCTTGACCCACTGAGTGTCGGAAGCTTGCTCTGTTGCGGTAGGTGCTTCAGTTGTTGCGGTCGCCAAAATCTAAGAGAGAGAGAGAGAGAGAGAGAGAGAGAGAGAGAGAGAGAGAGAGAGGGAACAAGGTCTCTATCTCTCTATGTCTTATCTATACTCTACATGAAGCGGGTTGCATTTCTAGTAGCATGCAGTCCACATGTCATTTTTTGCAAGAAGAGATGTTTCAAAATAATCGTCATTTGGAAGTTGATTACCAAGGAGAGAAATGAAATGATATATTGACGTCTTCATGCAAAATGCTCTTTAGGGTAGGTTGAAAGAGGAGATGTTTCAAAATAATCGGCACTTTTTACAATTTTACTCTAGATGTCTTGACAATTTCAAGAAAACCTGAATTAAAGCAAATCTTCGTAGAAGATGTTTGCGAGCGAAGCCAAAGGCATCAGGCAAGGTGGAGAGCAGGTGAGGACAGAGCATAGCATGTCGGCCCTCGGGTTGGGCTTAAGCGTTGTGTTTAGAAGCTACTACAAAAGTGTTGGTGAACTGCGGAAGGATTTTTTTTAATATATACGCAACTGCTTCTTGAGCACGGAAATCTCTTGGGTGAGATGGTTACTAGATGAGATTGTGATATGGGGTTTTTTCGTCAGAGTTCGATCTCAGCTCGTAGTTTTTTTGACTAGCACCCACACAAGGGTTGATCGAGGACATGGCCGAAGACGTGAGGGGTATCTGCAGAGATTCCCCAATAAAACCAAGAACGAACGAGTATGTCATGATCTACCGAATATGAATATGAGTGGACGATTGTGAAATTTTACTCTATTTTGTTAAATTTTTCAAGTAAATTTTGTCCTTCTTTCCCTGCCTTCAACAGGCTCAAGGCTAAGCTGAGGCATACTTTTCCCGCGAACATTGAGACAGAGAGAGAGAGAGAGAGAGAGAGAGAGAGAGAGAGAGAGAGCTATTAATGCTTCAAATTTTGGGGGAGAGATTACCACAAGAGAGAAATGAAATGATATATTAGCATCCTCAAGTGGCCAAAATTATCTATGAGACCAACCCGTTAGAAACCGGCATCTAGGTGTCGGGGGTACCAACTTCAAATTCATCCTCTCTACCCATATCCATGGCACGTGTTTGTAAGATTCTTGTGAGGTTCCTGTAGAGAAGGCAGTCTTGCACACATATTTCAGAAAACCATACTCTTACTAATAAGTTTGGTGCAGAATTAAATTCCTTTGCCCTCCAAATCAACCAGAATTCAGCTTTCGGTTAGTTCCAACATGAGGAGAGGACACTGCGATAAGCGATTTGTATGCCCTCTTCCCTGCACAAGGCCGCCTTGAGGCTTGATTTTTTATGCTCAAGTTTCTCATTTTATTTTGTACCCAGACATTGTAATGTCAGATTCATTAGGATTGTACCCGTTTGGTCTCATAGGTCGTTTTGGCCTAATATAACATTTCATTAGATATACCCTCTCTCTTGGACTTCCTATTTGACAAATCACCCACAGACACATATGGAAGTAGAAACATAAACAGCAAAAGCACATAGTCGTTCTAGCTTGGATCATAAAGCTCTCAACAAGCTTCAACATCCCCTGAATCACACAAACAGGCTATCACATTTTAATACTGACAATTCATAAGGGAAGCAAACCTTCTCAGATTAGTACCAAAATGCTTGCCTTGTGCAACATGCTCTCATACCTTTCATATCCTCGCAAGAATCACATAAAAGCAAGGTGCTGTACGGCATGCAGAAGAGGTTTGGTCACATGCAGGAAAGCAATCAATCGAATTTCAATTGTGAAAAAGGGTTAAAAGGGCACACACTGCGTAAAAATCAACAAGGACAGTCACACGCGACAGGGAACAGGGATCAAGAGATGGAGCAATGATCGTGTCAAGGGAATTGAGAAGATTGAGAGGAAGAACACACATTGCTAGTAACCTGGTGGTAGTTGTCAATAGACAGACAAAGAGAACTCCAACACAAAGTTGAAAATAGCAATACCATATTTTCCTTCGACATTTAGTACTAAAAGATTTCATCAAACTCTTTTAAAGTGTTTTTTATGGGCACACTAGGAAACAAGATCACTTGAGGAAATGCCCCCACATGGTCGTGCACAGGAACATTTTTGGCATACGGGAACAAGGAGGAATGGGTTACGTGCTTCAATATGAGTGAGAAAAATTTCCCCAGACTTATGAGGAGTCTACAAACAGGTAAGATGTTGCTTTTTCATACCCTGTTTTAATTTCTGAACTATCTTGGCTATCTACAAAATCCCATTTGATAATGTGTGTCTGAGAAACAGCACATGTGCATAATTAACTGTTCACACAATTTTTTTGACAGTCCACAAAGAGCATCACAGTGAGTAGCAAATAAAATGAGGGAAAAGCTAGTCTGTTGCCAACTCGCAAGAAAAGTCACCAATGTAGTTTAAGCTGGTAGTGACATGGATTGTCTACCTATTCCCGAAGTGTGAAGAGGATTACCACTTGCCATACAGTGCAAACCAGAAACCGCACTTCTGTTGCTTTACGAGCTATTTTGATGGAGATATTGAATATTGTCTCTATTTTACTTTGCTGGACCCATCTATGCCGCATCACAAGATGCCAAATTCATCCAGAGGGCAATCTTGCAAAGAGCTTGTACATCCTTGAAAAGTACCACCAAACTAGAGCAGCAAGCACAGGTGAGTCTCTATGCTATGCATGTAACAGAGCTTCACCATGACAAGGTATCCCAAAGTCGAGAGGGCTGCCCAACAAACATGACAAGCCATGTTAATGGCAGTGGCCCGCCCACCTGATCCGGATTTCCCTCAATTTCACTTTTTCCACCAGTAAAATACAGTATCACTTTTTTTTTAAAGGAATGTTACAGAGACCTGAAGGCAGCCGAAATGTTCCACGAGACCAAAGACATGAATTAAGTCAACAGTATATAATCATTTAAGTATCATATATGAACATTTTGGGATTGCAAGACAGAAGACATGAACAAAAGTGGGTAAGAGAGGAAATTAGGGTTTGTGTGTGTGTGTGTGTGTGTGTGTTTGGAAGGAAGGGGGGGGGGGGGGGGGGGGGTGTGTGGTTCTTTTAGCCAATCCTTGTGTTAGCCAATAACCACCAGATTCTAGCAGGGTCACAAGCCATGAGAGCTACCTTAACTGAGATGCGCAGGGTTTGGGTGTAACCTTAGTTTGTTTACTCAGCTTGAGAATTGACATCCTGTGATGGACGAGAATTGGCATCTGTTAGCTTTTTCAATTCAAGCTGGAGTTCATTGATCAGCCTTTTGAGCTCGATTGCCACAGAGGAGGAACAAACATCATGCATCCAAGTCGTGCACTGTCGGAGAATATACGGAGCCTTGAGCAGGAAGTGGGTATGTATAACAGGCAGGAAAAGCGGATCAGGAGAGCGAAGAGCAGGCAGCATTGAGTAGCGCACTGTGTTTACTCGTTGATCGTGGAGGTAGACATCTGCAGCTTGCCGATTTCCGCTGTGTTCATAACCGGGCTCATTGAAATAGGGATCCGCAACCAATATCAATCCTTGAATAGACACCAGCACTTGCAAGATGGTAGACTGTCCAGCCTTCCACCCTGGTCCTGACCATGTCCCTAATAAACTCAAGCACACTTTTCCATCTGCATATAAATTGGGATTGAACCTCACCATCCCACCTCCGGTAGTGAGAAATTGCACCTTAGGGGGTGTGTCTGGGTAGGTCTCCTCAAGTAACAAGTCAAACAAGAACACTCCATTCTCATAAGGCGTGCCTTCAGGCCCAATAATGAGGGCCCGAAGCACATCTGAGCGCTGCTCATCCATGCGCAAAAAGATGGATGATTCCCACTCTAGTGGAAGTACAGTGTTGAGCTGTGTCATCTCCTCAATAATAGCCCGTGCTCTCCTTTTGTTCAGCATCAATGCCTCACTCTTTGAGACATAGTGCCGAAAATAATGGTTTTGAAGGAGGCATGCCTCATTGAACTGTAATTTTTGTAAGGCCTTCTTGTAGGCTTCTACAAGAGCTAAAGTTGGCCCTGGGTTGGCATGAACTTGATCCCTCTTTGCCTCTTCATCACGTTCAACTGCAGATGATTGCTCACCGAGCTCACTACTGTCCACCTCCATTTCAGTTTGCATTGAGCGTGTCCTTACTCCTCTTGAGCTGGTTTGACTCGATGCATCAATTAGTTTAAGCAGATTATTTTCTAACTCATGACATAACGGCTGCTCCTTGTGGCGCACACCTTTTTCCAACAATCTCAATACTTCAGTATTACTGGTTGACCAGTGATGTTTCAAGGTCCTACTTTCCCACAACATTATTTCTTTATGCAGCTTTTCATAGGTTATTACCACGTCTGCCACCAAACTAGATGACAAAGAGGAATCGTGTTCAGTGTGTTTCTTCATTTGATCCTTGGGACCCTTGATTTCCTGGTTGTTACTCAAAAGCAGGTGATCACCTCGTCGAAGCATAAACTGAGCTTGTTTGAAAAGCTTTTCAAATTCTGACATAACAGAGCCAGGTGTTTCCCATCGAGATTGGGTTGCAAAACAGTCATGCTTTGCTTCACGACTACAAAGCAGTGGTAGTAAATCCCAGCTGCTAGATAAAGCCCGCATGAAACTTAGCACGGTCCAATAAAGATCACCACGAGCAGTGATGTCCGTAAGAGAGTCAATGCTTACTAACCACTTCATCAAAGTGTAAGGCAGGTCATGACAGCATAGCAATTCTGCAATTAATGGTGAAACTCTGCCTTTGTTATCGTTTGATGTTCGTGATATATAACTTGTGAGTTCCTCCAAAGCTGTTTGTGCAAGCCTATCCACAACTGAAGCCGTCCCCCTCTGTAACTTTGCTTCATTCATGTCCCCATCCTCAATCGTATGCTCTTGATCACTTGTACCCTGTATCTTTGATACATCTTCAAAATCTCCAAAATCTTTCAAAGTAAACCACTTGACCAAGCTTTCAAAAATCAACCCATTACCATCCTGGGATTGCATTGGCTGGTTGAACTCCTTGCTGTTTGTGAAGAAGAATCCCATTCCCTTACGACCTTTTCTTGTGCTTTTCCTTCTCCTACACTGGGTAGTTTCTTGGATGTATGCAAAACAGAGCTTCGTGATGGAGCGAGTGATGCCAATCAATTGTCTTTGCAAGGGGTCACATTGATGGGCCACACCCCCCACATATGGCAGCCCACAATTCTGACAAACTAGAATGAAGCAAGACGAGCACAGAATGGAAGATGGTGCTGCATTCTTTAAGTATTGCACAAGCACAGACTTACTTGGATGCCTTCCTAGAGCCGGATTGAGTCCATTGCATTTGAGAGCCTTCTCGAGTGACCTTCGGTGGGCTTGGTCAGGGTGAACTAGCAGCTGCTGGTCCATGTCTTTGCAATTGGGGCAGCATCGAATAACTGGGCAGACAACTCGATCCCTGATGGATGTCATTAGCCACTCATCAAGCATCTCGTGAGTACTTGGCCCAACCACCAGCCGTACGTCACCCCGACTGAAAGGATGGTTGCACCCCTCCATAGGGCACCGCATTGTGGAGTCGTACTTAATCAATACTTGATCAGATTCCTTTGCTTGCATCAGGTCAAGTAGGCGTTCCACCACAAGAGTAGTCAAACATGATCGGCAAAATCCATGGTTGCAATTTGTCAACTCGCATCCACTACTCTTAGATCCAAACTTCCCTTTGCAAGCTTGGCACAAAATGAGACGGCCCTCGGATGGCTCACACTCTGCTTCGTGAACATCTATGCCTGTTTGATCCTCCACCATAAGATTTCTCAATTCTAGAGCAAAGCCACAGCAAGCGCAACTAGGGGCAGACATTTCATTCAAGAAGGTGCATGCTTTACATGTAAACTTGGAACCTGTAGAATCCATGTAGACATGAGAGCTTGAAGCACCACTCCAGTCCACGTTGATCTCCTTGCTATATGCATTTATCTGCTTCTCGATCATGAGCTTTCTTGATCCGAGATCACACCCACAGCAACCACAATGACTAGCAATCATGTCATTCAAGAAGGTACACTGCTCGCATGAAAACTTGGCCCCTGTAGGATCCCCATACACGTGAGAGCTTGAAACACCCATGGGCTCCTTGCCACTCTCAAGAAAAGGTGTGGCGCATGCAGCACACTCCCACGACCCCCCCTTGTTCAACAGACTGCACTTCTTACACTCTATTTCGGAATCATCATCACTACTGCTCACATCTATGATGTGGGCATCCGATGGGATTTTTGCACGTTTGAGGGCCTGCCCACAGGCGCTGCATGTTCCAGCAGACTTGCCATTCAAGAACGTGCAACTCGGGCAAGCTTTCTTGCATAAATCAAGTCCGTCTGCCCAATTTGGCGCAGCCGAGGCCGAAGCTGCCATCTTTCCGCTGCGACTGCTGCCCTTCATTTGACCATCAATAACGCTGATCTTTCGCACTTTCCTCTCGGCTTCTTTGCCAAATAAGCATGCATATCAAAAGGAAAGGCACGAAAGGAAGGGAGTCGGACCAGTGGTAGAAAGGCTGAAATTATAAAATCCCGGTTAGATTATGAGCTTGCCTTTAAGAAAATCGGCAAATTTACACAAGTTTTAGTGTAATTACCGGCATAAACTTCAAATTTTGACCTGAAAACCAGGAGAATTTCAAGTTTCCCCTTATATTGGTCGGTTAGGAAAAATGTTTTTTTCTAGCCCTGGAAGGGACACATGGGACCCCAATCAAAGTTCCACCAAACATCGTCAGTACCGGCCAGGGCTACATCTTCCCTAACCGGTGAAAATATGGGCAAACTTGAAATTGTCCTTTTTTTTAGGTCAAAGTTTGAAGCTTTTGCCAGTATTTACACTAAAACTTGAGTAAATTTTTTGGTTTTCTTAAATGCAAGCTCAAAATCTAACCAAAATTTTCCAATTTTGGCCGGTTAAAATACAGTGGACTCCTAGTTTTTTCTAACACTAGTACTGCCTCCCTTGTCCCTAATCTCAAGGCCTTCACACAAAATTCCTAAATATACGAACCGTAACTACTAGTAGGCGAACTGTCATCGTGTTACGAGACTGGGCACCCTCCTGTTGTAGTGGTTAGCTGCAATTGGGATAGCTGGGCGTATTGGTTAATTATGTGCTATTTATTTATTTCACTAATTGAGTTGATGATGATTTTGTAGAGTGGAATGCGGGGAGTTGATGAAGAGGCGACGGCAATTACTCGTGGCCATTTTATATTTGCATAATATCTTAGAACATCATTTCAATAAGCCACTATGGCTCTGTAAATAGTTGTAGTGGGAACTTTCCTTATGGGTCATACAAGAACTAATGAGCTTCACTCATTTGCAAAAGTAAAGTGGTTGTAAAAAGAGGGGCCTCAATTTTTGGCACCTTAAACTCAAAATAATATATTAAATACCAACTCCACAAGAGAGGTGCATTGGAGTATGGGAGAGATTTAGGCCTTTCTCTTGCATATTCTCTTCTCTACTCTCTTATGCTATGGTTATTTGTTGTGTACTCTCTAATCTAGTCTCCATCTCTTACACATCTCTTACACTCTCTTACAAGCTTGTCTATGTCAATTCTATGTTTATCGTGTGTGTGTGTGTGTGTGTGTGTGTGTGTGTGTGTGTGTGTGTGTCATAGTTTAGGTGAGTGTGTGTGCTTGGAAATTGGAAGAAGAGGTGGACGGGTTGATGGTGATTGCTTGGAAGCTTGTGTTGAATATTTTAAGCAGTCGATCTCCCCCTCTTCTCCCAACAGTGGTATCAGAGCCTCAGGTTCGAGGATAAATCGGCACCAGATTTCAAGTTTAAGGAGGAGTTCCTCTAATCGACAAAACCCCAATTGCAAATCATCAACCTTGCAATTCAAGGATTCAAGGACTCGTGGAAATTCGAAGTATAATTGACCGAATTTGCATAAGAAAAATCACCTGTTAATTGGTGGCTATTCAGCGACTGATTTCCAACTCGGCTTCATAACGACCCAAAATATGGTATGTCGAGTGTTCACCTTCAATTCTAATGCATAATTATTGCGGATTGTGAAGGCAAGAAGAAAGCATAAAAGCTTGGAGAATCGGAAGATTTTTTACTTCGAGCGGGTAATTGTTTGTCATGATGAACGACATCGGAAGGCTTAATTAAAGAAGATAGAAGGAAGGATGGAAAGAGCTATCGAAACCCTCGGAGAACTGCCGTAATTCTCCTGCTTGAAAGCCTCAAGTTCGGTATTCCCCCTTGCCTTGTGCTTCCTCTATTCAAGCAGAGTACATCCACAATTTCTGCCATCCGGCTCACCCCTACTGTGGGAAGGACTGCCTAGCAGCGATTCTAATTCAAATTCCGGCCGTGGGAAGGACCTCCAACTCAGGCTATCGACCTGCACGGAAATGCCCGCAACTGCCACCAATGCTGTCGCCTAGGCCTGCTAGGTAAAAGACGTCACTCCCTCGCGGTCCGAAGCTCACCCTGCACGGCACCCTAAGCATCTCTGTGTACTCGCGCGCTGCCCGCAGCCTTCCAGCACGCCATGCAAGGCTTTTGGTAGCCTTTACACACCATTTATAAAAATAAAAGATGGCTTAAAATTTGGCCGGCCGCCCACTGCAAAAATTTACAAGCTTTGCCATTTAAACTTGGCAGTCCATTTTTCCTAATCGGCCACCCACTGCAAAAATTTACAAGCTTTGCCATTTAAACTTGGCCGCCCATTTTTCCTAATCGGCCGCCCACTGCAAAAATTTACAAGCTTTGCCATTTAAACTTGGTTGCCTCAGCCGCCCACTGCAAAATCCTCCAAGCTCTTTAAATTCAACCACTGTTGATACTTCAAGAGGGCACCCACACATCATCATTAATCGGCCATTGAACAGTAAAACCTGTCGATTTGAACAAGGCGAAATTGAATGAAACGCATTCAAAGTTCAAAACAGGAGGCGATCAAAGGCCGGGTATAATTAACGACTATCCGCCACGACACAGGGCACGAATCAGGCAGTGACCATATTGTAAAATTATCAGTGTATTATTATTTTGGGGGTAAGGGAGACCGAACGCTACAAAATTCAATTGGCTCGGTGACACACCGTCAGACCGTCTACTCTCTGGCAATTTCCTAGCGTATCGCCATTCTGGACTAGACGCAACCACTATTTCTCAGCTAAGTACATTACATTTCTGTTATTTATTTTATTCCGCATATTGCATCTATGAATATTACCAAATAGCCTTTTTCAGCATTACCATTTAAGTATTTATTTATTTTTTTAAAATAATAATAAAAAAAAATCACGCAATCATGGCACACCTTCCTCAGGCACCCACGATTGCAGAGCAACTTCAAAATTTGCAGCAGTCACTCACATATAAACACATGCGAAGGCAAGAACTTGAAGATAAATTATTGCATTCTGCACGCACCGAATCTGCACCGGCACCCAAGAAAAACAAAATTAGCAAAAAAAGCCTTCACTTTCAAAGATTTTGATGGCACTAAAGATGCTAGCACGGTTCTAGCATGGGTTAGCCAACTAGATAACTATTTTCATGATGAAGACTTTCCCGAGCGTAAAATGGTAAAGTGTGCATCAAATCATCTCACTAGCAGCGCTCCATTGTGGTGGAACGCCACCAAACAACATGGAAGAAGACCACGCACCTAGAATGCATTTTAAAAAGTATTTTTACCTCAATTTTTTCCCACCGAGTACAAAGCTAAAGCACGACGTCAATGGGATTTAATTCAACAGGGTAGAAATGAAGATGTACAGGGTTACACTGACAGTTTTTGGAATTGTCTAATTCAATTGCAAGCTATTGAACATGTTAGTCGTAGGAAATTGAAGCGAAAGTACATATTAGGCTTGGCACTACAAATTAGTGCTAAGGTAGATATGTTCAAACCAGATTCTCTGTCAAAGGCCATTAATTTGGCTCTCAACGCAGAAAAGAAAAAAGGTGGACATTCCTCTCACACTGATCAACCTGCTAACACTAACTGCACATACGAGCAACAACAACAACAACACTCAGCAACGAGGCAACCAACATCCTTCCAACCAGCGTTCTTCTCCAAATTCTAATGGTAACAAAAAGGTGAAGTGTTTTAAATGCTTTCAGTATGGTCACTATGCAGATAAGTGCCCAAATGGTCATGCTAAGGGCAATGGTCAATCCAATGGCCATTCAAATGGAGTCAACAGGAATTCAAATCAGAAACCCTTCAACAATAACCGCCCCAACGGAGCTACTCTTAACCTCATCGAAGATGCTATACCCGACGATAACGAAGTGGAAGTTAACTACGGTAAGGGATATGATCCTGATTATGATAACGATGACAACCCATCCTCAGGTACTCCTATATCTCCTCACACTTTGTTTAAAGTGCAAGGCACTGTTAAGGGTGAAAATGTCACCATTCTGTTAGATGATGGTAGTAGCCATGATTTCATTTCCACACGATTGGCACAGCAATTATCACTCTCTGAAATTTCATCACCTCATAAGGTCAAACCTGTTTTTAATAATCAAAGTTTTAATTGTAAAACTCAAGTCACTGTTGAAGTTTGCATTGGTGAATTCACACAAGCACGTACATTCTTGGTAGTACCATTGCATGGTCTTGACATGATTTTGGGAATGCCATTTCGTCATGAATTTGACCCGTTGATTAATTATAAAACATGTAAAATGTCTCTCACTCATAATAATAAAAATTTCTCCATCCAAGCAACACTGGCACATCAAAAATTTCCACTCCTCTCTCACACTCAAGCCAAACGAGCAATTCGAAAACAGGGGAAACATACCTAGTCTTGGTAAATCAAATTTCTGATGAAACGGAAACTTCACATAATTCCACCCACGATGAATTTCTCTCACAATTTAAAGATTGTTTCATGCATGATCTGCCACCTGGAATTCCACCATCACGCCCAGAAGACCACAAATTTGACATCATACCGGGGAGTGAACCTCCTTGTAGAGCACCTTATCATGTAAATCCTATCGCACACAGGGAAATACAAACTCAAATCACTGATTTACTTGACCGAGGCCTAATCCGCCCTAGTAGTTCACCATACGGAGCTCCAGTACTTCTTGTCAAGAAGAAAAATGGAACCTTTCGTATGTGTATTGACTACAGGGCTTTAAACAAGATCACCATTAAGAATAGGTTTCTATTCCTAGAGTGGATGATCTACTAGACAAACTGAAAGGGGCACACATCTTTAGCAAAATTGACCTTAAATCAGGATATCACCAAGTCAAAATGTTTGAACATGATGTCTACAAAACTGCTTTCAAAACACAAACTAGACACTATGAATTTCTTGTCATGCCATTTGGTTTGACAAATGCACTAGCTACATTCACACGCATGATGAATCGAATTTTCATTGACCATCAAGATTTTGTGATTGTATTTTTTGATGACATTTTGGTATTCAGTAAATCTGAAGAAGAGCATAAACAACATTTAACACGTGTATTCGATCTGCTTTCACAAAATCACTTGTACTTGAATCATAAAAAGAGTTCATTTTTCCAATATGAAATTGAATATTTGGGACACATTGTATCGGGTAAGGGAATACATGTCGATCCAAAGAAAATTGGAGCCATTCAATCATGGCCTAGACCCAAAAACTTGCATGAGCTACGATCTTTTATTGGTCTTTGTAGCTATTACAGAAAATTTGTTCGTAATTTTTCTTACAAAGCACATTATTTGACTCTCTTGTTGAAGAAAAACACGCCTTATGAATGGACTGATTTGCAAGAAAGCTCATTTAATGCACTTAAACATGCTTTGACTAATGCACCCGTATTGCAATTGCCTGATTTTGAAAGACCATTATTTGTGGTAGTCACTGATGCTAGTGGAAAAGGTATCGGTGCAGTCCTCATGCAAGATAACCATCCAATTGCATTTGAAAGTCGTAAATTCAAACCGTCTGAAACAAAGTTCAGTACTTATGATAAAGAGTTGACTGCTGTGGTACATGCATTGAAAATTTGGAAACACTATGTAATGGGTATTGACTTGATCATTAAAACTGATCAACAAAGTATCAAATATTTACTTTCTCATCCCTTAATAGATGATAGACATATTAAGTGGACCGCTTTTATTCAAAGCTTTCAGCCCAACATTCAATACCGACCTGGTAAAGAAAATGTTGTAGCTGATGCTTTGAGTAGAAGACCATCACTTAATCATCTATCAACCATTACGGGAACTTCATTTGACACTATGCCTGACACTTATGCACATGATGATGACTTCAAAATGACATGGTTGCACATGCTTGATAATTCTGTACACACATTTCTCGAATACACTATTCAAGAAAACTTCCTTTATTTCAAACAAAAATTGTGTGTGACTAAACCTTTCCGTACATTAATTATTGAAGAATTGCACAAACCACCTTATGCTGGACACAGAGGATTTGCTGCAACTTTTCAAAATTTATGTCGTGATTTCTGTTGGCCTACTATGAGAATGGATGTTAAACATATTTCAATGGATTTTGTTACTGGTTTCCCACTCACAACGCACAAACATGACATGATATGGACTATTATTGATCGTTTCTCTAAACAAGCGTACTTTGTTCCGTGTAAGAAAACACTCACAGCACATCAAGCTGCACTTTTGTTTCTTAAGACTGTTTTCCCACA
The DNA here is from genome assembly GCF_014529385.1 of Adiantum capillus-veneris. Taxonomy (NCBI): domain Eukaryota; kingdom Viridiplantae; phylum Streptophyta; class Polypodiopsida; order Polypodiales; family Pteridaceae; genus Adiantum; species Adiantum capillus-veneris. Next base: position 3,233,309 of record NC_140942.1, read on the forward strand.
TCATGGGTTGCCTAAAGTGATTATTTTTTATCGAGATTCAAAATTTTGTAGTGCTTTTTGGACTACTGTGTTTGAAAATCTTGGCACTACACTTGACTTCACTTCTGCATTTCATCCTGAATCTAATGGTCAAACCCAAGTCACCAACCGCACTATTATTAACTTGTTAAAGGCTTATGTTTCTTCTCAACCTAAGAAATGGGATGATTACCTTCATATTTTGCAATTTTCCTACAACAATACCACTCACACTGCCACGGGTAAGTCTCCATTTGAAATTGTCTATGGTCACTCACTTCCTACTCCTGCTTCACGTCTTTCTAATGTTGTGCCTACCGCTGATGATTTCACTACTGACTTTCATGATATTTATGCAAGTGTGCATTCTGCCATTAAACACTCACAAGAACTTTACACCAAGCATGCTAACAAGCACCGCAAGGCACACCAATTCAAAGAAGGTGATCATGTTTTACTTCACATCAAAATACGCAAGATCAAAAGCATTGATACTAATGTATTTGTTAAGCTTGCTCCTCGTTTTTATGGACCTTTCAAAATTTCAGCTGTCATTAATGATGTTTCTTTTCGTTTAGAACTACCTGCACATTGGCACATTCACAATGCCTTTCACATTTGTCTTTTACGCCCATTCCGAGGACCCCTACCTACACACCACATTTATGAAGACCCACCTTCACTTGTAGACCAAGAAGAGCAACTCATCCCTGATAAAATAGTTGACCATGACACCACCACTACACGCACGGGAATGGTTTATAATCGTTACCTTTTGACTTTCAAAAGCCACCCTAGAGAAGATGCCAAATGGATGCCTGAAAAGTTTTTTCGCAACTTTCCCGACCTTCTCCACACTTTCCATCACTCACGGTCCAGTTGATTTGTCTATTGAACAACTGAGGATAGTTGCTATCCTTGGTGGGAGGGATGTTACGAGACTGGGCACCCTCCTGTTGTAGTGGTCAGCTACAATTGGGATAGCTGGGCGTAATGGTTAATTATGTGCTGTCTATTTATTTTACTAATTGAGTTGATGATGATTTTGTAGAGTGGAATGCGAGGAGTTGATGAAGAGACGACGGCAATTACTCGTGGCCATTTTATATTTGCACAGTATCTTAGAACATCATTTCAATAAGCCACTATGGCTATGTAAATAGTTGTAGTGGGAACTTCCCTTATGGGTCATGCAAGAACTAATGAGCTTCACTCATTTGCAAAAGTAAAGTGGTTATAAAAAGAGGGGCCTCAATTTTTGGCACCTTAAACTCAAAATAATATACCAGATACCAACTCCACAAGAGAGGTGTCATGGAGTATGGGGCGAGATTTAGGCCTTTCTCTTGCAGATTCTCTTCTCTACTCTCTTATGCTATGGTTATTTGCTGTGTACTCTCTAATCTAGTCTCCATCTCTTACACATCTCTTACAAGCTTGTCTATGTCAATTCTATGTTTACTGTGTGTGTGTGTGTGTGTGTGTGTGTGTGTGTGTGTGTGTGTGTGTGTGTGTGTGTGTGTGTGTGTGTGTGTGTGTGTGTGTGTGTGTGTGTGTGTGTCATAGTCTAGGTGAGTGTGTGTGCTTGGAAATTGGAAGAAGAGGTGGACAGGTTGATGGTGATTGCTTGGAAGCTTGTGTTGAATATTTTAAGTGGTCGATCTCCCCCTCTTCTCCCAACACATCGGACCCATAAAAGAAATGTTTACTTGGTACTTTGGTGGTTTCTTGAGCCCACAAGCGGCTGCTTGGCATGATCTAGGCCATTGTTCTTGTCCCAAATCAATGGCCTCAATATAAGCAGTTCTACAAAGCTTAATTTACTTTGCCACGCGACGTAACCAGTGTTAGTGCCCGTTTTATGATGTTGACTCTATCACGCGACGTAACCAACGTTCTAAAAATCAGGAACATGTATGTGTGCTCCGATCAAAGCCCCTTGTTGGAGTGTCATTGCCCCCTTCTGGGCTGTTTTTCATCAGCGCCCTGCGTGGGTAGGTGTTGGTTGTGAGCTGACCCGAGAAGGGACTGCGTGATGTGCATCTGTTGAGCAGGTTCATGGGAGCAGGGCACACTAGTCCTTCTCTCTCATTCACAATGAATATTGGCATCCGCAGTGGGCTGTGTTACCGATTCCTCTCGTTGAGGGTCGACTTGGTCTTATTTCGCAGAAAACTGTTATGCAACAGAGTTTTGAGTAGGTCAGCACACATGTAGGTTGTTGTTCCAGTTCCCTGATCGGGCTATTGTGGGTGAAGCGGCCTCGAGTCCGCAGAGCCAGAGCGCGTGGTTGCTTTTAGTGGTTCTTGGAGGCCGCTTATTGGTCTTTTGTGTGGGGCATCATCCATGCCATTTGCGAAAGTGCTATGTACGAGCTAGAGAGCTCCTGATCACACTTTGTTTTCGATTATAGACCCAGCCATAGTGTTGTGCCTGGGCTCAAGGGACCCTCGTGTGTTGTTGGGTCTTGAGGTCCATGCAAGGGACCTAACATTTTTACTTGGTGAGCCTACAGGTTTGTTGCATTGTTGCAGGGTCTTGTACTAGCACTGATGCACATTCGGCATGGGTTGATGCATTGACTGGAGATATGCCCCTGGAGGTATGGCCAATAGGGATAGGGCCAGGAGCTCTGTGTTCTTTTTAGCAGATGCCAAGAGATGGCATCTCTCTAAATGTAATCCCCTACACTTGCATCTTGAAGGCATGTGGCATTACACTAGATGCTGATATGAGCAAAAGAGTTCATGATGATCTTTTTAGTCAAGGGTTGTTGAAAATAGATGTCGTGCTTGGAAATGCCTTGGTTGACATCTATACTTTAGAAGAAGCATCCCAAATCTTGAACGAGTTTTTTTGAGCAATTATTAAATTGAGCAAAAAATAGAATATACGATTTATAAAAGCCCAAACTAGTCAAGATACCTCTACTTAATTCAATAATCATTCACATAATGTTTTTATTTAGATCTTGCAGTGTATTTAAGCCAAGATAGAGGTGGTGGCTATTATAGGACATTAAGTTGAAAGTTGGTGTGATAACACATTACAAAGGAGACAAAGGATTCCTCAAATGAACCATTAAGGAGCTGTTCTTTAGCAATAATGTGGTTTATCTTTCTTGTGTGAAGATGTAGTTAAAAAGGAATGAGTGTGGAAAATGTAGCTCATAGAAGAAAGGCATGTTTAGAACATGAGGGACAAGCCTTTTGGAGTAGGGACCCTCATAAACTTTAAAACTCAAGAAGTCACACAAGGTATGGATCTAGGAATTGTCCCCATGCAATTTTGTTGGGCTTGTGCAAAGCAAGAATTATCAGGGTATCCTATATGTTTCCATTGCGATTTTTTCCAGTAGCACATCCACATCAATCCTAGTTGTGTGCTATGTGTGTGTGTGTGTACGCATGCATGTGTGCACGTGCGGCATGCGCACGCTCACTATGCCCCTTACAAGTTTAGAGTGAGGATCACGTTTGAACATATTCAATCTTTTTCCTTTCACATTTTGAGCTTGGATCTCCCCCTATATTCCTTTCTCTCACAGGCACCCCATGGACTCTCAATACATCCGTGGTTCTTAAGTATCACGTGTCCATATTTGGTCATATTCAAGCTTTTTTCGCTCACATTTTTAGCTTGGATCTCTCCCTATGTTCCTTTCTCTCAAAGAAACCCCATGGATTCTTAGTATCTCCATGGTCCTAAAGTATGAAGTGCCCATTGATCATCTCGATAGAGCATAAGAATTGTTTCTTTGGTTTCATAGGTCATGTTTGACCTTTGATGACATTAATACAATCTCTCTCTCTCTCTCTCTCTCTCTCTCTCTCTCTCTCTCTCTCTCTTTGTGTGCTTGTTCTACTGTAGGATTTCTCCCTCCTCAACCTCAACCCCTTAACGCCTGAGTCTCCCTGTGGGGAGGCGGTAGGCCTATCACCATAGCCTCAATTTCAAACCAAATCCAAGCCCCTGAATCTTGTGATGACGTCAGAACATCAGCACACATCAAGCCTTCGAACACAGTAAGCTTTCAAACCTCTCATATCAAGTCTCTCGCAAGCCTTGAATCTCTTGCAGCCTAACTCACGGATCTCTCGCTGCGTGGCCCTGAACTCACGGCCCTGCAAAGCTATGAAAAATCCATGCGAGCCTCACGAGGCACCCTCATGAACCTTAACCGCCAAACTAAAGCTCAATTAAGGCCGTGGGGTCACACTGGTTTACATTTGGGTCTCATTGGATTATAGTGGGGTCTCATCATGAATACCCCAAAGGGTACTGTGAGGATTCAACCAAGTTTTTCAGCCATTGTAGAAGCATCGAGTAAAAGCGATCGGATCAAAGAGCTTCAAAGATTTGTTGATCATCTTATGAAAGAGAATCGTGACCTCAAAGCACACCTTAGCAATCTTGAGGCACGTTTTGACTCTATGGTCAGTCTTTCCACAGACAAAGCCAAATAAGTTGAAGCCAAAGTCACCCAAGCTCACTCTGCAGACATTAAAAAAGTGCAGACCTCTGTGACAATGGATCTTCAAGAACAGAGACTTCAGGAAGAGAACTCCTTCAAGGTCTAGATTGGTGGGCTTCCCTCACGATGGTGCACCACCGACGATACCCTTGAAGAAGCAATTATCAAGCTCAACAATATCCTTCAAGCAATCAACATCACGCTAGAAGTCATTTCTTGGATCAATGACACCCATAGGCAAGTTCCACCTGAGCATTGCCTTCTCACTTTCAAGAAAAAAGAGGAGCGGGTGAGGTTGGTGCGCCAATCCCACCTCCTCAAGGGAACAAAGGTTTGTATTGTTGAGGAGTTGACCATGAATCAACTCAAGATGAAGAAACAAGAACTCAAAAAGGTCTACGAAGCACGAAAACAAGGTAAATGGTCAGTATATCTAGGAGGTAAGGCCATCATCCAGGAGTTTCAAACTCCCAAAGGGGCTATCCCCTTACCCGACCCCACCTAGGTTTTGCTTCTTTTTTCCACCCACCCTCTTGACGGACCTTCAGTCCTTAACTACTATGTATCTAATGCCTTCACTTAGAAGGCCGTGTTGTAATGTTTTTGTTTTCGGTCCCATGGGTCATATCTGACCTCCGTGGAGAATGATTCAATCTATTTATCTATCTAGAATGTTCCATCTATGTTGCAAGTTTTCTTATGTTCTATTTTCTCTCTTTATTTATCTCTCTAGGGTTCTTGCACAACATGTTTGTGGTTCTCCTTTACATAAGAATGAGAAGTATTACAATAACATCTCATCTTTGTAGGGAACTTGACTTCAAGACTGCAAAGAATACAAGATTTGATTCAGGAAAAAAGTTTACAAGGAGACTAGGCACTTCCGAATCCATGCCTCCTCTCTAGCATGCAAGGGCCTAGACCAGGCGGGTGCAAAGAGAATTGCTATGGGTGTTAAAAAAAAACTATGTTAAGCTAGAGAAGCTCCTCCTTTTTGGATTTAGTTGGAACATGTTAGCAACTTTGTCACTATAAGTAGCAGTGATGCCACCCTCACAACCATTTCTCACCCCCACCCGCATAGTTAGCAATGTTGTCGCTATAACTAGTAGTGTTGCCACCCACACCACTAGTTCTCGCCCTCCTCTCACCATTCTCTGCATCAAAATTCACTCAAAGTCTCTCTCTCTCTCTCTCTCTCTCTCTCTCTCTCTCTCTCTCTCTCTCTCTCTCTCTCTCTCTCTCTCTCTAGCAGTTCATGCCGATGTGGACTGCTAAAGAGAGATTTAATTTAGGATTTTTTTTTGATGCATTCACTCATCACTCCTCTCTCTCTCTCTCTCTCTCTCTCTCTCTCTCTCTCTCTCTCTCTCTCTCTCTCTCTCTCTCTCTCTCTCTCTCTCTCTCTCTCTCTCTCTCTCTCTCTCTCTCTCTCTCTCTCTCTAGTAGTCCACGTCGGCCTGGACTACTAGACAGAGCTTTGATTTTGAGCTACGTCACACCTGGGGGTAGTGGAGCTCCCATAACTATAGCATGGGATTCATGCTACCCCCACTATAACTAGGTCTCACCCAATGGCTGCCAAAAGATGCCCGTTATTTTTTGGAATCTGGAGAACTTGGCAGTCGGTGTCTTCCGCACCATGTGTCATTACGTGGTGCTATAGGAATCTTCATAGGGGCTTTAATCCCTTTGCAAAGTTTCTTGTAGCACCACGTGTCAAAATGTGGTGCTATTGAAAGATTCATAAGGGCTAATCTGAGCACTTTAGGGAGCTGTTTGTAGCACCACGTGTCGGAACGTGGTGCTAATTAAAGGAAGTCTAATTTATGCGTTTTTTGGATCTTCCTGTAGCACCACGTGTTGGCATGTGGTGCTATAGAAATATTCAAAGGGGCTTTAAGCCATTTGCAAAGTTGGTTATAGCACCACGTGTTGGCATGTGGTGCTATTGGAAGCTTCCACTACAAGAGCTTGTGTGCACTTGTGACGTTTTTAGCGATGGAAATACATTGGGTTTTTATACTCCCCGGCATCGCTAAGACCGTCGCTAATAGCGTGGATACGGGAACGTCTCTATGAGCATCGCTATAGCCATTGCTATATAGCGATGCATATAGCGATGGCTATAGCGACGCTTACATGCTACCTATAGCTACGCTCATAGCGATGTTGCAAAGCCTTATATAGCCACACTTATAGCAACGCCTGAGAGTAAAAAAATTTGGTGGCAGGGCATTCACCCATCAACCATATTGAATGTTTCAATAATAGAGTAAACCTAAATGAATCTAAGATAAAGCCCAGTTCACCTTTGAAAGAAAGTGCAAGTTTAGGTATAGACCCAAAGTAGTCACCCACAGGACAATATAACCATTAACTCCATCATCCATAGTAATGTTTGCAGAATAAAGATACAAAACTGACAAAAGTAAATTGATGAAAGTAAATCAATGACAAGTGTACACATCATAGGCAAAATCACTTGATTGTTAAGCTTTGCAAATGTAATAGTTACAACACCATTGTCCTTATTGAGAAAATATACATGGTTTTCTAATAGTTACAAAAAGACGTATACATGTCATCTCATGATACATGTGCTACGACAAAAGGAAACTAATGCTATCTAGCTACAACTAAACTGGCATCGTCTAATCAGACGTCTCATCACGTCCATGCGGCGTATTTGTCGGATTTCGCATAATAAGACAGCTTTCTGTAAGTATAAACATATAATTTGCAAAACAATACAACAAATAGAACAGAGTAAACCCTAATACTACCCATGCCGCCGCGAGAACTCAGAATGTCCCCATCAGGGTGTTTAAGCCCTTCCTACCTGCGCACTCGCGCTCGTACGGTGTGGGGTCACGTCCTGTCATTGACCACTGTTAAAAATATACAAAGAATCCATTATGTTAGAATTTAAAAACCCCTAATCCCTAAACTATCAAACCTAAAGAGCAATGCAAAAACACTTACAAAATCGGCCTCAAATGATGCCCACCCGCCGCTCCCCAAGTGGTGCGAGCTCCCTGCCTCTACTCGTGCTTTGGCTACCTCCTTTTGTTGCTTCCACTTGTCAGGATTCTCGTGCGTTGCTCGCTTCGCATTCTTCCAATCTTCTTTGGCCAGCCAATCTGGTCTGTTCCACCCGTGCTTTATTGCTTTTTGCACTTCATTGAAGCGGCCATCCTGTGTTGACACGGGAAACCCGTCATGCAGCATGCTAATGACTCTGTCTTTTAATTCACTTGATACTTCACTCCAAGGGTCACTTCTTCATCGCTCTGTTGTGCGCTTTTCAATTGGTTCTGCAACCATCTTAAGCTCATGAATGTTGGTAGGCTCTCCAGACCCGCCGGATAATGCATCGGTGGTCGTCTTTCCCTTCTCCACTCGATTCGTGCCCTTTGTCGCTCTTGCTTTGCATCCTCGTATTGTGAAATCCACTTTTGCATCACTGGATTGTGAAGCATGCAAAATCGATTGATTTTAGCCTCTAGATCTTCCATCATCTTCTTCTCAACACCGAGATTGCACATGACAATCCCAGATATGCGCTCATCATCTATGGTTCTCCATAGCGTGTCCCGGGCTTTATCAAATCCGTCTAGCCACTCTCCAATGTAAACTAGGGACTCTGATACCAGCCAACCTTCTGCCATGCTACCCTCCGGACGTGCCTTCTGACGCACATATCCTTAAGTGTTTTCATGAAACGTTCTAAAAAGAACATCCATCTGGAATGTACTGTGCCAGCTATTTCCTCCTCATCAACTATGTGAACAAGAAGATGCACCTGAATGGTTAGCATGGTAGTAGGAAAGTGTTTCTTAAACATGCACACAACCTCCAGAGCATTTAGTTTGGCAAATGGTATGGAGTCTACATTGATCTCCTTTTGTGAGATCCATTGCACCAACTTTGCAAGTTTTTAGATTGTGTTACGGACATCAGGAGACAAACATCCCTCAATGGCCACCAGCAAAATAAACTGCAAAATACGTCTAGCAATGATATTAAAGTTCACACACGATTTTGTTACACAATTTCCACTATGATATATTCCACTTCAAAAATACATGACACATTTTATGCCAGACGTGTGACTTCAAACCGATAAGCTTTCCTTCTTTAGTGAAACACGTTCGGAGTGGTGCATTACGCCAGTGGGGGTCCGCACAGATCGGATGGTCTCTTTTACTTTGCGTTCTTGGGATCCTGTGAAAATACATGGCGCTTTAGGGAGTTTTATCGATCCATCGGATGCTGTCTGTGGCCAATATTGCTTTCTACGATCCACATTTCTAAGGTCAATCATGGCTCCCAAAGTATCTTTCTTGCCGGCCAGATGGTCCCATAGCAGATTACCCACATTCGTGAATGTGTGCATTGGATCGAGCAAGTGATTGATCATGAGTCGGAGCCAATATGGTAACTCGTACCATAGAGAGAGTCTCTTCATCCCTGGGGGCAAACCGTCATCACACATCTCCTTTTGCTCTAACCATGCTTGTGCAAACATCCTCGGTGGCTCTCTTCCCAAAAATCCATCACGTAACACGTGATTCTCTGGAAGATACGCTTGATGACCTTCGTAGATTTGCTTCTTCAATAAGGGCGCCCGACGTGCATTCAGTTTAGGTCCACATGTGACGCATGCTCTGTATCCGCTCGTTTGAAGCCCTGCATGTATACACATGACAATAGATAAGATTGAGAAAAACCAAGATTTACAGTGTTTGAGTTTGAGTGTAAATCACCTGAGCATTCTGTCAGTTCAGGATAGTCATGCATGGTCCGTCGACCTGTGTGTCGGCTCATATCCACCACTTCTATGCAAATCCAAAATTGTTGTAGCTCTTCCAATAGTGGATGAAGATACACATCCATATTCTTCACTTTATACCACCCCGGCACAATCAAGCTTAGCCCTCTTGGTAGTCAACCACGGGGGAATGTTGTAGTTGACGATGACAACGAGCCATACACTGTAAGATGTTGATCTTTGACCAAATGGATTTATGCCATCCATAGCGAGGCCTAGTTGCAAATTTTGAGCTTCCCGAGCAAAATCCGGTCATGTTTCGCCTATATGTTTCTAGGTTGCGCAATCTGCAGGAATCCGTATCACACCATCTGAAGATTTATTCTCCTCATGCCATGATGCTAGGGCGGCCATGGACTTACATGCGGAGAAATGCTTGATGCGAGGAAGCAGAGAAAAATGTCACAAAACCTTTTTAGGGATTTTTGTTCCGTGGAGATCTACTCGATATCTCTCGGAATCACATTTTGGACACTTCTCCATGTCTATGTATTCCCCTTTGAAAAGAATGTAGTCGTTAGGACAAGCGTGAATCGAATTGTAATCCATCCCCAAGTTTTGCAAGATCTTTCTTGCTTCCTCTCAGGAATCTGGCATCACATTATCAGCTGGCAGTATAAGCAATCTACACAGCGAAAAAAATGTGAAAACACTTGTGTAAGTAATCTATAAGATCATTATGCATCTAGAGTTTTTTATTAAAGTAAACACATTCTAATAGATCACCTGAAAAGCGATGTGATGCTAGTGTCACTCCATCCAAACTTTGCCTGCATGTTGAGAAGAACCAGGAGCGCCTTCAATCTAGACACACGTGCTCCATCATACAACGGCGTATCAGCTTCACTTTTCATATCATCATAGATAAGCCTTTCTGAATCCATGATCGTCTCGATCATTTCATCGATCTCAGGCTCAAACATTGCCTCTCAAACCATTTGGCACCATATGTTGCCCCTCCATTGGGGATGGCCTCCACGATATCCCAAGCACACTTGATACTATTCTCAAGATCGTCAAACATTTTAGCGAGATAAAAAAGTGCTCTAGGACACCAAGATTAATGCTAACAAAAAGAGAAACAAAATGTTTTATAAACTAAGATAATCCAAAATATTTTTGCCAGTGGTTCAATACCTAACCATTCTAAATCAGCTTTGCCACATTCAATATATAGTGGAAACTGCGTCACAAAATGATCCAATCATGGGGCTTTACTCTAAGTTTGGATATGTACGTTCACAACTATGAGCATTGTAACCATCTACTTTGCCTAGCACACGCTGATGTATGAACATGTTTGATGGAGATGGAGGCTATGGGGGTTGAAGCCTGTGGGGTGCCATGGCTAGGAGAATTGGTACAGAACAAGATGGAGAGAAAGAGAAAGACTCGACACAGCAAAAGCACAAAGAACAAGCTATTCTTTTTAATATTGAGTCCTTTGTAAAACCTTACAACATATATAGCCAATCTTGCCATGCAACACTTGACTCTAAACTGAATCTTACCTGCATGCCTTTTGAGGCTTGTTCCCACGGGTTGACATCAAAATAATCAAGGTCTTGGAAAAACCAACAATCCCCCCTCAACCCCGAACTAGACAAATCTGCTCATGATACCTCGAGTTTTTGGTATATTCGGCAACTGTGAGTTTTAAGTTCTCTCCCAACCAAGGATTTTGATGTATCCATAACTTGGTGCTATGATAGTAAACCCCCCTTGAACAGATAGGGTGTAGGTCAAAAAATTAGCTAACAATGAGTGGAGTTTTTGGTTCACTTCCAAACCTTGGGGTTAAGGTGTACCCAGTAACCTCATGAGAAGCGGGACAAAAATGAGCTCAGAACAAATAGTTTTGGGAGGTCTTACCACTTATGTGTGGCAGTATCTATAACCCTATACAAAATTTTGACTTCATGGAAATAACTGACAACAGATAATGTAAAAGGAGGCTTTGACTGGAAAGTATATGACAAAACAATACTATAACACGGAACTGGTAAAATAATTTGTGAAACTTTGTACTGCAATCTTGAAGGAGATCTTTATGTGTAGCATTTGCTGATATGCCGAGTGCTTGAAGCAAATAGTTGAAAGATCTTTACTGGCTTCATTGGTCAAAAAATATCTTAATTCGATCTGCATATGTGTATTGACCATATTCTTGTGGCTGTTTCTTCTATACCGTTGCCAAGTATTGTAAATGTCGACTCTCCAAACTGTGCTCATATCACCTCGTGGCAAACGCTTTGCTTGCTCAGTTTGGTGTGTTGCACCTTTAATAGGCTTTGACAGTGTTTAGGAATGCTGGAGAAGCGCCACCTTTGCCAAGTAGCAAGCTCTATTGTAGTGTTGTGAGGAGCTTTGAGGGGGGGATTGTTGGGTTTTCCAAGCCCTCTGTGGTGCCGCCTTGTGGAGCCAGTTGAATGCTACAGCCCCCACTGGCTATCCAGAATCCTTCTGCTCGCTTGCTCCTCTAAAGCTCTGGGTCTTCTTCAATTGAGCCGCCCTTTGAGGCTTCTTTGCCACACACCGAGCTGGTGTAGCTTTTCCTTCAAGCTCCTTGGCTCTATCAACCAAGACCTCATCAAACCTCTCGAACGTGCTATCGAATCCCCAGCGTTGCTCGTGTTGTAGGTTGACGAATCCCCAACGTTGCTCGTGCTATAGGTTGACGATATTCAGCTCTCCTTTGCAAGTGATTTCTTGCTCTTCAATCGCAGGCCCTGGTGGCTCTTATACCAGCTGATGGAGATGGAGGATATGGGGGGTGAAGCCTGTGGGGTGCCATGGCTAGGAGAATTGGTACAGAACGAGATGGAGAGAGAGAGAAAGACTTGAGACAGCAGAAGCACAAAGAACACGCTATTCTTTTTAATATTGAGTCCTTTGTAAAACCTTACAACATATATAACCAAACTTGCCATGCAACACTCGACTCTAAATTGAATCTTACATGCATGCCTTATGAGGTTTTTTCCCACGGGTTGACATCAAAATAATTTAGGGCTTGGAAAACCCAATAATGTTTTCCTTTTGGCTCAATCCAAGCACTTTCAAGAAAATAAATTACAAGTGCTTGCAAGCCAATTAAGTTTTTTTCTTGGCCTCCATATCAGTGAAATTGTGGCATGTGCAGTAGGGCTCATCCTTGATGTGCACCTCATACACACCCACATGCCCGTCTCCTGCACGAGACTCAACCTTGAAGACTTCATGTACTTTGTCTATGATGCATTTCTCTTCAATCACCTTAGCCTTTTAAGAAAGAGCCAACCAATTTCCTTTGCTGCCTCCTCCAAAATGGAAGTACGAAATTTGACTCTTATGCCATTTCTTAGTATTGAACCACTACTACTTGCTTTTGTTGAAGCGGAAGAGGAATCACCTCCATCCCTAGGAGGAGTTGCATTGTGGTTGCACCCATTTTTTCTTTTTCAACTATCTCCACTTGAAATCCTCCTTCAAGCAATATCTCAACTTCTTCATTCGTAAGATTTGCTCCTAGGTCAACCGACCAAACTGTTGGAGGAGGAGATGGCCTTGGATCTATTTTATTGTCCACCACATAACAATGAATAACATGGTTGGGACATAACCAAAACCATTGCTTGAGTAGCCCATTTGGATGTTTTCTATACCTCTCAAAGGATGTTGCAGGAGTCCCTTTACTACATGCCACTATACTTTGTCCACATCTTTTTCCACCACTAGGGATGCCACTATACTTTGTCCACTATACTTTGTCCACATCTTTTTCCACCACTAGGGATGCCACTACATGTTACATGACTGCCAAGGGGGATTTTTCTAATTGCCCACATAGATTCATTGACCTTTCATTCCAAAACACATAACTTTTCCTTCTATTTAGAATTCTCACTCCCATATGCTGCCCGTGAATCTTCCATGAAACTGATCTTCCTGGGCCTTCCACATGGTGTGCGGTCACATATTTTTGCGTTATACTCTAGTCTACGTGTTTATTCATCCTCAAAATCAATGACAATTGATGGCCCTTGCTTTTGTCGAATGGTTTCTTTGTCTCTTCAAGCGGAGTGCGAGCCTTATACAAGGGTGTTTTAGATGTACCCTCATTTACTACTCTTATAACTTGTGTTGGACTAGAGGAAACTCTCTCCTTGAGTCTCTCTAATGAAGGACCTTTTCAAATATGTTTATCTTGAGAGTAAGAAACTTCCTTCTTCCTTTGTAGTATTGCATTCACCATATGTGAAGTACATGATTCATACAATGAGATTTTTTTCGTGAATCCCTCGCCCACAAGCCAACTCCCATGCTTACTCTCGGCCAAGTTGGTTCTTGGAGTGTTTGCGCCATCAATACTTATCTCTACTACTATCATGATGCTCTCCCAATGTGCAATACACACCTCCCACCAAATCAACCAAGAGTCCATTGCGGGGATGTTTTTGTCCGTGCAGTTTTCATTGTGCCACCATTGACGAAGGAGACAAGACTCCGTTGTAGTTGCCTCTCTAGAGGGGGTTAAACGCCACTCTTTGCACATGTATTTGTGAGTTTGTTGAGATGAAGAAACAATCTAATTTTTTCTGTACTCCACCATGTATTTCTTCCAATGAAAAAGGAGAGATCGCTAGCAAAGAATCTGTGCTTCCACGCCTTCCTCTTTCATATCACAAGTTGCAATAGTGAAGAGATCTTGCATGCTATAACGTAAGACTTTCATATCAGTATACATATTGTTAATCATTTCTTAAGATATGCCAAACTTGAAAAATATGTTCCTAAAATAACAAACCTTGGATTGTAAACATGGCATGTCATGGTCACCCAATCCGCCACTTGATGAATGTGATCAAATTGCACCCAAGCATGCCAAAGATCTCCAGTTTCACTTTGTTCCGTTCGATTAACCAAATCCAATCAAGATGCAGGGCCAACCGTAGACATCTTGAACACAAATCACCACTCCCCTTCCGCTCCTTTCTCGGGAAACCTGCTTCTATGAAACAAAATAATATGTGCAATCCCTTCTTAGCCCAGCAAAGAATCCACACCGAAGCTCTCCTTTGTTGGCCCATTTCTTGTTGCTACCACGAACCTGCGAAACCTGTATTACATAATTTAGATACTTTGAAATAATATGCACAAACAAGGGAAACAAATAATCATCCTCACCAATTGTCCTCCACTAAAAGGGACCCATTGCTTCAACAACATTTAGAAATTCTTGCTTGTCAAGTTCATGGCTAGAGCCCCGTCTTGCATCAAAGTTGTTGTCATAGTTTCCTTTGCCACACACATTTGTACCTTTCGTGCACCTGCATGCCTATCTACAGTAAGGACTTGTGCAATCATTTTTTGGTTTTATCAATGAGTCCTTTGGACGTACCATCCATCATGTCATGCTAGTGAGTTCCTTGATGTACCATCAATCTGCTCATGCTTTAATCCCTTGGCATGACATAATATACAAAACAATCACATGTACGCAAACAAATGGGTGGTTGTTCACAATAGTGGCAAGTAAGCTTGCCTCCAAGTCCATCAAAAATCTCATCGGGGTAATTTTAGCATACTACCACTGAAATGCGTCGTGTTTGACTTTCCAAAATTAACCAATTTGGGACAACTTTCATTGCGATACTTTAGGGCACCTACACAATGACTTTTGTGACACTCCAAGAAATGCAATATTTGAGGCTTGAGGTTTGGTCATACTTATGTTTAATAGCATCCATTGGATGAACCTTTCCTAAGGTCAATGGAAACTCAAACACCATGTTACCATTGTACACCTTTGGAATTTTTAACACTTGTTTGATTTCCACCATCTTTGAAAGAAGCTTCGTTAAGGTGTCGGACTTCGTCATTGAGTTAAAAAAGGACAAAATGCTATTTGTTCTCCTTACATCGGTAGAGTTTTGCAATGCTTGCTCCCCATAGAGTTGTTCCTTGCTTGCGCTAGTAAGGTCTATGTAGGGAAGGTCCACCAAAGGAGCAACCATGCCACTCTACTTCGTCACTATGTCATCTTTGACTAGCACCACAAACTTTGTAGAGAGAGATTTGTCCACAACATAAAACTCCTCTCTTAAGTGACTGCTTGTGTTCTCAAGTGGCACTGTCAACTCTTCACTACCAACCGTGACAATGGCATGTAGAGCACTAAATGTTTGCGACACAACATGCTCTTGCAGATATCTAACCCCAAAAATGATCTTCCATTGGTAAAGAGAAAAGCTGATTTGAAAGAATGGAAGTCTATAGTGCACGATCTGATAGAAGAGTTGAAAAAATAAACAATAGATTGATAATATGAGAGTAAAAGTGTGTAATTATGTTTAGAAGAGTTAAGGGCATTTTATATTAATCCTAACAGTTATTAATATTATTTAACAAATTTTAAAAATCCAAATTAAATTAGTTTGTCAAAAATTGTATTCTCTCTCCTCCATCCAGCACCAACCTCCTCCCTCTATCTCTCCATGACTCTTCTCGGCTACCTCTCTCTCTCTCTCTCTCTCTCTCTCTCTCTCTCTCTCTCTCTACATGCTACCTCCCCCTCTCTAACTCTCTTTCTCCATTTCCTTTCTCCAACATCAAATCTAAATTCTCCCCCCTCCCTCTCTCCTCCGCCCCACACCCACCCTACTCTCTCTCTCTCTCTCTCTCTCTCTCTCTCTCTCTCTCTCTCTCTCTCTCTCTCTCTCTCTCTCTCTCTCTCTCTCTCTCTCTCTCTTCCCCCCTCCCATTGTGGGAACAACCCCCCCCCCCCCCCCCCCCCCCCTCTCTCTCTCTCTCTCTCTCTCTCTCTCTCTCTCTCTCTCTCTCTCTCTCTCTCTCTCTCTCTCTCTCTCTCTCTCTCTCTCTCTCTCTCTCTCTCTCTCTCTCTCTCTCTCTCTCTCTCTCTGACCCCGCGCTTTGGGCGGCCATGTGAGGAAGTAGTTTCCCCCCGTAGAGTTTGATGTGGCATTGGACCACACAAATCACTATGCACTAAGTCTAGGGGTTCACCTAGTTTCTTGTTCATGGCAAAGATGTCAACCTAGTATGTTTTTCATATAGACAATGCTTATACAATGGAAAGTCTGTGTAATCTAACACAGATAAGTAGCCAAAATACGAAAGTGTTTTCATTCCCTTTTGGCTAATATGCCCTAGCCGGCTATGCCACAACTCAGTAGACAACAGCTCAGCAACATAGATAGAGTGTTCATCAACACTCAAAACAAATATACAGTACAGGGATCCATTTTTACGGCCTTTCATCATGACAAGTTGTTCTTGTGGATCAGTGTAGCCAAGATCATCCAATTGCCCTATAGAAAGCAAGCTGTTTGTAAGCTTGGGCACATGTTTGACATTCTGCAACACAAAAGTAGTGCCATTATGCATTTGAAGTTTTACATCACCAATGCCAATAATGTGAAGCTCATAGGAATCACCAAGCTTGACTACTCCATGCATGGATGCATAAGAGGAAAACCACTCTCTATGCAGTGTGACATGAAAACTTGCACCAGATTCAAGAATCCAATTCTGTGTTTAACCCTCATTCTATGCAACCAAAGCATCTAGAGTGAGATCTAAAGTGAAAATGAGAACATCTAAGAAATCTGTTGTCACCTCTGCATGAATCTCTGTTGGCATAATGTTCATCATTGGAGGAGGAGCATCCTCTACTGCAGTGGTAGGTATGGGAGACTCAACCACATTGAGCTCCTCAATGTTTACCATACTTTTTCCTTTGCCATAATTATCTTTTTGCATGTTTTTCTGATCTCTTAGGAAACTATGAACTGCCAGCCATATATGCATCTCCATGACTAGCACCGTCGAGAGATTTACGTCGAATTTCTTCAGTGAGCAATGCATTTGTGACATCATTGAACACTAACTTTCCATACGGAGCCGAATTGCTAATGGTTGTGCAAAAGATGTCCCATGAACTGGGTAGAGAGCATAACCAAGAATATAGACTTGAGTTCGTCATCAGTCTCCTTAAAGCCTTGAGATGTCAATTGACTGAACAAGAAGTTGAACTCATTTTAGTGACTAGAAACTGTTCTACCTTCTTTCATGTTGAGCTTCATAATCTTTTTTATGAGAAAAACTTTGTTGGATGCACTTTTTCTCTCCCATGCTGAACATACGCTATCCCAAAGTTCCTTGGTTGTTGTCTTCCCTATGATAGTGAAGAACACTGACTCGGCTAGATGTAGACGTATCGTATCCTTGGCTCTCGCATCCCAAACCTCCCACTAAGCTTGCGTATAGTCATCATCCTCTGCACGCTCTTTCAACGGTTCTGATAGAACTTTGTTTGTCAAAACAACTTTCATGTGCTCTTTCCACATGGTGAAGTTGCTGCCATCGAACTTGAGAATGAAATACTCCTTCTTTTTTGAAGAAGAAGCCATCGCTGAGAAGAGGGTTTGAGAGGTGCCAAACTATGGAGAGAAGCCGCAGAAATTTGGGCAGAGTAGCCTTTGTAATGGGAGTAAAATCTCAACCAAATAGGGTCAAAAGGTACCAACAATGAAAGTCACGACCCGCGGGAAGGAAATCCAATAGAATCTCCTTTGTATGACGAGTCAAAACTCAAGTCAAAATACGCACAAATGTGCCAGCTTCACTAACTAGGCATCAAAAAACTGATACTTTCATTGCCAATGTGATTGCCAACTCGGCGTCAAAAGCATATGAAACCGTCCAGATACATTTCCTATGGCAAGGGTACCGAAGGTAGGGAACTCCAGCTACCTGCATCACCGAAGGTGTCTTAACATTTGAGCACACCCCAGCTCAAAGAAAACTTCACACTATCGATCCTCCAAAGGCTAATGCAGACACAAATGGACTAGCCACAGTCTCAGAAAGGGCTCTTCCGGTCTAAGTCTCAGAAATGACCGGGGAAAACTGCCGAAATAGCCAAAAATGGCTCCACACATAGAACAGTGGGTAGTGTTCGCAACTCAATGTACATGAGTGAACCGCACTGAAACATGCACCAAGAGCTGCTGCATGTAGTAAAAGTGACTCGTGCGGGGATATCTGCTCTCAAGAGAGCTCAGTAGCACTAGGTGTGCTCACAGCAAAATGCATCTGTCAACGCGTCTGTCCGCAAAGGAGTTGTTGTCGAAATGACTGCTGAAACCACCTGAAAAAGCGTTGTGTCTGGAAACCTGGAGAATCTGTGTGTAAATAGACTGAAAAGCCCCCTGTAACCTATAACCTGCATGTGGGTGTTGCTATGTGCTGATTTTCGCTGCCGGGCGAAAATGCGCTAGTCGAATAGCCACCAAAGGTGTCGTAGCCAAAAACCATGCTGTACAGCACAATCAGTGCACTCGGTGCCAATGCCGGGTGTCACTCCTCTATGGTAGAGACACCTTACCCATGCGTGTAGCAAGCACAATTGTTGATCGCGAGAAAAATTTGTCCGTGTGAAACCAGCGTCGGGTCGGATGTCAAAAATCCGCCTGTAATGGGATAATGTTGAGGCAATGCCGAAACGCGAGAATCGATGTCGAAACGACTTTAATTGCTGATGTCAATGTCGTCCCCAGCTGCCCAACGGGAGTGGCTAGCTGAATAGCCATAGGAAAAAGTGAATCGTCAATGTCGAGGCGCGTATGTCGATGTGGCAAAACCTACTCACTCTCACTCGCTCGCTTTGTCTCTCGCTCGATCTCTCTCTCATAGATCTCAATCTCTTTCACCCACTCTCTCTCTCTCTCTCTCTCTCTCTCTCTCTCTCTCTCTCTCTCAGCTAGCTCTCAAAGCCGTAGTGGAGAGTTTGGGGTCCGATGAGTTGGGGTGTGGTAGGAAAGGGGGGTCGGAGAGTCGAGGGGTGGGGAGGGGGTTTTTCGAGAACCTCATGGGAACGAGGGCTTGCACACAATGGGTATGTAAGTGAAAATTAAAAAAAAAAAACTTTCAGTCTGTCGAGCCTGGCTATCTTTGTCAGAGCTGACGGCCTGCTCTACCTCGCTTCCTGGCAAGTCTGATGGTAGGGGGAGGGGGAGTGGGTGTGTGTGTGTATACACACCGCCACCAAGCTCGTGTATTCCCTCGCTACTGCGCCTGCCTCTAACAACTACCGGTTGCTCTCCTTCAATTGCTCGACTGGTTCTGCCCAAATTCGGTGCCCGATTGCTACTTCAATCCCCCCAAGTTAGTGTGTGTGTGTGTGTGTGTGTGTGTGTGTGTGTGTGTGTGTGTGTGTGTGTGTGTGTGTACACACCTCTACACAACACAAGAATGGAGCCCTATCCTGATCCAAAAAGGGCAACACTGCCTGACTTCCTGTGTATTCACTGCAGAGCTTGTCAAAGCTCTCCTAAAATCTCGATAGGGGTTGTTGCGCACGCGGGGTGTAGCCAGGGCTCGGGAGCCGTGCTCCTGGGCTCTGATACCAATTGTGGGGGTTGTCTGGGCGGAGTGTGCGTGTGTGGAATGCATGCAAGAGAGGGGAGAAGAGAATTGGGGAAGGGGATGAAGCACAGACAGGGAGTTGGGTTAGTGGAGAGGAAAGTGAGAGAGAGTCAACTCTCTCACTTTCTCTCCCTATATTGATTAGGGAAAAAAAGAGTAAGGGTGGTTTCCCATGGCCACCTGGTCTACATCCCAACACTTTGCACATGATTATCTCACTATGGCATTTTTCAAATACCTTGCATAGATAACATGGAGGATTGACAAGATCAAGCTGTCTGAAGTTAGTGCTAGAGTAAGCTATCCTAGCCAATAGACCCACCATGATAGCCTTCAATTTACATAGCAAACTTGCCAACATGAAACACTCTCTGCAATACATTTTTAAGAGCGTGGATGTATTGTATTCTTGTAGAAAGAGCAAACACTAGATTAGTGCAAGGCTAAGTCTACCTTGGTTCCTTCTAGGGTTACACAGGAGCTTCCTTTCAAAGGTCTGTGATGGATTGATCATTTATTCCTTGCATCGGTAGAGGCTAGTGTGATTGGAAAGTGCTTTTGGGGACACTCTCATAGAAAGACTTACATGCCTTGATTTCCACAAGAGTGCTAGCCATAGTTTCCATCAAGTCTACTCTACTCCCTAAGTTCAATAGGATGGTCTTTGCAAAAGAGAGCGAGCTTCAAAATCAATCTCGTCCTCTCTAAGTCCAAGTGTCTTTGAAATGTCATCTAGGAAGAGAAATTGCTGCCTTGCACCTACAATTGGTCGCAAAATGAGTAGTTGAAACTCTGGGACTTCCTCCATGATGGCATCTTACTTGACCATTTGTCAAGCTCATCTTAGCAGCTTTGGTCTCTAATAGAAGCACAAGATCCATAGATGCTGGTCTATAAGGATCTGCACTTCTCAAATTGCCTTCTCAGTGAAGGTTGTTGCTAGCTCGATGGTTGCTTTATTTTCTCACTTTGCCTTTTTGGAGACCTCAAACACTAGCAACACCAAAACTAAGTCCCAATTAAGGAATTGGGTCCTTATATATCCCATGCCCAAGTTGACGAGGCCATTCTCATCTTCTGTCTTATAATCTCTCTTAATGAGGCCATTAAAAACCTTAAAAGGAAAAACAAAAACTTTATGTCAGCTTCATACAAGCGCTTAAAGAAATCCATATGCAACCATATCATGTCAAATCCCTAAAAAATAATGGCATACTCTTCCATGTGTTCCTCCATGTACTCTAAAAACTGTTCAAAAGCTCAACATGCAAGTTTGATGTTCCCTCCATGTTGATGGAGGGAATATTGGTACTAGCACATTTGCAAGCACTGGAACATAGGCACTAGAACATACTCTTTGAAAGCTTGACATGCAAGTTCGGATCCCTCAAACATAGGTACTAGCACATTTGCATGGTTTGAAACTCTATTTTAGCAAGCTACAGACCGAGAGCTTCACGTAGGGTCATCGTAGAGGTATGCACAAGAAGCTGAAATTTTGCAAGAGTGAGAAAGGAAATTTTAAAACTTTCAAATTGATTCATTTACTGAAAGTCACTTTAAAAGTGTAATTGAAAATACTTAAATTGAGCAAAGAAAGCATACAAAACACCATATCAAAATAGGTATTACCAACGTTTGAATAAGATGGGATCTAGAGAGATCCCTTGGCTTGGGGCTCAAGAACAAAAGGAATAGCAAAAAATAAGAAAAACTTCTTGGTTTCCACCGGTAATGTCTCCATATATTTAAGATAGTTTCCTGCGCCCTTGGATTGGATAAAAAAGCAAGATGAAGGGAGCAGGCACATGGCCGGGAGGGATGGGTGTGCCAAATTTTGCAACTCATTTCTTTTATCAAGAATCTAAGAAGATGCTTATGAAAGCTAAACAAAATAGGGAGTTGATTGATATATTAGAGCCATGGCTCTCTCTCTCTCTCTCTCTCTCTCTCTCTCTCTCTTTTCCCCCTTTGTCCTAAAGTAGAGCATTGGGATGAGGGCAGTGTGTTGCAGTGCATGACATGTAGAGCGAGGTGGATGACAGAAAGGCATGGCAGACAGAGCGGGGTGAAGCACGGTAGGGTAGGGCAAGTTGTGGATGGGATTTGTCTTTGTGTTGCACAGCAGGGCATGCAAGAAGGTCGACACATCATAGGACACATAGAGTTCGTGGACCATGGACCGGAGCTAGAAGTTGTTTTTATTTTCCATTCAAAAGAATCTTCATGGCAAATTAATGAGTTCTTGCAAAGTAGACCGAGGTAAGTCTGGACAAGGGCTAGAAAAATACATTTTTCCTAACCAATCAAAATAAGGGGAAACTTGAAATTCTCCCGGTTTTGAGGTCAAAATTTGAAGCTTTTGCTGGTAATTACACTAAAACTTGTGTAAATTTACCGGTTTTCTTGAAGGCAAGCTCAAAATCTAACCGGGATTCTATAATTTCAGCCGGTCAAAATACACTAGACCCCGGTTTTTTTCTAACACTGGTCTGGACCCATGTCTTTTTAAGCATCTTCGCATATCCCTTAGGATTTAAAGAGGAAAGAAAAATGACGGCTTCTACAAAGAAAACGAGAAGGAAAAGACAGTGGGTTCAATAATTGTTTTTGGTTTTCCGATGCTATTGTGATTGAGATTTGAGGGAAGGAAAAGGCACTTGGATGTGCTCCAGAAGGTTCTCCAATAGGTCGTGAGTCGCTCCCCCTCCCTTCCTCCCCCTCTCTCTCTCTCTCTCGCGACTCTAGGCCTAGTTCCTATAACGTTAAAACTTCGGGAAAATTACCAAAATTCCCCTCTAATTTGTGGAAATTCCCAAAATACTGGCTCTCAAATTTCAAAAATTCCCAAAATGCCCTTGTATCAAGGTTTTCTACTCTTTATCTCTTTCTATATCTTTCCCTTCCCGGGACACGTGTCCCTCTCTCCTGCCTCCGACAGCTCTTCAGCCAGTGTACACTGGTAGCCAGGCGACACAGGAAACAGAACTAGAGAGAGAGAGAGAGAGAGAGAGAGAGGGAGGGAGAGCGAGAATACTCACTGCCATTTGTCGCAATCTGCGAACAACAGAAAAAAGGACATTTCAAATTGGAGCGCCCTTGAATGAGCCCGTTGGCAGGTTGTTGCTTGCAACTATTGAGTTTCGGTGGCCCACTGGCCAGGGAGCTGTGACCTTATATTCTCTACATATCCACGTAAACGTTATCTTCATCGTCTTCCACTTGAGAGAGAGAGAGAGAGAGAGAGAGAGAAAGAGAGAGAACTGTAATAACCAGGAGCTCTTGAACTGGTGAGTAGGAATGGCCGATAGCTGTGTGTGTGTGTGTGAGAGAGATAGTAGCTACCTCAAGCTCTTGCATTGGTGAGGGGGCATGGCCTTTGTGTGTGAGAAATTTAGGCACGAGCATTGAGGAATGGCTATCTCTTCTTTGTGTTGCAATTGTCCTCGCGCTATTCATATGTAATCCGTCGGGCAGGCGATCACGTCAGAAAGGTGATGGCGGAGTACAATATGGCCGTCGGCCAGCTGACTTCGCACTGGCATGCCGACATAGACATGTTGTATGTCCACACACACACCTGTCGGTGCTCCATGCTGCAGGCTACATACACACACACTTTTGCTGGTGCGCGCACACATTAAACACGCATGTACTCAGAAAGCAAGGGAAGGTTGTGCTACAGCTGACGCAGGAGACCTACCCTCTCTCTCTCTCTCTCTCTCTCTCTCTCTCTCTCTCTAGCTATGCTATCGTGTGTAGTGATAGTAGGACCTGTAGGGTCTGCGGGAGCGCGACGTCAGAAACAGAGAGAGGGAGACGTTCTGCGCCAAGGCGATGGCGAAGACGGAGAGAGGGAGATGCTATGAGCGCAAGAGAGGTGATAAAGTGGGGTACGATGGTAAAGGAGCCAAAATTAGGACTGCGCATAGTTTGGGGTGTTGACTTTTTTTTTTTCACAAAAAAACTTAGGTTTAGTATGATCTCACCCACATATTTACCTCTAGATTTTAAATTGAACGGTGAAAATCAAAAAAATTTAGTGTATAGCTCTTCAAGTAGAGTCAATTTACCTCTGTATGCCTAGGTAATCCAAGATCTTCAGAAAAAAGTTTTTTTTGCGCACTCAATACAAGAGGCGATGGAAACTAGAGATGTGTAGGATGTAAGGACCAATTTAGTTGGTGGCTACACCAGGAGTGGTTAGTAACTATGTCTAATTGCCATGCCACAATCATGGTCACACATAAGGAACCTGGATTGATTGAAAATGTTTCTTTTTCACCTAACAGACCTCCCATGTCAAGGGAACCCTATCCTCTAGATTGAAGAGAACCGGTGTTCGGGGAAAAGCATTTTTCCAACCATACAAAATTCCTTTCTTTGAATTTTCGAAGAAGAATTTTAAAAAATTAGTCTACTTTTTCAAGTTTTTACACTATTTTTCTCTATTTTGGGACGGAATTCCTCCTTTTTCCCTTACCCTCAATTGGCATTTTGGAAATTGAAAACGACACTATATTAAGCTGAGACACATTTTTCCCTAAAGCTGAAGAGAACTGACATTGTGGAGAGATTTCTTATTTTCCTCTATGAGTCATGTCCTCAAGTTGGAATTATGTGGCATTCCTTCAACTTCAGGAAATTCAGATATCAATACCCATAGAAGTATTCTTTCTTTGAAACCTGTGAAATTCACTGTCAAAGGACTTTCTTGCAACAAAGATATCCTCAGCCATGTCTGCATTTGTAAGTCGTTTTCCATGTAGTAATCTATTCATATAAAAGGGGATCGCGCCCCCCCCCCCCCCCCCCCCCCCCCCCCCGACATGTGGCAGAAGCTCCTTGCTTCGGCCAGTGTCCTCTGCAGCCCCGACAACATAGCAGTCTTGAGACAAAGAGAGCAGCCAACTTTTGAGAGAGAGAGAGAGAGAGAGTTAGAGTTAATGCTCATTGCGCCTCCCTTTCTTTGTGGATCCTGTCACCTAGCTCTGGAATCTGCGCCATTCAACTCTCTTGCTACTGCCATAGTGCCAACTCTCTCTCTCTCTCTCTCTCTCTCTCTCTCTCTCTCTCTTTCTGTGTGTGGTGCCAGCGCGTTGCAAAATGAGGGTTACAAAATTTAGAGTAGCAAAATACCCTCTAATTTGTGGAAATTCTTAAAATACCCCCAATATTTTGTCAAAAATTCCCAAGGTTGTGAGAAGATTGATAGTCTATCAATACAAGATGCTAAAACTAGAATTTGAGTTGATTATGTAGGCTTTGGAGATGAATTGCTTCATTATGTTAGACCTAATTTCCTTTGTAGGCACCGTCGGACAAGGCAACGAGGGTGTCACACACACACACACACACACAAGGGACTGCGTAAGAGAGAGAGGTTGGCACATGGGAGTCCTTGCCCCCTAGTGGCATCAGATGTGAATTTCAGTCCATTGGCCACCTCCTCACTCGCTCGCTGTTCGCGTATCCTCAGTGTGCACGAAGGCTAACCACCAAAAGAGGAGGAGAGGAGGAGGAGGGAGAGGAGAGAGAGAGAGGGAGAGAGAGAGAGAGAGAGAGAGGAGAGGAAGAGAGAGAGAGAGAGAGAGAGAACCATGATGGTGATGGGTGGGAGTTGGTGTCCTCTTTCGAGGTACAGGAGAGAGAGAGAGAGAGAGAGAGAGAGAGAGAGAGAGAGAGAGGGAGAGAGAGAGAGAGAGAGAGAGAGAGAGAGTACTGGTAAGAACTTAGTGGTAACTGCATGCATTCTTGGCCCGTGCAGGAGGAGAGAGAGAGAGAGAGAGAGAGAGAGAGAGAGAGAGAGAGAGAGAGAGTACTGGTAAGAACTTAGTGGTAACTGCATGCATTCTTGGCCCGTGCAGGAGGAGAGAGAGAGAGAGAGAGAGAGAGAGAGAGAGGGTATTGGTGAGGACTCAATGGTAACTGCATGCATTCTTGGCCCGTATAGGAGGAGGAGAGGAGAGAGAGAGAGAGAGAGAGAGAGAGAGAGAGAGAGAGAGAGAGAGAATACTACCAAGTTACCAATGGGGAGCAAAGTTAGCAGACGCTAACAACAATGAGAGAAAAATAATTTTTCCAAGTATACAAAATTCCATTCCTCTATTTTGTGAAAAGGAAATTCAAAATATTAGGTTATTTTTACGGGTTTTTACACTATATTTGTCTATTTTGAGGCGGAATTTGTCTTTTTTACCTTTCCCTCAATCGACATGTTTAAAATTGAAAACGGCACGATATTAAGTTGAGACACATTTTCTCGAACATCTAGACTATTAGGCCAGGAGGAAAGGTAAAAGGTGATGGCTACGTGGAAGGCGTGGGTTGGCAATGAGTAGGAAGCACGTCGGTGGGCAGGTATAGGGGGAGGGAGGAGAGAGATAAAGGGGCGCCTCCTTGGTATTGAGGTAGCAACAAGGCTAATGTTTTCCATTTTATTTATCTCCTAGAATGAGTGTATGGGAAGGTCTCCAATTATTTTTGGAATGTTTGCATATGCTGCTTCTTCAATTGATTGTTCTAAACCTTTGTTCCAACTTCTCACACTTTATGCCACATCCGGTAACCTCATCCGGATGCTTGCTCACCCTTTTCCTTCCTCTCCAGCGCTTGGCGGCATAGGACCTCCCAAACTACCAACCACAACATGTTTCAAAGTTTATGAAAGAAAGGGTTGCCAAGAGCACTTGCAGGTCACGACCCACCCTTTACATGTTGAACAATAGCTCGAAGGCTGTCCAAGTGCAAGTTTAAAAATTGAAAGAGGATAGAACGGATCCTCTCTCTCTCTCTCTCTCTCTCTCTCTCTCTCTAATGGGGGGAGGAATTCCACCCCCCCATCGAACGCATGTCAAGAACCCCTTTTTTTTGGCACCTTCGGGAAGTGTTCTCTAAGCGGATAGGGAGACAGCAAGAGAGATCAAAATATAATTCTGATAGCTAGCTTGACACTACAAAGTCCCTTTCTAGCGTTGGACTTACGACGAATGATGCTTGCAGCATTGAGAGGGAAAGAGAGCTATCCGGATACGTTCTTTCTTGCAACGCCCAGGGGAAGAGGGGGGGGGGGGGGGGGGGGGGGGGGGAGAGAGAGAGAGAGAGAGAGAGAGAGAGAGAGAAGCAGCAGCAGCAATATCCGCTACACAAGCAAACATGGAGATGAAGAGAAGAGATCTTTCTTTTGTGAGCTCACTTAAAATTGTGATAAGAAGAAGGATTTGTTCCAAGACTGTAGGATACATGCTAATATTTGTGAAAGTAGGTTACTTGAAACAAACAGGTCTCTCTCTCTCTCTTTCTTTCTCTCTCTCTCTTTCTCTCTCTCTCTCTCTCTCTCTCTCTCTCTCAATGTAGGGCTTATGTAGATATTGTTGGCATGCCTAAGCATCGTCTAAGGTCTTATCGTTGTACTGGTGTCAAGAGAGAACGAGACCCGCCACAAAAAAAGCGCATGACACACACACACAGACAAACAGAGAGTAATTTTTTTAATCTTCTTTTGTGAAATTTGTCAAGAGTGAGGAGATTGAGGGTAATGCCGCCGCCGAAGGCGACGCCGTCTTACTAGTTTTAACAATTGCCGAAAGCGGCGCCGTCTTACTAGTTTTAACAATTGAGATCTATTTTTGAGTGCTTATAATATAATTTGTCACAAATTACCTGGCAAAACAGGGAAATTATGCCAAAAAATAATGAAGCAAATCATCTCCAAAGCCTCCATAACCAACTCAAAGTCTAGTTTTAGCATCTTGTATCGATAGACAACTAGTCTTCATATGAAAAGCTACAAATTTTTTTACCTTTAGAGCAATTTAATTTCACAACCAGGGGTATTTTGGGGATTTTGGAAAATTTGAAGCACGTTTTGGGAATCTGTTGGAGATCCTCACTTTCCTTTGAGTGGAAAATGGCAGTAAGGGGGGGGGGGGGGGGGGGGGGGGGGAGTGTTTTCTTGGCTTGAGTATGTCGTACCCATTTTAAAAAATAAAAGTTTAATGAGAATCATCTAAAGATGCTGTTGGGGGCCTCGAAAACAGACTAAAGCTCTCTCTCTCTCTCTCTCATGTTGTACGCCAGCGACCACCTGTGGAGCTCTCTCTCTCTCTCTCTCTCTGCCTTTTTGCATGAGAGGTTATTTGAGGTGTAGTTCTCTCTCTCTCTCTCTCTCTCTCTCTCTCTCTCTTTGTGCGCAGGCCCTCTCGTGGAATCC
This sequence comes from Adiantum capillus-veneris, assembly GCF_014529385.1. Lineage (NCBI taxonomy): Eukaryota > Viridiplantae > Streptophyta > Polypodiopsida > Polypodiales > Pteridaceae > Adiantum > Adiantum capillus-veneris. The sequence continues at coordinate 3,261,275 of NC_140942.1, forward strand.
CTCGATTCTCTCTATGGATTATTCCTGCAACACCTCGTGCAGTCATCAGTGTTGGGCGCCTGCATACGCAGGGTTGAGGTTAGGCAGGAGAAGACGTGTAGACGCGTAGGGTAGCTGAGGGAAGGGGGAGGAATATCCGAGGTAATGGGTTTTCTTTTAAGAAGAACGAGTATGTGAGTACATAAAGCTTGAGTTAGAAGAGAAAGCGAAGAAAAAAGAAAAACGATGGATAGAGGATGCGGACTCTGCCACATGTAGGGAGCAGCTCGCGTGCGAAGGGTGGATGCCGCGGGGGAGAGAGTGCCAGATGTGCACGGTCGTCAGCTGCCAAGGGTGGGAGAGATTGCCATGTGGCAAGCAAGCACGGCATGGCATGCATCGCAAGACATGGTGACATCATAGGCGCCAATGCAGGGGATGCACCAGGGAGCTGAGCTCGCGTTTGCTGGCCAAGTACGTAACCCTTTTTTTTGTTGGTTAGCCTCACAATATTTATGTCCCTTTGCTCACGTAGTAAGTTCGATGTCGTGTGCCCATGATGACTCTACTCACTGCTGGACCATAATGTGAGCCTTGAGGTGGAACTCTGAAGGTAGCTTTGGATATTTCAAGTAATTGAGCGGGAGCTAGTAGGAGCGAATAGAAATAGAAAATATAGATGGTGCCAATTCGGACCTATTACTATTATATGGAATCTTAGGAGATACCTTGAGTTTTATGGAAGAGAAAGGAAAGTCAAGTTTTCCTTGAGGTGCATTTAAAGGAAAGTCAATACGGGGTTTTCCAAGATTTAGGGTTGCAAGGAGCAGAGCTTCGTCACTTTGTGACATCCTACGAGTATCGCACGAGCGGGGGGGGAGGGTGCTCATAGGCAGACTGCCGACAGGAGTGTGGCGGTGTTTCTCCAGCTGGGCGGGGTTGAGTCACGTTGCTTGAGGGGTTGGGATCATCTCGAGGGGAGATCCTTGTAGCCTCACTCCAGCTCTTAGCTCAGTTCTCACCACCTGGCACTCGGTGGGTGGCGTGATCCCGTGGATGATGCTTGGCCCTCCATCAAAGTTCTGTTCTCCTAAGGTACATTTCGGTTCTCTTTTTGTGCATTGGTTCTGATGCTTTAAGGTGATGGCCCTTTGGGGCCAGTGATGGAGACCTGTGGGCTCCACCCGTTCTCGACAATACCTTTGCACTACGGATTTACTCAATACTGATTTGTGTCGGGTAAGGCAATCTAGTCTCATTCTGTGTCGATATGTCTTTTTGGATGGTCTTATCTCTTCAGTGGGGTGGCACACTTATTAGCCATGAACTTTTGGTCATAGTCATCTTGTGGGCAACCTATTTCAGGGTGGCAATCCGATGGGTTGGTGGCAACCCGTGGATGAACTTGTGATCTATGTATTTGATGTCGTCTTGTCTATGTTCTGGAAGCTCTTTTGATATACATGGCTCGTGCTGAGCACGGATGTGGTTGTATATTTTTTGGTGTTTATAATAAAACCACCCACATATTGTGGAAGAGGGGGGAGCCAAAGTTGGTTCAACTTTTTGTTTTTGATGAAACGGCCACCATACACACCATCGTAGGTTTTTAGCTTAGTGGTTTAGCTTGATCCTTGGACATTCAACGTGATGGGTTCAAATGTGAGTAATGAAAAGTGATATAAAAGGTGGTTTTGTTGTGGCCTTTGAAATGGAGAGTGGATGGAGAATATGAGCATCATCTTGTAAAGATTTCACATGATGAGAATTGGAGTAGCAATGGCAATCACGTCACTTGCAGAATATCACAATAATGCATTGCAAGAACTTGATCTCCCTATAAAAGTCACTTTGTATAATACTACAACACCATTTTGCTACAAAAGTTTCTAGGAAGAATTATCACAAGGGGATTTTGCTGACTACTTTTGCACTTCTTACTATAGTTTTCCTTCACTTTAATGGGTTGTAACTTGGAAAGAAAAAGACAAGAACTACTTGAGAGCGGGTACACAAGAGGAAAAATCTAAGTGAATTTTGGAGAGCTATTGAGAATGTGGATTGTAAGAGTGGAGTTAATGAAAGGATGAGTGTGTGCAAAGGTGGTGTGCAAGAAGTGGTTCTTTTTGCAAAAGAATGCAAGAAACAATACGGATGTGATGAGCATGGCAAGTGCAATGCAATGTGGCAAATTTGTAAATATTCTTATTGGTTTCAAAATGCTAGTGAAAGAAAACGAAGAAACGGAACACAAACGTATAAGGTGCATTTGATCATCTCTATTTATATGCACACAAAATAGTCTTTTGGCTTTCGAGCTCCATGCTCTTTTCATTTCCTAAACTCACCCTTCACATATGCAATGCACTGAGATGTTTTGAAAGGATTTTTAATTTTCTAAGATTGGGGATACCTAATTGGAGCAAGCCATAATAGTTCACCTCAATTACGTGTATACTTGCATAAAAATTCTAAGAAAATTTTAATAGCATAATGATGCAAAATTAGCATAATTGTGAAAATTTTGGAATTAAGATATTTTGCTTATGTATTCCTAGGTCTCTCATAGGGTACCTAGCCCAATATAAGAAGTTTTTGGATTTTTTAATGTGTCCATGGTACTCTCAAAGCTTATCTAGCTGACTATAAGATGATCCTAGATCATGGAATGCCTATAAAACACATTCATCTGGCATTGAAAGAAAACTTATAAACATTTACACTTCTAGTGTGTGCACACGCGCATGTGCACGTGCATGGGTGTGTATGCTCCAAATCGAGTACCTAGTCTTGCAATTAATCACAAGAAATAGTCAATTGTAAGTCCATCAATATGCAATTGCAAGCACACAAGGCCTATTCAAGCATCTAAGCATCTAACATTCAAATTACCAAAAAACCAGATTCACACACAAAATTGGTATGCAATTTGTGTGTGTGTGTGTGTGTGTGTGTGCGCGCGCGCACACATGCACACATGCACGTGTGCATGTATTCACCATATTGTATCATGCTTAGGATACATACCCTTTAAATTGTCAATCCTAGGAGCATGTGATATGGCTAAGGTATGGAATCCTCTCACAAAATGTGAGAGCTTCTTGGTTAGAATGGGAAGGTGAGAGCAAAACTCTAGAACCGCCAGCATAGCCCCGGTTTAACAAAGGAAATTATACGAAGAAATTTTTGTGTGAGTAGCAATAGGAGCGGGAATGTACATGGTAATGGTTTACTGGTAATAAGCGCGATAATGGTCACGTACATATTACCGTTGTTATTATCGTGCACATTATCGCATGTATTATCGCTATACGGCTTTTCAAAAATAAAGATGCTCATTTGGGCCACCCAAAGTGGCCCAAATGAACATCTTTATTTTTTTATCTGCATAAAACATATGAAATATCAATTGCATTTTGAAAAGTGTAAAAAAAAGAATGTCACACTTTAAAATTACAACCCATACCTTACCTTTATATAATTAAAGCAAAAAAGAACAATACTTTAAAAAAATTATAAATAAAGCCAAATTTGCAAATGGATTTATATACAAAACAAGATTTTTTGTGCCACATCTGCACTTGTAGAAGAGGAGTACATAGAAATATATATATATCCTAATCCTCCTCATTGTCCTCCGCGTCCTTGTCCCCAGCTGCATACATTGGATCACTTTGACTCTACACCAACCAAAAACAATTTAGATAAATCAATAACCCAAATTAGTTTTTATATAATATTCATTGTCTACACTTACTGCTTGTAGGGTTTTAACTGCTGAGTCGAATTGCTCACAAGAGATATGATGGTTTTCCAACAACCATCGCCAAGTATTGAACTCTCTCTCTCTCTCTCTCTCTCTCTCTCTCTCTCTCTCTCTCTCTCTCTCTCTCTCTCTATACTTGACCATCTCTCTAGTAGGATGGCTCAAAGTGATATTTTCCTAAACAATAACCAAAAAAGTTGAATAAACAAAAACGCCTTCTTATACATCGAAGACCACAACACCACGATTAAAGAGGGACTATACTTAAGAGGAACGTTCGACCATCCGGTGCTATGCTCCCTTGCTTAGTTCCTATGTACATGCATATATACACATATACACGTGTATACATAACTATATATATACATGCATATACACTTCCATCTCTCTCTTTCTCTTTTCCTATCTCTCTCCCTATTTCCTCTCTATCTCTTCATTCTCTCTTTCTCTTTCCCTATCTCTCTATCTCTCCCCCTTTATCTCTTCATATTTCTCTCTCTCTCTCTCTCTCTCTCTCTCTCTCTCTCTCTCTCTCTCTCTCTCTCTATCTATCTTTTCCCCCCATATCTCCCTCTTTCTATCTCTCTCTTTCTCTTTCCCTATAGATCTCTCCCTCTTTCCTCTCTCTATCTCTCTCGATCTCTCCCTCTCCCTATCTCTCCCTCTTTCTATATCTCTATCTCTCCTTCTCCCTATCTCCCCCTCTCTCTCTCTCTCCCTCTTTCCTCTCTCTCTCTCTCTCTCTCTCTCTCTCTACTCTTTTTACAAACTCATTTAATTTTTTATTTATTTCTTAAAATGGTGGATTTTTTAAAAACATTCATTTAGACATCACTTTATGGTCTTTTTTTTAAAACTAAACCTACTAATTAAGACTCATTCCCTTAATTAAAACTCAAACCTCCTTTAGTCATACATTTTCTCTCTCTCTCTCTCTCTCTCTCTCTCTCTCTCTCTCTCTCTCTCTCTCTCTCTCTCTCTCTCTCTCTCTCTTTTCATCTCCCTCTCTCCTACACTAGTCAAACATTCTTTTCTCCCTCTTACACACACTAATCACCTCCCTCTGATTTCCTCTCTCTCCACTCCACTCCACTCCACTCGTATGTAGGAAAATTGGAATCATTGAGGCCCTCCCAATGGCCCCAAACGCAAGCGATGGCTCATTGACAAACTCCCTTGCCCTTGTGTTAAGTGCAAAGGGGTAATCACTTGCTTAAGGCGCATTCCCCTGGAGCATGTGGAGGACGAGGGGCTTTGGATCCCTCAAAAAAACACTCGAGTAGATGGGAGCATCACCCCCCCCCCGCTTGAGGATGCTCCCCATTGATCTGTGTTCGGTGGTGGTGCTTTGGCATGCAAAGCTAGCAGAAAATGGCAAGAGCTACTGAGCAATGGCATGGTGCGTGGTGATTGTGAAACTAGATCTACTTTGATGGCTCCTCCACACGAGTTTTTTCATGCGACTGAGAAAACATCTAAAGATTTTATGGGTGCTTGGAAGCTGCATATGTATATGCCACGTACATACTCAAGCGTGGTCAATCAAGGTCACTATTATGAACATATCCCCTAGAGGGATTGGACCCTTGTTTGCAGTGTCGGGAATTTAAGGTTTTGAGAGGTGAGCCAGGAAGGCACGGGGCCTCTGGCTATGGGAGAAGAGAGAGAAAAGAGATGTACCACACCGCACAAGTGCCTAATATCCTCTTCGAAACGAGAGCCCACTAACAAATTAAAAGAATTTAAATAATGCTAGCAAAAGTTGACGCGCAATTGCTAAGGTGATGCCGTTAACATCACTGTTAAGCTGATTAATTATAGATTAAGGAGTTTAAGCTCTCGTTTACAAAAGCTAGGCCAAATTAGTTTAGCCTGCACTGATTCAAAATGTTTGCCAGTGATCAGTGTTGATGAACATAAGGTTAATTATGATGATTTTCTCACAAAGTTTTTACCTGTGTTGCCAAATCCGCCTCTTACTTCTTATACTCTTGATTCGATATGGCTTCCTCTCCGTGAGAGAGAGAGAGAGAGAGAGAGAGAGAGAGAGAGAGAGAGAGAGAGAGAGAGAGAGAGAGAGAGAGAGAGAGAGAGAGAGAGAGAGAGAGAGAGAGAGAGAGAGAGAGAGAGAGAATTCACCCTTGGTTTGTTCGACCTCTTTCTTAGCTTCCTTTGACCTCTTTGCTAAGATGAGAGAGAGAGAGAGAGAGAGAGAGAGAGAGAGAGAGAGAGAGATGCTTGCTTCCTTGCTTATGCCCTTGCTTATCCCCATCTTCCCCTTCTTGCTCTCGTCGAGGCCTCCAAGCCTCCATTGGGAGAGAGAGAGAGAGAGAGAGATAGAGAGAGGTCGCCTTCCTCTCCCCTGCTTCAAGCTCTCTTTGTCAATCACGTTCATGCCAAAACACAACTCCCTCTCTAAGCCTTCTCGTTTTTTGCCTCTTAAAAAGTTCCCTTCTCTCCTTTTTGCCTCATGCCCATCAGTCATGAATGATGTGGCACGTGAACCCTCTTTGATGATGTGGCATGCCATTCGATGGACCTCCACCAAATCTATCTACGTTGATGCCAAATGTGAGCGCTAGACCGTGCTGAGGGTTTTTTGTTTCATAGTTTCCACCTTCCGAGCTCGCCATGAGCCACTACAACTCATCTCCCCCTTCTTGCGCATGCTCTCGCTGCGTGCCGCCATGCTTTCCTCCTTGCCACACTATATAGCCCTTAAATTTTTAATTGGGTGGCCATCCATGGGTGGCCCCTCCTCTTGAGATTTTGGATGGACAACCCTTGTAATATGGGCGTGCTGCCACCATAGCCTCAATTGGGTGGCCTCACCCTCTTTATGCATCACAAAGATAGTGTCGGATGCCCTCAAGATGCTAGTGTAGGTGATTGCTTTTCACAAAAGGCATTCTCTTTGCATTCGGTTAAAAATTTTCTGAGTTTCTTTGCCACAACCATATCGGAACCTAGCAGCCTTTAATAACAATATTATCTCAGAGTCCAAAAATAATCCTGCTCAACCGTGCCGCAACTGACACCGGCCTCAAGGCATATTATCTCATCAACCCGAACTCGGTCTGACAAGCCGTAAATTCCTTTAGACTTCTCAAGCTATATGAAAAATGCATACAACCCCTGTTGAGGCCCTAAAATTCTCAGATGGAACATTGAGCGAGGAGACGGACCTGGCATGGAACTGGCCCTCGACGAAACTTAAAATGGTAATAACTTGGTGACCAGATCTGTGATTGCTGATGTGAAAATACTGACGTGCTCCACAAAGTGAGCACTTTACGATCATACATTCATTTCATTTCTATCCTCTCAATTGCAGTTGCCCAATCCGGTACAGATTTGCAATCGACACAAACTTCAAGCTGACATAACTTCCTCACCGTAGCTCCAATTGACAAGCCATAAAGACAGGCTCGTAGAGCACCTTGAGCCCTACATTCTAGCCCATAAAATTTGATTTATTACCACTTTATATGTATCCACTTCTAGCATAAATAACATAAGTTCTAGTCCCTTAAGGCCGCCTCTGGCATACATTTTGCATTAAACTTGACCTGTTAACAAGCCCTGATCGCTGCTCAATAAATGTGTAGGATTCAAAAAACCTTAGCTTGCATTTCTTTTCTCTTTTGCCCATCATGGAATCGGAGCTGCAAGACATCCACCCCCTCTGAACCTGCACAGCCTCCAATCTGTGCCAAATGCACTTCAATCTGCATCTGCTATAGGTACCTTAAGCTCTTTTCCATCATCAAAGTCACGTAACTAGTAAACATAAGAAAAATAAGATAAGGCTTATACCCTATCATCAATGGTTTAGCTTAATCATTAGGTAATTGTCCATAGTAAATCTTTGAACCGTATCTGCCATATCTCCAAAGCATTCACTTATGGAAAACCTGTTTAGTGAACCCTGCCAGACTCAAGTGCTCCGGTTAATGATGCACATGTCTCAACCATCAAGCTCGCTTTAGGGAACCCTGTCAAGCTCAAGTATGCCTTACTCTGTCTGCACACCAAATGGCCATCAAGTCATTTACTTCAAGTTCTGGTAGCAGAACCAACTCAAAAGATGTGAAGATACTTCATCAATTGTCCAAAGAGTCAACTGGAAGTTAGCCATGTAAGCTTATTGATCGCATAACCAAAATCTCTTCCCACTTAGCATAAATCCAATAACAAAACCTTGAACAATGCAACCTACTACAAGAACAATGAAATCCATGTTGATAACCTATTCACAATCAGCATGATCTAGGCAATCTTCAAAGTCATCAATGCTATCCTTTGCTTCCTCATTTGCATCCACTCTACTTAGCAATCCATCATAATACTGCAAAGGTTCATCTGGCACCCCCTCTGAAGGGGTACATGCATCACAAAGCTTTCCTATACTGTTATAACCATCTCCTTCAGATCTGGCCAAAAAACCATCAATTATGGCATCTTATTCTGTGATAACACAATCTGCAAACATATTGTTAGGAGCAACCATAGGCTCATCGGCATTTCAGGCTCATCCTGTGTTGGCTCCACAATCTCTGTGACTTCATCAGCTGTTGTATATATAATAACTTTGTTAATGCAATCACTTCCATTCAACGTGTTGTCCTGCTCAGCTATAGTGTTGATAGATCCATTAGTATCTTGTAGAGGATCATCTTCTTGATGAACTCTTGGAAAACATCCCATGCCAAGGTCAATGCTTGTAAAACACTTGTTGTACAGTCTACGTCCTCACTGGAATCATTGTTGGAGGTAACTTCCATGCGAGCAATCTTTGAAAAAATTTCATTTATTTTTGTTTTTGCATTAAATTTATTGTTTACCTTTTCAAGATTGCTCAAAGTATGGTCCTCTGAAGCTGAATCTGCTACCTCCAAAGCTGTATTTACTTTGGCTTTACTTCTTGCAAAAATGTATTCCCTAAATTCATCATAGTTGAGGAACTGCATCTGATCTCCTTCACCTTTACTGAAGACAACCTGGCTTCGTTCAGTAATCTCCTTTATTTCTAGATCTAGAATCCTTGAGATTTTGCAAATAAATTCCTTTGCAAAATAGTCCCACCGTGTGGGATATGCTTCTGCCAGTTCTTGAACCTGCTTTTAAAATCTAAATTTACAACCTCTTCAAAAGCTACAATCATCCGATTTTCAGGAACATTTTGGCTCTTCATCTTAGCTTTAGAACATGCAATAAAACCTTCTTGATCATATCCCTGAAAATTACGATATTGCTCCCATACAACAGTGCTAGCTCTAGAACATCATCAATCTGCTTTTTTATTTGCATGTCTTTTGCTTCCTGCAGACATCCCTGAACTAATTCCAGCACTTTTGGTAATTCTACAACTGCTAGATTTTTATCGAATCCATTGGAATTGAAAACGTCAATAAACTGCTTCAATTGTTCTAGCATCTCCATCTTTACCTCCCATCCCGGCTCGGTTTTTCATGCCGGGTTCACCAAATATGTCAGGAGTTTAAGGTTTTGAGAGGTGAGCCGAGAAGGCACGGGGCCTCTGGCTATGGGAGAAGAGAGAGAAAAGAGATGTACCACACCACACAAGTGCCTAATATCCTCTCCAAAACGAGAGCTCAGTAACAAATCAAAGAATTTAAATAATACTGGCAAAAGTTGACGCACAATTGCAAAGGTGATGTCGTTAACATCACTGTTAAGCTGATTAATTGTAGACTAAGCCTGCATGGAATTCTGCTTTCTGGTCGCTACCATGATCGCTTGGCTTTGATCTTCAACATGTATCTTTCCAATGAAAGAACTGCTCATGCAATCTGATGAGACAATGCAAAGCAGAAGAGTCGTGCTTTCCTAGCAGGATAGTTGAAGGAGACCAAGAAGCCCAACAAGCAATAGCAATTTCAAGACCCTAGCACATACAAGTTTTGCAAAACTCTATAGATGAGAAGATCAGTGGATCAAGGTATTAGTTTTATTGTCGCCGGAATTAGAAACCCTACATGCTCTCCATCAGCCTGAATAAACACTTCCTCACTACCACCTTCTGCGTTCGCCACCTCTTTTGCGATGCAACCCTTGCTCCAGAGTCCACACACCTCGCCCGGTTTTTGCTTCATCCCTGTCAGCAGCCCAGCACACTCTCCACTAGTCCGCTGCACACAAACATATTGTTAGGAGCAACCATAGGCTCATCGGCATTCTCACGCTCATCCTGTGTTGGCTCCACAATCTCTGTGACTTCATCAGCTGTTGTATATATAATGACTTTATTAATGCAATCACTTCCATTAAACCTGTTGTCCTGCTCAGCTATAGTGCTGATAGATCCATTAGTATCTTGTAGAGGATCATCTTCTTGATGAACTCTTAGAAAACATCCCATGCCAAGGTCAATGCTTGTAAAACACTTGTTGTACAGTCTACGTCCTCACTGGAATCATTGTTGGAGGTAACTTCCATGCGAGCAATCTTTGAAAAAATTTCATTTATTTTTGTTTTTGCATTAAATTTATTGTTTACCTTTTCAAGATTGCTCAAAGTATGGTCCTCTGAAGCTGAATCTGCTACCTCCAAAGCTGTATTTACTTTGGCTTTACTTCTTGCAAAAATGTATTCCCTAAATTCATCATAGTTGAGGAACTGCATCTGATCTCCTTCACCTTTACTGAAGACAACCTGGCTTCGTTCAGTAATCTCCTTTATTTCTAGATCTAGAATCCTTGAGATTTTGCAAATAAATTCCTTTGCAAAATAGTCCCACCGTGTGGGATATGCTTCTGCCAGTTCTTGAACCTGCTTTTAAAATCTAAATTTACAACCTCTTCAAAAGCTACAATCATCCGATTTTCAGGAACATTTTGGCTCTTCATCTTAGCTTTAGAACATGCAATAAAACCTTCTTGATCATATCCCTGAAAATTACGATATTGCTCCCATACAACAGTGCTAGCTCTAGAACATCATCAATCTGCTTTTTTATTTGCATGTCTTTTGCTTCCTGCAGACATCCCTGAACTAATTCCAGCACTTTTGGTAATTCTACAACTGCTAGATTTTTATCGAATCCATTGGAATTGAAAACGTCAATAAACTGCTTCAATTGTTCTAGCATCTCCATCTTTACCTCCCATCCCGGCTCGGTTTTTCATGCCGGGTTCACCAAATATGTCAGGAGTTTAAGGTTTTGAGAGGTGAGCCGAGAAGGCACGGGGCCTCTGGCTATGGGAGAAGAGAGAGAAAAGAGATGTACCACACCGCACAAGTGCCTAATATCCTCTCCAAAACGAGAGCTCAGTAACAAATCAAAGAATTTAAATAATACTGGCAAAAGTTGACGCACAATTGCAAAGGTGATGTCGTTAACATCACTGTTAAGCTGATTAATTGTAGACTAAGCCTGCATGGAATTCTGCTTTCTGGTCGCTACCATGATCGCTTGGCTTTGATCTTCAACATGTATCTTTCCAATGAAAGAACTGCTCATGCAATCTGATGAGACAATGCAAAGCAGAAGAGTCGTGCTTTCCTAGCAGGATAGTTGAAGGAGACCAAGAAGCCCAACAAGCAATAGCAATTTCAAGACCCTAGCACAGACAAGTTTTGCAAAACTCTATAGATGAGAAGATCAGTGGATCAAGGTATTAGTTTTATTGTCGCCGGAATTAGAAACCCTACATGCTCTCCATCAGCCTGAATAAACACTTCCTCACTACCACCTTCTGCGTTCGCCACCTCTTTTGCGATGCAACCCTTGCTCCAGAGTCCACACACCTCGCCCGGTTTTTGCTTCATCCCTGTCAGTAGCCCGGCACACTCTCCACTAGTCCGCTGCACACAAATGAGAGAGAGAGAGAGAGAGAGAGAGAGAGAGAGAGAGAGAGAGAGAGAGAGAGAGAGAGAGAGAGAGAGAGAGACCTGGCTTTGCCTCTACCCGTCACGTCTATCTCTCTGCTCCTATGATGCCCTTTGCCTCCGGATCTGTCTCCATTGCCCCTGCCGACCAAGCTCTGGATTTCACACCCGCTCACCACACTTTCGTGCTGATTTGCTACCATTGCTACATATGAGTCTCCTCTCACAATCCGCCTGCCTCCCTGGCACCACACCTAGCCTCCCCGCCTGCAATATCCTTCTCACCTCCATTGATTTGTCTATGCTTCTTCAGGAAATCCTTCCTCTAGTACAAAACAACATGTAATAAGCATGATTGGGTACTTACTGACATACTACTGGTAGGTTCTCTAATTTATCAGTTGGAATCTGCCCAGATGCCATTTGGTGGATTTCAGCCTTACACCCCACCAAAACTGAATAGTCTTGATTCGAACCTTTGAAAGATCGTGAAGTAGAGTTAACTAACCGCTGGTCTAAGCCATCCCAACACATGACCACATTGCTCCGCAACAGCCTCCTCATTTAATAAAAAACACATCCAACCCCCAATGCACTAATGGTCAACCTTCTCGTGACCAGCTTCTCCCCAACACACCTCTCCCGCTTGCCCTCCCTCCGCCTTGCTGATGTCGACGTCTGCATCCCCAACTGCTGGTGTCGACGAGACTGCATCCCAAGTGCTGTCCTTTTATTTGTGTTTTCTTTCGATAGGGAATCACCCACGTGCGCGCTAGTGGGAGCAGAAGGAACGTAGGCACTGCGAGAGAGAGAGAGAGAGAGAGAGAGAGAGAGAGAGAGAGAGAGAGAGAGAGAGAGAGAGAGAGAGAGAGAGAGAGAGAGAGAGAGAGAGAGAGAGAGAGAGAGAGCATCGTCGCTCCACGTGTGCAATACATGCGAAAGAGAGTTAGAGAGCTACCATGTAGAATCTCGCCAGATTCATGTTAATTCAAACTTGTTCAAGATCGTGACCACATACTTGGTAACTCTGATATTTTATTCAGAGTTTCAAGAGATTCCTTCTCCTGATACCATGCGTATGCCAGGCTGCCAGCCGTTGTCAACCTTCACACTCAATTGATTTCTCTAAAAGAGAGAGGAATAGACTCGAACTCGCGTAGTTAGTAGCTATTGCTTGAGGGCGCTGAAATAGCCAACCCACCACAACCCTGAGGATGCCGACAAGCCATATATATTGAGCATGGTCTGCACGTCCGACAGAACTTAACATCGCGAGCTCTGCTTGTTTGTCTCCTGCCTCTCGCAGCCCTTCCTCGTATGTCCAATGCCTTGATGACCGCGGCGGTTGTGCCCTTCCCCTGTTAAATCTCCCCGCCTCGCATCTTCGACGATTCTGCATATTTTCCGAATTAACACAAGCCGGTACCCCCTACTTGGGTTTGCCTATTTTTTATGTTGAAACCCAACATTCCTCATTCGCATGTTATGTGCATAATTAAAAACTAGATGCACAAATTTAGAAGTGAAAGCAAAAAGCCGTGGAGCAAATCATTGATAATAGACTTGAAGTGGTGATTGGCATTTCCATTGATCCAGAGCAACCATTTTCCAAGACAATCTCAATAGAGAAGAGGACCAATAATTCGTTTTCAAGACATCAACCACATGTCTAGGGCGAGGCCTTGACTTGGTTAATAGGATGCATATCACTGAATTGTCCTCTACAATCTCTCCTACCAAGTATTTTGCACTCTTTAGTGGCTTCATATCCACCTTTTCTATATGCTTTTCACTTGTTCATACATATTTTGAGATTTTCAAGCTTTTTAAATAATACTCCCCTTCTTGTGATGCCTCATGCACTAGCTTATCCTCCTTTTGTGGAGGCTTATCTTGAATTTTCTTGAGATTACAAAATAGGAGTGATTTGTGATTTTCTTATGAAACGTTCTATATGCAATGATGTGAAGGGGATCTTAGTTCTCTAAGCAATTAATTTATATATGAAGAAAAAAACTCATGTCACTAACATTGCTAGTATATTTTTTTCCCTCATCCTTATGAGACCCATAAGGTGAGATAGTTATCACATAAAATTGATTATGTGGATTTTATTTCAAGAGCTTAATGCTATATGATTGTTTTGTTCATTATTATTTGTGTCAATACTCTCTCATGATTTAGCCCACTTCGGTTGTTGATGAGGTATTGAGAGAAGTTGGTAATGCCGAAATGGAAAAGAGGATAGATGTCATCGCTCGAGAGATGGAGCTTCACTGCAAAAAAGTTAGTGTCAAGTGAAAAGATCTCTTTCTTTTATCTATTTAGATAGATGAGCTCAATGGTCTCAAAATTGATTGCTCATATTAAGTGCGCTCTTTTTTATGTCTTATTTTATATTTAGTCCACAATTGTTGAGGACGTAGATGAAGAAGAAAATCAGCCCATAGTTGTTGATGACAATATAACCAAAGAAGATAACAATAAGCAAGAGATTGGGAATGGAGTTGACTCATGGGAGATGGCTCCTTTGAAAGTTAAAAAAACAGTTCACAACAAATTTGCTAGCATCACCAAGATGGTTGTGAGTCATCTATTAACAAACACTTAAAGGATTCTGGAATCTTTGCCTTATTTTGTCATTTTGGTTTAAGGAGTCGAAGAAGGATAAGAGTAGGAAAGACAAAATGATGAACTTCAATCTTCCAAAGAAGAAAAAGCTAGATATTTCAAGCACATGAAAGTTTGTATAAGCTCATTGTAAGCCATGTTTTAACATAAGATTTTGGTAGGTATTGAAGGAAATGCAAAATGATGGGATTTTTGAGGCAAATGCCTCTCCTCAAGTGAGTAAGCTTACTATCAGCTATTGTATACATAGATTTTAATTCTATTCATTGTCTTATCTCTTTTAACACAAAACTACTTGTTTATTGAAACTATGAAGAATATTTCAAGTTCAAGGTCATCAAGGCTAATACGAAAGCCCTCACGATACAATGACACAATCTGTGACAAAGTAAGTATTTTTTTGTCATTAACTTTGATAATAACAAAGTGGCTATCTTATTTATTGACTACTCTAACCAATTCAAGGAAAACAAAAAACACCCAAAAGCAAGAGGGAAAGAAACAAAGTATGCTAAGCATGGTAGAGATGACAAACACTCAACCCCGAAACAAGCAAGTAAAGGTATGAATTTAGTCGAGTAAGAACATTAAATTTAGTGTATTTCAATAAATGACTTGATTTTTAATCCATAAGTTGACCTTGCATTGTTTTATGTAGAAAATTGAACCACTTGACATAGAGATTGAGGAGATGGAATGCATCACTTTGCAAGGTATGCAACAAATGATGTCAATGACATGTATGTGAAGCTTGACAAAACCATTAAGGGGCTAAGAGGTAGCAACATGGAGTACTTTGGAGATTGCACTAGCAAGTCCAATTCTTTGCATCTTTTGCATTGCTACGCAACATGGGTGACCTACTCTTTGAAACCATCTACAAAGAGTAGTGATGAGTAGAAGGTAGAGGAGTAAAATACACCAAGGAGAACTCCTTATAGATTATGTATGAAGACACTTTTTGCTTTTTCTTAGAAGGATTTGCCTATTATGGCAACACCCCATGAATGGTATTCTAAGTTTCAAATGGTGTGTATTATGGTCTTCATTTCTTTACGCTTGTGCTACCTTGGCATATATAACAAATTGTGGTCTTGTATGAGATTTAAATATTCTATGTATACCTTACATGTAAGGTTCAACTATCACCTACTTTCTTGTTGTGCATATCCATAATTGTTATCCATCGAAAGAAAAATGATGGATGATAGAATCATTATTTCTCTTGACAACTTCAATATCTTAGCACTTATTTGATGTGAAACAATCCCTTGGAAAGCAAACTTTCACCATAGAATGGCACTCAAGGAATATGCATGTTTGCTATGTACCAAAGAATTAGCACAAAAGTTTTTTTTCAAAAAAAAATGTTATGTCAATATGATTTTGAGTTAATCATGTTCCTCCAATTTGGTATAGCTAAATTAAAGTGTATTATTTTGTGAAACTATCCTTTGATATGCATGTGTTTAGGTAAAAGGCTCAACCAAGACATGTGAGTAGTTCTTCTAGCTCAAAGAATTATTGCATTCTATCTCATGCTTCCATATTAGATACCCATTTTTGTTTGGTAAAGTTAAAGGCCTTCTAATTATAATTTTTAATGTGGTTTAGCATTCCATAAGTGATTCCATAATCCTCTAGTTTAAAGCACAATTTAAAGAATGAGTATGATTCAAGTTATCGAAATACTAAAAAGAGTAATTGCAAACATCATTTTCAAGAAAGAACTACTCGAGCTAGCCACAAATATGAATAGTACTTGTTACATTATTTCTCAATTTGACCTATTATGTGAGATGCATTTACCACGAATACTACAAATGCATGACTATTGAGTTTCTCCATATAATGCAATGATTATGTTTCTTAATTTGTTACGCCGGCACATGCTATTGTTAACTAAGAATGTGACTTCATACATTAAAGGAGAAATGTTTGCTCTCAATAAAAAAACCTTGATGTAATGGAAAAGTCTCTTTAGGAATAGGAAAACTAAGATATTCTAAAAGGGAAACGGAGTAAAAACTCCCTTGAAGGAAATAATTTTCCAATTACACATATAGAGGTAAACTTGATAGTCCCACTTTTACATTCGGAAGAAAGTTTCCCTCAAAGGGAGACTTACAAGATTTTCCATTTGTCAATCCCACTTCTAACTTAGGAAAAACTATCCCTTGAGTTTCCCTCAAAGGGACTACTATGACATTATGCTTTCCTCATGGGAATTGGATTTTCCATATCCACCTCTCTATTCCACATGGAAAAAGATCTCCCGAATTTCTTCCCTACTTGAGGGAGGGAGATAATGTGATAAACCATGGTGTTTTCTCTTATGGAACTCTTTCTAAAACTTCTTGTGAGTGGGTTCAAAGATCTTAGTGGAAAAGGGCTCCACAAAGACAAAGAAGAAGCAGGGAAAAGGAAGTACCCAGTAGAATCATGTCGAGGATACTGAGGATGAATGTTGGAGACTTCACTTGGAGAGAGGCATGGCCGGGGTTGTGAGTGAGCCGGAGAAAACTCACCCAAAGAACAGTGTTGTGAGGAAATTCATGGACATGGTTTGTTGCAGGTTCATGTGGATCAAGGTGCCATCGGGATGGACAAGTAACCTTGGAAGGTTGGTGGGCTTCTGATTGGCGGGGAATCACAACACATCAGTGTACTGGACATACTTCATCAAGTAGGCGGTTCAGATGGAAGAATCCAAATACAAGACGATTCAGACACATGGGAGACAGAATGCGGGCTGGACGTACTGCGTCAAGAAGCTCTTCACATGGCAAATACGAGATGATTCAAACTAAGTAGTAAGGCTATGGTCATGCGAGGCTTAGTTTTTTGTAAGCCTCGACCAGTTCTCACCATGGCAGATACGGACCCTCAAAGGGTCAGCAGTGGGTAGAGAGAGAGAGAGGTAGGCGGGTGCACGGGTAAGTTTTCTAACTATGCCTTTTTTGGCATAGTTAAATAACTAAGCCGGTGAAGCGTTGCGAAAAGCTACCTACGTCAGAGCTAGTCGAGTGGCGTTACTGAAAACTAAGCCTTGTGTGACCATATCCTAAGCACTTCTTGGATGATAGAAAGGAAGACTTCCTGGATGACAGAGGGGGAGACTTCTTGGCTAACAGAAGGGGCTACTTTTGATGCAGCTCAGATCTGAGAGCGGGTGTTGGCTATAGTGTAGCCTATATATTTCTAAAGGACTATAGACATTATAGTAGAAGTATAGGGTGGTACTTTGTGCATAGTTGAGTTTGCTCATTTTCCCAGGGCTATTTTTTCTTGTAGGTCGACCTCCATCACCTTTTGCTATATGTGTAGCACCTCTGGATCTAGTTTAGGCATTGCACTCATATGGCATTCCAATGTGGTCATTGGAGTGAGTGCGGTGTTTGGCACTTGTACATAGACTTTATCTCAAACGATTGTCTGATTATGTCTATTGTCTTCATTTTCTCTCTTCACGTGAGGGTTCAGTTAGTAGTTGTTGCCAATCGAAAATCCTTACTTGCAAGTTCACATGGAGCGAACAACACTAAAGCCTCATCACCGTGGCAATGGGCAAAGTGGAAAGGTATCACTAGACCATTGGTCATGGCCTCAGAATTCTAGTAACCCAGTTGTTCATGTTCAACCTGTGTGTGTCAAGTCTATCGTCTCAATAGCAATACAAGACCGGTCTTGGGCTATCATGGCCAAGGATATGATAGACAAGGAAAACCTTTTCTCTCAAGGTGGTTAGTGGAAAGGGATCGAGGTGTACACCAAGCTATTAGCCCCGAGGTGGTCTAGCCTGAGGCTAGGGTACTAGAATGGGGAGAATAAACGAGATACTTCCAGGACTCAATCTCGTATTGGTCCCTTTGGTTGTCTAAAGCTGTTGGTGTTATCCTAAACCCTTATTGGAGAGAAACTGCAAGAAGGATGAACAATAAAGGACTCCAATGGTTGAGCCACTTTTTGGATGGAAATAGTAAGTTTTGGAAATCCTCTAACCAGGTGGCTGCCCAATTCCAACTCAATGGCACTAAGAAGCTACTCGTCAATAGAGATGTAGAAGGCCTGGACAATATTCTGATGTTGATCTATGAATCTACTTTTGAGAAGAAAGCTTGGAAATGGCCCATGAGTAGCCAATGTTTTAAATCTCATAGCAAGAGCATTTACCAAGCGTTAATTCACGAAGCTGATTGCTTCGCCCCTTTGAACAAGCAGTGGAAGAAACAATGGTCGAAGGATCGATGGGTTGAGGTCACGAAGAACATTTTGAATCCACAGTGGCTTTATTTTATGAAGGTGCAGATTAGTTAGTGAAGACCTCACCCACCTTTTCATAGAATGCGCAAAAAATAGAGGAAAGATGTGCAAATGGATACAAAGAATGTGGAATATAGGGTTCCTCAAGAAGGATATGTGCCTTGGTGGAAAACAGTTTCGAAGCTCTACACTTCTAATTTATACTTAAATTGTCAGATAGTGTTTCTTCAGTAACATCTGGAAGGCCAGGAACTGCCGCATATTTGATGGTGACCACTCTTTGGCTAGCTTCTCAAAGATTGTACAAGAAAGTAAGGAGATTATATATGGTGTGGGTAAAAGCCAGGACTCGAAATTAGGGCAACCTCATCATCCGATCAAGCATTGTCGGGTAAAGGACTGGTCTTTTGACAATAGTGCACTGTTAGGTACTTTTAACTAAGCTCTGATGTAACCTTATGTCCCTCAAGCCTCAGCTTGAGCTTGAGGCTCTTTTGTTTAGTTCTTGGTGACATTATAATACAATCACTCACACTTGTGAGTTTTGCACAAAAAAAAGAAGGAAGTAAAATAAAAACAATAAGATTTAAATTCAAAACACAAAAAGTATTAGCGTTTTTCATAAGAAATATAAATTTAATAAACATTATAAAACAAGATGCTGAAATGAATTTTTATGAAGTTTTTACATGAAAGGACCTCTATCAATACCTCATATCATGGGATCAAGCAACTTTGGAAAATAGCATTTAAAAGACTATCATGTCTTTCTATTCACATGACTTTGAAGGCCCCTTTGGACACTTGCCAAGCAATGAAAATTGAACGACCTTCACCCATAGTGCAGTAAGGCCTTTAGCAGGCCAAAAAGTGTACCCAAACCAATGCAAAAGGAAGCAAACGAGAGATTTGAAAGCCAAAAAGTAAGTGAGAGAAGAAAGAGAAAACATGTTTACCTTTAAGATACCCTCTTTTTTTTTGGGTGATTTCCATTCTCTCCGCTCTTTGGTATTGGACTAGGAGGACAACTAGTTGGAAACCAACAACCAATTATTTTTTTTGGCAACTCCACAAGTGACTAGAAAATGTTTGCAACTGGTTGCCAACTGGTTGCCAACTAGTTGCCAAACCAAAGGGCATGTGAATAGACCCTAAGATGGACAAGAAGGTACAAGCGCCTTGCAAGTGGGAAACTTGCTAACATGGCCTCTCTTTTTTAACACCAAATAAAAGTTACTATTAAAAATTAGTGATGTTACAATATACCTTGCGGATGGCCTACTAAGGGTCCTCTATATACCAGGGCTGCATAATTTCCAATAGCTCAGAACATTACACAATACAACCAAAGTGCTTGTAGTCTCTAGTGAGAATTGGATTTGAATCGTTATGGATAGGACAAACCAGAAAATAAAAAAACTCAAGCATGCCCATTGACAAAATTGTCCTAGTTGAGTCTCCAACCAAAGGAGTAGCAACAGCAGAGTATTCTTTGACTTAGAAATTTAGAGGATAGAAAGCTAATAGAAGGATGACCATGTTCTCGGAGCCTCCCAGTATGAAGAAGATCTTCTTTAGTTGAAGTCCTTGTATGCTCCTGAATTGATGAAGACTTTGCAAGGTGCCTATTCTTGAACTGCACCTCCAAGGAAACATGCTTGATGGGTGATATGCGCTTGTAGAGAGACACAAATTAAGTGATTCCAAATCGTCTTCGGATTCATCATTGTCTTCACGTCATGTGGAGTACAATTCAAAATGACAAAGCACCTCTACAATAGGATTCTTAACTTCAACAAAGCATCCCTTAAGTTGCATATGATGTATATTTAGAATTTGACATCTTTTGGATGGATTCCCTAGTTTCTCCCAAGGGCTTGAAAGGCCGGAGTGAGGGCTATTTTGAGGCTATGCCGGGCCTTCAAGTCATGCTTAGTGCTAGCTCCGTGTGCTCATGTCTAGACATATTCAGGCTATTAATGTGGATACTTTTAATCATTGTAGTACAACGAAGCTTGAGCAGGCAGTTGGGCAACTCTCTCGGCCCATCTCTCTCTCTCTCTCTCTCTCTCTCTCTCTCTCTCTCTTGCATTTATTCTCCATCTCTCATCTCGTGTGTTCCATATTTCTCTTACCCGAAACCCCCTGCAAAGTTTTTCTCAATTATGCTGAGCATTGTGACATTGGTGTCAGAGAGAGCTTCGGTGGCTCTACGATCAAGGAAGTTGTTTTTTGGGTGATTGTGGTGCTACATTTTTTTATGTTGCGATGAGATAATTTACAGCTTCGTTTCTGGTTTGAGAAGACTTTGCATTTGTTGATTCATTCATCGCATTCTTGCCCCGCTTCATGCAAATATATGGCTGAAGTAACGTCAATGGACCCCCTTTATTCGGCCGAGGAGGCTGGAGCGGGTCGCGACCTTGATGACAAACCTCTCCACTCTCCAATGCAAGAGAATATTTAGCCTATATAAAGCAATAGCAAAAAGTATACGAGTTAATGGACATCCTTGTCTTGTCTGATGGATCTTCTAACGCAAAAGCGTTTCTTACAGAACAATTTATAGCAACCATGGATTAAGCATTACCAAAAATAGAGTCGATACATTTTTTATGAAAGATTTACCTAGACTAGTGTCCTACCGGAAGGACTACAAAGTAAAATCCCACTCGTGCCTATCATTTAAATGATCAAAATCAAATTTGAAGAAGATAGAGTTTTTTACTATCTCTCTTCCTTGCTCTAAATCTTCCCAAATAGTCATAATGGCATCTAGAACTTGTCTGCCATTTTAACAAGCTTGTTTTCTCTTTGAACATAAAGTGGTCCATTACAAGGCTCAACCTCCTAACTATGGTTAATGCACACACTTTATACAGAGAAGTCATACATGTGAAATGTTTCAATTTGTCCCTTACAAAGTTCAACCTTCAACCTCTTAGGTGGGGTTAATGCAAAATTTGTATAGAGAAGCTAGACATGTGATATGTATTCAATTACCTAGATGGTCTCTTTCCTCTCTCTCTTATGTATGAGTTTAATGACTCTTATTATTAATTGTTATCATATACATGTGGTAGTGATGTGTGTGACGACACTTAGGACCGTAAGGGCATTTTTTCCTCACTAGGAGGTTTCGCCCCCCCCCCCGCCCGGTGCATTGTATATATATCCATCAGTCTAGGGTTATCTTATCTTTCCATTGCACACTAAGTAATACTACTCTTTGTTTGTGTGCCTTGAGCTTCCTTTGTTTTCTCCGAGCTGTGTGCAGTTCCTTGCAACCCTATTTTCAACAATTGTTATCAAAGCAGGTTGCATCCTCTCGCGCTTAGTCATCAGTGTCGCCAGTACTTGCCTACTCACTTTCTCTCAAATTTTAGTGAGCTGCAAGTCGATAAATACTTCGGGAAGGCTCAGTTTTCCATTGGGCTCATTTTGGCCTCTGTTTTCACTACAGGCAGTACTGCACAGGAAATTTGTCATTTTGTGCATAATTTTTGTTAGTGTCATTTTTTGCATAATAGGTCCTTACAATTTTCTACGGGTTGTGCTATATAGCACACATTATTCCCACTTCGTTTCTCCTCTTTTCGGGTAGTTTTCACACCAAGTGCATGCATTCACCATGGCTGACAACAACAAGATGTGTTCAAGTTGTTTGTTGTTGAATATAAATTGGATGGGGACAATTACCCAATGTGGGCTTACATGATGCAACATGTTCTTCTATCAAAGGGTGTGTGGAATGTTGTGCATGTCATTGATGTACGTCCTTGTTTTGAGGATACAAGGGATATTGAGGATGTTGCAAGTTTTGGTGGTAGGATTGCTGTTGCTAGAGATGTTTTGCTCACAACTAAGCAGGCTCGTTGGGATGTAAGAGATGCACAGGCTCATGCATTGATTGAATTATCTGTGAAGCGCACTATTACTCCTAACATTCGTTCCACCATTATTGTAAAGCTAGTGACCACTTGATCAAGCAGTGTCCGAAATTGAAGGCATAAGAGGCTAAGAAGAAAGAGGTTGGTTCCACTACAAATGCAAAGTCTTCTGTGAAAGGAGATTGTGATGCTGATGTAGATGCAAAATGGGTTTTTAGTGTAGAGTGCACTTATGATCCTTCTCTCCATGATGCATGTATGTCAGTTGTTGCAGATGCTCGTATGTGGTACTTTGACAGTTGCGCTACAAAGCACATTACCTCTCATCGTGACTTGTTTACCTCTCTCGAGGACGTCCCTCATAGGAATACAGTCACTTGTGCTAATAATGCCTCTTATCTAATCAAGGGAGTTGAAAAGATTGTGTTAACTGCTGCGAATCACAGTTCTTTCACACTTGTTGATTCATTGTATGTACATGGGATCAAAAAGAGCCTTTTGTTTGTATCCGCACTTGCTAGACTTGGTCTTGTTATCAAATTTGTGGATGACAGATGTACAGTCCATGATCTCAATTTTGGTGATGAAATTGTTGCATATGGCATTTTATGTCGTGGGTTGTATAAGCTCACTTTGTATGATAAGTGTGGACAAGTTTTTGCAAATGCAGTTGTGGATTCAAAGGCTATTTTAGATGCAAAACTTTGCCATGCACATTTTGGACATCTGAATTTTTCTAGTTTGATGTGTTTGCAAAAATGTGATATGGTTGTTTCTTTGCTGCCTCTTGAAGGTTCCGATTGAGGGGGAGAGTATATGTCTCATGAATTTAATGCATTTTTGGCTAGTCGTGGGATAAAACACCAATGTACATGGTCGTATACACCTCAACAAAATGGTGTTTGCTGAAAGAAAAAATAGGTCGGTTTTGGCTTATGCTTTGGTGCCACAAATGCAACGCAAAAAAATGGATGATAAGGCTGTCAAATGCATTTTTGTTGGTTATGGTGTTGAAACCAAAGGTTACATGTTGTACCATCCACAAACAAAGCGTATCTTGGTTTCACAAGATGTTGTATTTGTGGAAGATTTTGTTCAGTCCTTGTTGTCATGTACTAGAGACAATAATGTAAGCTCACAAGGCACATTTATGACAGTTTGTTACCTCTTTTCGATGGTGAAAATATGAATGTAAATTTGAATGAGGCAAATGCACAGTCTGTGGGGGTTTCTAAAAATGTTACAGATAAGCCTATTACTGATGCAGATGTACATGATGTACTTGATGAGGAAAGGGTTGAGAATGAGCAAGCTAGTGGTATGTCAAAATGGCTGGTGCATACTTTGCGTGACAGTAAATTGGACGCACCTTTGTCTAGTCGTACTCATTCAAGTTCTCACCATGCATGTTATGCATCAGATTGTTATGCTTTGGTTGTGTCTAGCTTATGTGATGTTAAGGAACCTCTATCTTTTGATGAAACACAGAATTCAAATCTTTTGGCTGCCATGCAAGCAGAATATGATGCACTTATAGAAAATGGCACATGGACTTTATGAGATTTGCCTCTTGGCAAAAAGGCCATTGGTACAAAGTGGGTTTACAAGTTGAAACGCAAGCCAGATGGTGAGATTGATCGCTATAAGGATCGACTTGTTGCAAGGGTCATGCACAACAAAAATACATAGATTATGAAGAGACTTTTACTCCCACTTGTCGTTGACTACTGTGCATTTTCTATATGCATTGGCAGCTCATTTTGGATGGGATGTACATCAATCAGATATTGTTACTGCTTTCTTGAATGGTGATATAGTTGAAGAGGTTTATGTAACGTGGCCTCATGGTTTTGTCATTAAAGGGCAAGAAGATAAAGTGTGCAAATGTAAGAATACTGTGTATGGGTTGAAGTAATCACCTCATGCTTGGTATGAGAAAGCTGACACTCATTTGGTCAAACGAGGCTTTCGTAATAGTCCAACAGAAAGAACATTGTACGTAAAGCGTGAGGGCAATGTACTTCTCATTGTTGTTCTATATGTGGATTATTTGTTGATCACTGGTCCGGATGAGGCATATATTGTTGAATTCAAGGCTGATTTGAATGCTACTTTCAAGTGGAAAGATTTGGGAATGTTGCATCATTACTTGGGCATTCAGTTTAAGGAGTGTGATGGTGGTATTGGCTTGTGTCAGACAAGCTACATAGAGACATTTCTATGTAAGTTTGGACTTGAGGATTGTGAACCTATTGCCACTCCCATGGAAATAGGTTTGAAATTGAGTCTTCATGATGCTGGTGATCCTGCCAATGTTACTCTTTATCAAACTGTTGTTGGATGCTTTATTTATGTATGCAACATGAGGCCGGATATTCAATTTGCAGTCTTACAGATCAATAAATTTATGCATAGCCTAGGGTCTAAGCATTGGCAGGCTGTGAAGCGGATCTTTCTCTACTTGAATGGCACTTTACATCTTGGGTTGTTTTATCCCAACGGGGGAAAATTGAAGCCAGATTTACATGCTTTTTTGGACTCATATTGGGCTGGTTGTTATGACACGTGAGTATCTACAAGTGGCTTTTGTTTCACTCTTGATAGTTCATGCATATCATGGTTGTGCAAGAAGCAACCTACTATGGCCACTTCCAGTTGTGAGGTTGAGTACAGGACAGTCTTCACAGCGACAGTTGAATGTGTATGGTTCAGATGCCTTATGGCTGATTTGGGTATTGAATAGGACACTGCCAAGAGTATCTACACTGATAGTCATAGCACATTGTCAATCGCAAGGAATGTTTGACAATGATTTTGTCATCCTCGTGCTGAAAACTTGTCGTATCCTGATCTTTTAGATGTTCCATTTTGGATATGAAGGCATGTATAGGCTCCTGGACATGTGCCAAATGGCCTTGGATGGTTAGATGTGCTAAATTGTGGCTTTTGGAAAGGGCCACCACAACCATTTTCATTTTGTTAGGGTAAGCCCAACTTGTGGTTCCTTAAATGTCCTCTAGCCTCCTAAGAAGAGATAAATGATGACATGGTCCAATAGCAAGATGATGCAACCTCTCTAGCCAATGATTGTAAAGCACTAAGCCTATTTAAGAGGCTACTCTCTAATGAAGCATTTACACTTTGAGAATTATCATTGTGTCTATACTCTCTCTCTTTATGCTCTTGTTCGTGGCATAACCTAACCCTAATCCCCATCTCTCTAACCCTAACCCTAACACCATCGTCAAGCTAAGGCTTCATCCACCATACCCTAATGTTAAGCCATTGGTGATTAGGGAGCACGCTTCTGTATCTAGCCCACCAAGTGGTATCAGAGCCGATAGTTTACACCTAAGCGTAAATTATTCCTCTCTTTCTCTCCTCTAATCACTAATATCTATGATTAAGCTTGGACACGTTCTTGGCAATCCCAATGAGCCACTACCCTTCTTAATCGATTGATTGGTGATTAGCGACATTTTAATAATTGCATGTGTGTGCAATTTTCAACTATTATGCTTCTTTTGTGTTCATAATTCAGTCCATTTCTCATTAGCACAACTCTCATCATATGTGGTATTGCTTTGTGCAACGAGTGTGTGTGTGTGTGTGTGAAGTGCTTCTTGAGGGAATTTCATAAAGCCCCTAAGTGAAAAACTATCTCAAGATTTAGCTCTTCAATTGCATTCCTAAAGGAGCCTTGTGCCTTAGCTTTCAGCAGTCATTAAATACTTAACTTGAGCATCATTAGCTCACTAATAACCTCCTCCAAATTTAGGGTGTGTGTGAAAAGCTACCTGCCGATATTGATTATTATAAGCTATCTTCGGTAGCTATTTCACAAGCATCCTGGCTTATTGGCTAGAACGTTGAACATAGTGTGTTGTCCTATTGAATTGT
Source organism: Adiantum capillus-veneris (assembly GCF_014529385.1). NCBI lineage: Eukaryota > Viridiplantae > Streptophyta > Polypodiopsida > Polypodiales > Pteridaceae > Adiantum > Adiantum capillus-veneris. The sequence goes on from NC_140942.1 coordinate 3,287,555, forward strand.
GGGTTCGAATCCAACCCGCTAGATTCTCGAATGACTTTTGTTTTGTGCTTGCTCACATAAAAGATATTTTTTTTCGTAGCGGGATCAAACAGAAAACCACTCGCTTTTAAGGCATGTGCATCAAACAACCCACCAAATAAGTTTATTTATTGTCGTTGTTGTAGCCATCAAAAGTCACACTGGTTCTAACCCTGCTATGCATTGTTGTAAACTACACCATTGCATGCAACACTTCTCTTCAACTTTTCCACCTGGAGGCCACATCCTGCACATACCAACACCAAACAGCCAACCATTTCTGCAATCGGCTTCTGTCAGCAACTCTCGACGCTTCTCCTTTTGAGCCCACGTGGTTGCAGTGCAGTATGCGGCCACGAGCCCACATGTGTGCTACTCGAGTCCACGCAGTTGCTCCTGTCAGCAATTACGTAACCCATGCAAAAAAAGTTCCAAGGCATCATTCTTGTGTGATTTTAAGCTTGTAATTGACACATTGAAATCATGCATCACTGGATTATATTAACATTGTACATACAAGCAGAGGTATGATCTTTTCCTTCCTGGTCTTCTTTGCAATAATCCTATGAAAATCCTTTAACCAGGAAGATCTCATCTCCTAGAGACAGGGACATCGAATTAAGCACCATAGTGCACACATAAGAATACATGACGATGCCCCTCACAACAAGTTTAACCTGTTTCTGTAACGGCCCTTTTGTGGTAGAGCTGGAGAAGCCTGTCAGCTTCAACTGCGAAATGCTCCGTGAGCGGTGGAGTAGAAGCTTCTATCAGTAGCTTCACCAGCAAAAACCAACTGCATTGAGGGCTCACCATGCGTGAATCTCAGCCCCCTTGTTGAAGGCGGGCCCACCAAACTCTCACCATCACCATCCCCTTGTCCTAAGAGGATTGACCCACCATTACCATCACCATCACCATCACCATCACCATCAGGCAAGGGCTTTGCCAAATCCTCTATATCCAAACCGGTCGAGCCAACTGCAACAAATGAGTAAGACCCCTGGCACAGAAGATTTGTTGCCCACTTGCTCCTTCGCACCGCTTTTAACATGCATCTCACTCTCTGCTTTAGGCTGCCACCTTTCTCTTTGGTGCCAAACCTAAACTCGACTAGCATCTCTGCTACTCCATCAAGAACCTCTTCATCTGTGAGACCCTCCATCTCTAACGCCTCATTCCCCGCTAGCCAACACAGAAGGACATTGGAGCATTTGTAGACAGGATACATTGAGAATGCTCTTCTCAACCAGCTCGGCAACGCCACTGCCTTTCCAAAGTCCCTATGATGTAAGAAGACTATGTTAGCCAGTAGATCCTTATCTGCAGAAGGATCTAGAAGAATAAACATCTTGTTTACAAGTCCAAAGCCCAAGCGATGTATGGCACCAAGCTTCCATGGAGGTAAAGAAGGCTGAAAAAGCTCATCAGTTGGAGCTTTGTCCTTCCATGCTCTCAAATCCTGCACTGACCTACAAATGGAGGTACCTCCAGGCTCTCTCTTCATCGTCCCTGCTTTCAGAACTCCCAAGGACACTGTCAGGATTGCATGCTCAGCCTCAACAATGGAGCCATCTTCACACTCCAAGACCACTGGTGCAAATGCAGACGCATGAGAATGATTCCAGAAAACCTTCTGCACTTTCTTCCGGAACTTTATTGTAGTAGGAGGCAAGCTCTTCTCCAGCTCTTTTAACACACTGACGTACCCCTTGCCAATTGTGATATGAGGACCAGGGTATTCTGTGTACTCTTTTAGCGATAACAGGTCAAGGTCATCCAAGGTATGGCATGCTGATATGGAGCACTCCTTGGCTTCTAGTGACCTAAAAAGAGACTCCTGCAACAACCTGGAACTCCATAAAACACCTTCATTAGTGTCACTATGCATCTTGCCCTCTTCAGTTTCAGGTATATTAAATGGGTCATTCTTTCCCACATGCTCATTTCCATTACCCATTCCCTGACTTTGTCTAGCTTCACATTCTTCCCTGCTCATGGAAGTCATCTGCTGCGCTCTTAGAGCTTCATCATCATCTGATGTTGCTTCGTCCATCATAAAGGACTCCAATCTCTGCCGTAAAAAAGCACCAACGCTGCCCTTTGCCAAAGAAGATGTGCTTACATCCGGTGTTTTCACCAGGTTCATGGAGGACCAATAGAAATTCATGGCAGGATACACAACCTGTGGATCGACAGGCAGGCTAAGGCCTTGGGCACGAAAGACACGATTTGCCCACTTAGCATCCTTCTTCTCCCAAGGTGTCTCTGATGATAGTGCTCCGATATTCTCAGCTATCTGATATATGGGACTGCCTTTCGTGCCATGAATGAAGGTAGCACCAAGCTCAATCTGGTCACCACCCAAATTTGCACTATGTATTCTCCCACCAATGTGATCGCTGCCCTCCAGGACAGTAAGATCGAAGGCGTGCTTACAGGTTTGATGAAGACGATGGGCTGCAGATAAGCCCGCCATGCCCGCACCCACTACGACAACCCGGGGTTTTGCAGGCATATTGCTCACCTAGATGACTAACCACTGCATAGGACGCAACACAATGGAAGTAGATGGTAAAGCGACTTTTGTGATGGAAATGTATTTGACAAGCACTGACAAGACATGCAGCAAAACAATCGATCAAATCACGAGGCTACCCTCGTGATTAAATGGCACGGGATCTTGAATGAAGAACCGGTCATGGGATCGACGGCACATGGCGGACGGGTAGGATCTCGAGGAGATCCGACGGTGAAAAAAAAACCGACGGCACTCCTCCCACCGAGACTCGAACCTAGTCGGGCGTTGTAACAACCCAATGTGCGAACCGGGTGCGTGCGATGATTTGGTTGAAATGGGGATGAGTTTACACTTATTTATGTTTGACTAAGTTTACACCTCGGATATTCGAGTTTATGTTTTAAAATCTAACGATGCATCGCAACTTTGCTTTTGTGCATGGATCCCATGAGAAGGTCTTCATTCAAGACCACGTGTTCTTTAGTCGTGAGGGAGGCCTACCCTTCAAAAGGAAGGGAAAAAGAACACCATTTCAATTTTAAAAAGCCATTCACGAGGCCTGCCAATGAAAAAAGGCACATCAATATAAGCTAGCTTTCTCAAAAACATTTCATTGAACTTAAGGTTTCTTTCTCACCAAAGCTATCCTCGATGAACAATCAAACAAAGGACTAATAATATGATAAAGCAACACATCGGTGGGTGTCTGGATGAATCAAGGTCGATGAGAAAAATCATCTCCACTTAATGATCTCTAATGGATAGCTTTGATTGTCCTTGGTTTGTGAGGTGTATATTGGCTCTATTTCATATCTATTAGCCAAAATCTTCATGGGAATTCAAAAATCAAATGCTGCTAATCTTAGCAACCATCGGAGGAAGCACCGTGTGCAGGGCCTCTTGAGACGAGGATGGATGGGTTGTCGACCTCTACCATAGGCTGCATGAGCAGGCTTGGCGGGTGCGCGCTGCGATAAGGTGCAGTTTACGTCACTGGAGCTACCCCCGGAGAGCAACACTCTGGTCGTCATCTCCTTGCTAAGAGCTCGCGGCGCTGTTGGTTGCCATAGCCGACAGTGCCAATGTTTTTTTTTCACACCATAAGCGCCCTAAGGCCTTTGACCTTGGGCACCTTCCTCAACTTATTCGAGCAAGGGTGCATGCCCACCCGGCACACACCCCGTACATAGTTCTTCACCCGGTTGTCGGCCAAAGTGCGACATAACCTCGTCGACAAGGGGCCGGGAAATTCTTCGATAAGCCGTCAATTTTCTGCAGATTCTTCAAAATTGTAGAAATTGCAAAAGTGAGTCCAAGTTAAGTTACGACAGCTTTGAGATACAAGTATCCATCACCACTTATTTCTTTGGAAGATCAAGTCGACTGCGACGTTTTCAAGGAGATGATTACGTTCAAGTGGTGTATTTGAACGGGTGGAATTACGGATTGGCAAAGCTTTGACGAACGTCGTAATTAGCACGGCTAATTGTCACCATTTGCGGTGCATACTACGGCTACGAGATTGTTTTTCGAATCAAGGTATTCTTCTTTCTCTCTCTCTCTCTCTCTCTCTCTCTCTCTCTCTCTCTCTCTCTCTTTCTCACTCACTCACTGCACAGTGTTGCCATGGATTCAGATATCAACATGACCTTTGATTTCTAGCATAATACGCATGATCCTTCCCATGATGGCTCGCGGTCGGATACTCTCATAGGAGGGTGCCTGCGACGCTATGGGAGGAGATGACGCTTATGAATTGCTCGATACCCAAGAATTTTGGGCACTTCAAGCACGCATCTCAATAATGAAAACAAATTTTGCATCCCTAAATGAAAATGTCACTAAATTGTCCACTTTAGTGATACAATTTATGCAGCAGTAGGCCAAGGGCCATGTTGACACACACATGCATGAGCACGTTGCCGATCAAGGGCAGGGCCCTTCTGGTCATGGACAAGGTCCATCTCCGAATTCTATGCACTCTCTCACTGCAAAGGAGGTGGATGAGTTGTTGAAAAACACCAAGCCACCAACTTTTAAGGGAGAGGACTGAGATCGCAATAAGGATGTAGTGAATATCTTTCTCAGCAAGTGGGATGGAATTCACACCTTAAAGCGTACTCCGGATGCAGTCAAAGCACTGCAGACAAGTCTAACACCTACAAATGGTGGATGTCTCTCAAGGAGAAGAATATCATACCACAGAGTTGGACAACCTTTGAGGCTATGTTTTGAAAAGAGTTTCTGCCCACGAATGAGGCAGATAGAAATTGGTGACAGCTTGGGACATGTGTTCCATGCACCAACACCCATCATTGCTTGAATATATCTCTCACTATCGAGATCCTATCCTCAAGTTGGAAGGGCTAGAAACCTTTCAACAAGTACGTGGGTTTGTCCGTGGTTTGACACCATAGCTTAAGAAGCACGTCAAGACTCAGGACCCTAAAGCACTTGAGGAGGCCATAGTGAAAGCACACATTCATGATGATCCATATGAAAAGAAATCACATAATAATCACGTGCCTACTAATACACACGGTAATACACACACACAGTATGGGCACAATAAAAGGAAATTTCTAGTAGTCAATTTTGAAGCAGCTAAAAAACCAAAGGGGTCTCGTGGTCTTCTCTCTCCTGAGGAATTTGAGAAGGCTAAGAAAGAGAAGTTATGCTTTCAATGCGTGGGAAGCGGCCATGGCAAAAAGGATTGTCCCAAGGGGAAATTTGCTGCTCACAGAAAGGAAAAGCAGTGCAGACGGTGCAACTGCTGCCTCTTGAATCTTTCTCACGTTTCTCCACGGTGGAAGTAACACACACTAAGGTGGTGCATGAATGCTGCATCACAGCTTCCATGTGGCAATAGACCTTCGATCCACATGAGTTAGTGCATATGCACGGGTCTCTTCAAGGGCACAAGGTGTGTATCTTGGTAGATGACAGTGTTACTCACAATTTCATTAACTATAGATTAGTGAAAAAACTCAAATTGCCCCAAACTTTGAGTTCCCACCGCTACAAGGTAGCAATGATGAATGGTTATGATGCCGAAGTAGGGGATACTCAAGTCAGAGCTGTACCATTGGAAATACAAGGCTATTTCACATCCTTGGATTTCCAGGTTATGAATACGGAGAGGGCAGATGTGGTACGTGGTAGGGAATGGTTGCATAGCCTAGGACCATCACTAAAGTGTAGCTACGAGCACAACAGCCTGATGTTTGAATCCCATGATGGCGCACATGTGTTGTTGTTAGGAGAGAAGGATGTGCCTTCCTCACCTCTAATATGCACAACAGAGCTTATGAAGCTTGTTTCTGATAATGAAATAGACGAAGTTTTCTTGTGTTACTCATTGTGTTATTTTCTTTCCAATGTTGAATCTATTGAACATTCCTCAACGCCACATACTTCTCTCCCATCTCTTCCAGCAATGGCTACTTCTCAACAAGCAAAGGTTGCTAGTGAATTAAAAAATTTATTAAAGCAATTTCACGATGTTCTTCCTAGTGATTTTCCATCAAGATTACCGCTGACACGATCTGTGCAACATGGCATCAACGTGGTTGCAGACAGTAAACCACCCTACAGAATGAGTTATTCTGAAGCTGTTGAGGTGGAACGTCAGCTTGCTGACTATCTTAGCAGAGAATCGAGTTCTTCAACATGGGCTTCTCCTATCCTATTAGTTAAGAAAAAGGATGGTAGTATGTGCATGTGCATAGACTATGTAGATTAAATGCGATCACTGTTAAGAACAAATACCCATTACCACGCGTGGATGAGTTGTTTGACAAGCTTACTCATGCTCGTATTTTTTCAAAGATAGACTTACGGTCGGGCTATCACCAAGAACGTATTCAACTTGCTGATATACCCAAAACTGCATTCCGAACAAGGTTTGGACATTACGAGTTTTTGGTTATGCCTTTTGGGTTAACCAATGCGCCCGCAACATTCATGACACTCATGGATAATGTCTTGAGACCGTACTTGGGCAAATTTGTTATCGTTTTTCTCGATGACATTCTTGTATATAGTGCTTTTAAGGAAGAACACTTGGAACATCTGAGGCAGATGTTTCAATTGTTATAAACAAATAAATTATATGCCAAAGAATCCAAGTATGATTTTCTCAAGGAGGAAATTCACTATCTTGGGCATGTTATCTCAGCTACTGGGCTGCACATAGATCAATCTAAAGTGGATGCCATTCAAAGGTAGCCTTCTCCTAAAAATCTGGAAGAGTTACATATTTTCTTGGGATTTGTAGGTTTTCATCAAAGGTTCATTAAAAACTATGCTAATATTGATGTTCCCATGATTGACCAACTGAAAGGCAAAGGAAAGACCTTCCAATGGGGGGCCGCTCAGCAGCATAGTTTTGATACACTCAAGGATGCATTAGCTATAGCTCCTATTCTAGATATTGTGGATCCTTTGAAACCATTCATTTTGGAAACGGATGCCAGTAACCGTGCTATTGGAGCAGTCCTTCTACAAGAGGGAAGGCCAATTGCATTTGAAAGCAAGAAGCTTGATTCAGCACATCAAAATTATTCTGCTTATGAACGCGAACTCTAGGCAATAGTGTCTGCCTTGAAGACATGGTGGCATTATTTGTATGGAGCTCCATTTGAGATTGTGTTTGACCATGAAAGCATAAAATGATTTACACAACAAACTGACTTAAAGGGTCGAAAGGCCAGGTGGGCTGAGATCCTTCAGGAGTATGATGCAAAGCTCCGGTATACAATGTGGTGGCTGATGCTCTTAGCCGTATGCTTGAGATCAATTCACTTTTGTTCACGAAACTTCATAGTAAATTTTTGGATTCTCTGAAGGGCATGATGACGCATACTCCAAAGTGTGGAGCCATGTGCAAACGCAGGATCCTTCTCACTCCAATGCTGGTAGTGTGTCGTTAACCTCCACACACAGCTCTCCTACGTGGAGTGATGAACTGCAGCGATGGAAGAATTTTTCCATTGACAATGGGTACCTACTCCACAAGGGGAGTGTTAATGTACAGATGGACACGAATATTCGGTGCCAAATTCTTTATGAATGTCATGATAGTCCAAGTGCAGGGAACCCGAGTATTAAAAAGATTTATGCTCTCATACGATGACAGTTTTACTGGCCAGGTTTACATGGATTTGTTCAAGACTATGTCTTGCACTGCCAAAAATGTCAAGTTAACAAAGCAGAGCGCCTGAAGGCAGGAGGACTCTTACATCCTTTGGAGATTCCCGGGAAAGTATCTCTATGGATTTTATTGTGGGTTTACCAACCACTGTACGCGGTCATGATTCAGTATGGGTGGTCGTAGACCGGTTAACTAAACTATGCAAGTTTATTCCAACTAAGTCAACATAAAAACTCCAGAATTAGCTAGGTTATCTGTGGACAATCTATTCAAGTTGTATGGCTTGCCAAGTAACATTGTGAGTGATCGTGATCCCAAGTTTAACAGTCATTTTTGGAGGGCTGTGTTTAAACGATTGGGTACACAACTCAACCTCAGTACAGGAGATCATCCAGAAATAGATGGTCAAACTGAACAAGTTAACCAAGTGTTAGAGGATATGCTACGCGCATACGTTATCAAGAAACAAACAGACAGGGAAGAGTATCTACCTCTTCTTGAGTTTGCTTACAACAATGCTAAGCATGTCACGCTTGGATTTAGTCCTTTCATGCTCATGTATGGTTTTCAACCTAGGTCACCCGTTACGGTGGGGTTGGCAACCAAAAACCTCCATCAGGTTAAGGATTTTCTCCAAGACCATATGGATATGCTGAAACTCGCTCGTCAGAATGTCCAACAAGCGCAGGATCAGTATAAGAAGTACGTTGATGAGAAACGTCAGCAAGTTACCTTTAAGGAAGGGGAGGAAGTTTTTTAACGTGTGCCAGAGCATTCGGAAAGTCTGAAGAGTGGGCCAACACCAAAATTATCTCGAAAATATTGTGGGCCTTTCAAGATACTCAAGCGAGTTGGTGATCGTGCCTACAAACTCTTGTTACCGACACACCCTCATGTCCATCCGGTATTGCATGTAATCCATGTACGTAAACTATTACATGGGGATGACAATGTCATTGACCAACAGATCTGGTCGATTTTGTTGAACCTCCTACCCCACCGCATGAACCTCAGTGGATTCTTAACTATCATGATTTATGTACGCGTCATCATGTACGTCGACAAGCTTTAATCAAGTGGAAAGATCGACTTGAAGAAGGCGCCACTTGGGAAAACATTAGTGCTCTTAAGAATAAGTTTCCCACTTTTTCAAGGACGAAAACACTTCTCCCCCCTCAGCGGATTCTTAACTATCATGATTTACGTACGCGTCATCATGTACGTCGACAAGCTTTAATCAAGTGGAAAGATCGACTTGAAGAAGGCGCCACTTGGGAAAACATTAGTGCTCTTAAGAAGAAGTTTCCCACTTTTGTTTTCAAGGACGAAAACACTTCTCCAAGGGGGGAGTAATGTCAAACCAAGGGCTAGAGGGCAGGGCCGACCTAGGGGAGCCAAGGACTTAGGACAAGGGCCAGACTGAAGGTGTGGACAGGGGATCCATTCAGGGCAAAGGGCCATGGGAGGAGGATCCGACATTCAGTCTCCTCTGGGTTCTACATAAAGAGCATCTCACTAGGGGTTGGAAAGTCTCATTTGGTTGGTCACTACCATATTGCATAACAATAGAAGAGAGGAGAGTTGCTAGGCTGCCCTAGGCAAGCAGAGGCTGCATGAAAGAGTCTCACTAGGGGATGGAGAGTTGCCCTTTGCTATCGCTAAGGATGGTGCTTGAACCTTGTCGGGCATAGTACTTGGCAAGAAGACATCATCTTGCCTACTTATGGCTGCGGACAGTCCTCAGTCAAATAGACATTACCATGCCTACTTAATTGGCAGAGCACCACCAAGTTGTTAAATTCACAAGAGCATCGTCAAGCTCGGCTATGTATCTTTGGAACATTCCTAATATGCAATCTCATTCTGAATTCTTTTATGGCACCCTAATCAACAAAAACCATTACCATGGTTTTCATGCATCACCAATAATTAATTTGTGCCTTGGATTTGAACCAACTCTTTGAATTCACGAGGAAAATCAACTAGAGGCACTGGACATCATGCCTCCTTATCCATTGCTATGCAGCCCCGTGTTGCATCTCCCTCTTGGTGTTCGTGCTTGCTTCTCCCACTCTCTGTCTCTCCATGTGTCCATCCCTCCTGGCCTTGACTGTGGGCCTAGCAGCAAAATCTCTCTATTACACCGTCGACGCATGCTGCCCCCCCCTTGGTTCATTGGCATGCTACATCCACGCCTAGCAAAGGTGCAGTTGCCATACCTCATTGACCAAGGGGCTATTAACTCATCCTCTCCTAGTCACCATCACCTCTAGCAGTGTGTAGTCTTAGAGCCGATGAGAGAGAGAGAGAGAGAGAGAGAGAGAGAGAGAGAGAGAGAGAGAGAGAGACTTTGAATTATATTTACAAGTGGTTTCACTACGTGTTGAAAGGTTGCACACGTGATATAGCCGCTGCGTCTAAAAAACGTGATGTGGCATGCATATTCTTACCGCCACGATTTTTGCATAAAATTGGGGCAGCATACAAAGTTGAACGCTGCATCTACGAAGTTTTCGGGGTAGTTTTTGCCTCCACCACCAAGGTAGCCACCTACAGGTGGCCTCCACCTGCAGTGCCAACACAAGCGCACGAAACAATGTACCGACTCTCGTGACCACACCTGTAGGCTTTCGTTAGCTAGCTACACAGTATGGAGGAAGTCACGGCAAGGTCAGTGGACTCCTTCTGTGCTACATGCACTGCACCATATCTAGCTCCAATTGCCTGGTGCGATGCTAGTCACCAAACTCGCCTACCGCCACCTACACCAACCTCTACAACTACACAACATCGTATTTATAAATAGTCGGCTATTGCACATCTAGGTCGCATTGTTTCTGCAGTAATGAGGAGGCTGTGATATATAGTGCACCGAGGGTCTCCATGGGCGGAGGGGGTATAAGTTGCCCAGTCTGCAGGGCGGTGTCTTAGCCACCGGAGGGGATGATTATTATCGCCTCCATCTACGCTGCCATATAAAGAAAATCTTCCTTTTTTTGTTATCATGTGCATAAACTGCTTCTGGTGACTTACCCGAAAAAAGTGGATGGAAAATTCAACTCGCCGCTCGGTCACCTGTGTGAAACCTTTGATGGAGAGAGAGAGAGAGAGAGAGAGAGAGAGAGAGAGAGAGAGAGAGAGAGAGAGAGAGAGAGAGAGAGAGAGAGAGAGAGAGAGAGAGAGAGAACTGGCATGCCATGTCACTTTTCTCATCCTTCTTCTTTCTCTCTCAAGATTCCTCAAAAGCACCTACACCCATTTAATACTAAAGTCGCCATCATGCCGTCTCCCTCCCAAATGTTGCCTCTGTGTCATTACGACCTTACCCTTAGAGACAAGGTGTCTCTCTCTGTCGACTCTGCCATTACCATCATACTCTCTCTCTCTCTCTCTCTCTCTCTCTCTCTCTCTCTCTCCACCCTCATGCAAGGCGTCTCTGTCTTGCTACACCTTCATCCTCACATAAGGTACCTATGTCTCTTCACGAGGAAACCTTACTAGTAAATATGGGAATCTCCTAATTCCCACTTTGTAAATGTCGTGAAGTTTTCTCCACGATATAGTACTTTTCTATGTGTTTCAATCATCATTATTTTCTTTCCAACCATAAAAATTGTCAATGAGATACTACTTGTTGTATCTTTGAATTGTGTCATTAACTTATTATCATAAATGTGGATAAATGTGTAAGAAAACTAAGACCATAGATCTTTAGATCAAACTATGGTAAGTTACAATGGCAACTTGGAAATGCACCCAAAATGCATTACTTTTTGAGTAATCACTTCAACTCCATGACATCCATTGTTGAGTAGGTTTGACATTGCGAGCAAAATTTTTGCACCGAACTATTTGACCATGCCCAAGCAATGTCATGTCTCTCTAGAATTCTTAATACATGCTTATTGTTTACTATAGTCCTTTCATGTTGTCCCAAAATCATCATCAGACTATATCTGCAAGGTTGTGAAATGTCTAAAGCAAAAAAGAAGGTGCATGCTTGTTTATTTAGTTCACTAATGAGACAAGATACAAGAACAAATGACGGAAATAATATACAACTAGCAATGTGTGACAATGTGTTTGTGTATATAGAGCTTTAAAATGCTTAAGCAATAAATTCACTCATACACATAGAGGTTTACTCTCCAATAAATTTTACATGGGCGACCACAACATGTATGACAATTGTGCTTGGCATGAAGCATGATGACACATTATCCATGTGCTTGGCATGAAACACGATGATACATTATCCAGGTCACTTATGACCATTACAAGTAAATCCAAAAGGATGCAACCAAGTGTGATAAGTTCTTAAGTAAATCTTTTTCTTGGGAATATGAGTAGATTATTTTCTCTTTCAGAAGGTGGTGCTAAGAAACACCAAACAATGATACGCAAAATAAATTAATGTACAAGTATATCTACTTGAAATCACAAAAGTACAAAATACAAAGTAATGTAAAAATGTGTTGTCGAAGGTGCATCTTGATGAAAATCTATTGTGTGAAGTTTCAAGTATTTACAACTTAGCATTGTTCACTCTATCAGAGTGAAATTTACATCATGGGGCTTTGATATCATCCTTGGTGGGAATACATTTTTCAGAAGCTATTTATGAAACGTTTAGCAGATCCTCAATTTATGTAACCCTTGTTATAGCCCAGCTCTTGAGCTATGTGCATAGCTTCCATGCCCTTTAAAGTTGAGGTCAAAGGAAGTTTATGTAGCTTCGATCTTTGAGAACCATTTGATGAAAAAAGAGCATGCTTTGTTTGGTCATGATTGATAAAGCTAATCCTTGTGATAGAGAAGGCCCTTTAAAGCAAGAGGTGATAGAGAATTGAATGAATCTTCCATGCTTGCTGCCAAGACGTTTGGATTGAACCGATTGAGAAGATGAGACATCACTATCGCTAGGTTTGATTCAGCCTTGATATCAATAACACTCTTAAACTTCTCATACAATGCATGTCCAAATTGAATAGGCTCTTGACCATAGCGATAAAATTTGACAACCCCATGTGCATCACTTGATTCGCTTAATTGCACCAAGTATGGTGAAACTTCTTCAATCAAAACTAAATCGGCAACATTGACGTCAAAGGAGGTGAGAAAGATACAATTCTCAGCTGGATTTGGACACCCCTTGCAAGGGCTATCATCAAGTAGAATTGTCCTTGTACGTTTGCAAACATCTCCAAACCGATTCCAAATATACTCAAGAGGTTATGAACATTGCTTCCACCCCCATCTTATCGGGTCGCTATATGATAGTCTTTGAATGCTTGTGGCAATTTTCTTGACTCCATATCATGAAGAAAGGAAAATTCTTCATTGCATGAGTCTCTAAACACCTTATTATTGCCAACACGTTGTGGAGAAAAGCTGTTGACCAAATTCCAACATGAAATCTTTCAAACAAGGCATTAATAAACTCCATACATCCTAGCCGAAGAACCACCCAATTTTTGCCAACTTGGAGACTTTGGAACTTTTGGGATTTTGCAAAACAATGTCGTAACAGTAGGCCATTAAGATCCAAGATAACACATAGCTTTGATGAAGTTTCAAATAGCGATGAAGTCGTCATGATACCATGTGCTACATCTGTCAAAACCTAAAAAAACATTGCTTATTCAAAATTCCATAATCACATCTTTCTTGGAGGCTTATGCTTGACAAAAAGTACCATCTATGATTTCTCCTTACAACCAAATAGTTTAACTCAACAATGCACATTTAAACAATTGTTTGAGGGGTGATAGCTCTCTTCTATACTTAACAATTATATTTTAAACTTTGGGGTCATTAACAATACGATGCAATAAGACAAATATGTATTTAGATGTTAAGTTTTCTCAAGTAGATGTATTTTTCATATCCCAAGGATAATTCGTGCATATAGTTAGATCTACTGTCATGGCCCATATGTCATTTTGTACTATGTTAAGAATGTCTAGCCAAGGATTCTTCAACAAGGTAGACTTATACAAATGCACCTTGTTGATGTCCATAGCATGCTTGATTATGACAACTCATATCTCGTACACAAAGGAAGGTATAACACGCTAATTGAAAAATAAATCCCTTTCATCTTTGAAGATGAAATTTGTGCCAAAAAGTCCTTGGTTAAATACCAAATACATAGGTTTTGAGAATGTGGAGCAAACTTGCTCACTTGGGTTTTGAACATTTAAAAACACACTCACTTAGGTTTTGAACATGTGGACAAACTTGCTCACTTAGTTTTTGACCATGTGGTCAAAACGAGCACATGTATTGATTGGGGGAAAGTTTCTCTTTTGAGGTTTGAGCATTTTAATAAAATGCACTTGCTTAGCTTTTCAACACGTGGTATCTTGAAATTCCTACATACCTTATGAGGGCTGTTAACGTAAGCATGTTGGGCGTTTTTTGAGTAGAGGGGCAGTGTAAGAGAAGTTGCAAGCACAATACTATTGGTGTAAGAGAGAGAGAGAGAGAGAGAGAGAGAGAGAGAGAGAGAGAGAGAGAGAGAATTAATTTATGTGCTCCCCCTCACGCTGCAAGGAGATGTAGCAGATGGAGGCATAATGTAAGGGATCGGGGAGATGAATGAGTGAAGGAGTCTAGTGCTGGCTAGAAAGATGTGTAGAGATGGTGACAGGAGCGATCGAGGATAAGGGAGAAGCGTGTAGAGGAAGTTGTTCATATCAAAGAGAAGCAGCCTAAGCCCAAGATGCCGCCAGTTAAATTCATGGATGCAAAGACAATGACGAGCTCAAGGCTAAGAATCAATTGTGGAAAATATGCCTCGTGAAGCTGAGAAATAGCAAGAAACTAATCAACTAGAAGAGGATAAACATGTTACATGGTGGTACAGACGTTTGTAGCACCCTGCAAAAGAAGCACAAGGCTAGCAAAATGAGTGCGTTTTTCTTTTCTCTCTCTCTCTCTCTCTCTCTCTCTCTTACTGACCTGGTGCAAATTATTATCTTGAAGAGCTGCCCTCGACTTGCAGCATTTGTTTTCATACATCAGCCAAAAAGACAAAGAGCCTTCAACATACCTTGCACATTCCACCATAAGCGTGCGCGCATGCACGCGCGCACACACACACACACACACACACACAAAGAGGGAGGGAGCATCTCCTTCGATTTGACCTAAACTTTTACTTTTCTCCCACAAACCAACTTACTTATGAGTCTCGTGCCAGCCTTTTCCATGATTCACTAGATGTGAAAATATTTGTTTTGTCTTTTCACTGAGTATTGCTATCTCTTCCTACCAATCAAAAAATTGTGCATTTAAAAAAAGACTTCCCTTTTTCATTAGCAAAAAGGGAAAGTATCACTAAGCAAAAAAAAATAGCTCTACTTTTTCATTAGCAAAAAGGGAAGTCATCGATTTGGCCTCATCCCTTTGGGGTAGGCCAAAAAGGACAAGTGGCCGATTCCAGGGCTCGGGAAACATTTTTTGTGGACCCAGCTTTGGAAGCTTTTCACACGCATATGAGCAGGCTAACACTATATTTGAGAGGGATAATCTCACATTATAATAAAAAATTTCATAATTTGAATCGGCTTGAGAACCTTCTTGCCCAAATTTGAGTCCGTCATTTTTCATTTTGAACAGGCTTTGGATAAAGCGAATCTATCTTTCCTTGAGCCCCGGGGCCCGATTCCCAGCTTAGCTCGCATCTAGCAGCTTAGGATTCTATATTGTTTTTGTTTTTGTTTTTGGCTGGGTTCATATTGGGGAGGCGGAAGAACCACTCCAAAAGGTGCTTTTCTAGGTGAAAGAGTTGTAGAATGCACACTTCATTTGTTCACATAAGGGTGGAACAAAAAGTGACTCTATTTTCTTTTGCTGTCTACTGTGAACATTGGGGCGGCGATGGAACACAAAGCGAAAGGAAGCAACATTTACCAATTGCATCAATAAACCATAGTACAAATCATAGGCCAAATATTTTACCAATTGCAACAATAAACCATAGTACATGCCATAGCCCAACTATTTTATTAAATTTAATGCATTGGCTACAAAGATCTAAGTTGACGATGATGATGAATCCATTTCCTCTAAAGCCTCATGTCCAAAAATTGCTTGGACATTCATCCTTGCTTGCTCTCTGTACATTTCCTTGGCAATACTATCTCCACTCTCGGAGTCAACTCGAAGGTCACTGGCACCTCGTTCATCGCCACCTTGAGCATGGTCCATAGCTTAGCCTCCTCTATTCCGACTTCGTGTGTTGCCCGAAGCTCCATGAGAGAGAGAGAGAGAGAGAGAGAGAGAGAGAGAGAGAGAGAGAGAGAGAGAGAGAGAGAGAGAGAGAGAGAGAGAGAGCTGTCGTGTGTCAGCAGCAGCCCGCAGAGGGAAAGAGATTTTTTTGCTTGCATTGCGTGATGGAACAGGTCAAGGGGGGGGGGGGGAGAGAGAGAGAGAGAGAGAGAGAGAGAGAGAGAGAGAGAGAGAGAGATTTGCTATGTTATTGTTGTGGTGGCCTCGCTCTGAAGAAACTCCAATGAGTGCAGTGCTGGTCAAATGCTCTTGTGTGACGAGAAGCAAGGAATGAGCTCAAGTCTGTGTACTTTTAGTAAACAGGAGAGCCGAGAGGAAGATGGTAGGCGAAGAGATAGAAACAGTGAGCTCTATGGGCCACAAGTGATGGCAAGGGCTAGGGGTTGCACAGGAGCAATGATGGCGACAACTGCACTTCATTTGTGTGTGTGTGTGTGTGTGTGTGTGTGTGTGCGCGCTCGCGATCGCGACACATGGACAAGGCAATGATGGGTCTATGTAGACCATGGCATTCAGTGACTTCTTCTCTTTAACAAGCCGGGAGGCAGCTACAGGGGTGCTTTCGTGACGGTGAAGGTGCACCTGTAGGGCAACGGACGGGGATGCAGACTCAGTGATGGTAGGTGGGGGCATATAGATGGTCTTTTCCTTCAAATTGGACGATTTGCAAACAATCTCGAGAGAAAATTAATCCGCTTTTTGGAGTATGGACACAATCGAGCTCTCTCGCATTTGGTGGTACCCCGTAGGCAGGAGCAGGCAACCATCAACTGAGGAGAGGGGATGGAAGAAGTGGCCAATATTGCACTCAGCCAGCCATGGCGAGGGAGCGATCGTCTGCATTTAGAGGAGGGCAGCTCTGATGGGGGGAGATACCATTCGAAAGATGGTCTCTCTCTCTCTCACACACACATGACGAGGAGGTACTGCCCGACTTTATGCGCAGACTATGGTCAAGAAGGGGAGGGCACATGATGACGAGCTGGGGGGAGCGACATGATGGACAAGCTGAGGAAGGCGCTGACAGAGGGGACAATCACGACGACCGACATGACAAAGGCGACAACAGAGGGGGGGTTTCCCTTTTCCCTTCGAATTGGCAAGGGGAATCTCCATGCTTAATTAATGGGGTTTTTGAAAGTGCATCAGTAGGGGTACCAAGAGCTTCAGTAGGGGTACCAATAGAAGCTAATTGGAAAAAGAATGAAAATCTCATTTGATGTGAGAAGGTGTTCATTTAATAGGTAGACATACGAGGTGACAATATTGAGGCGGGGGATTTATGGAGGAGGGGCTAAGGGCGAGCATGATGCAGATCAGGTTCGGATGTCTTTTTTATGTATGGGTTGGATCTTGCAACTGGATCACGTGCATGGTGGGTTGGCTATGAGAGCCATCTCTATGCAAAGCTTCGCTGCACCGTGCATGTTCAAATCTTACATCCCTCCTTTTAGAGAGCGAGCGATATGAATTCAAAGACTAGTAGTGGGAAGAATCTCTTGAAAGATGAATAAAATAAATAGCAAGCCAGTAGGCAGTAGGCGTCAATTGGCACCCATTACGCAGTGTCATAAGCAATTCTTATCTAATGATGACAATCGATGTGCTTAATCTAAAATCAAATGCAAAGGTAGCACAATCAAAGAACGAAAAGTTTCCACATGCTAACGCTAACACAATAACCAAAATTCAAGAGTACAATACATAAATAAAAATCAATCCTATGCTAGGATTTTCCTTTAGAGTGTACAATAGGCTTGCCATACCCAAAACCAAAAATACTAATCTACAACAAACGTCACCAAAAATTAGAAACCATATTTGAAAATTTGTCGCCATTCACATTTAGCTATAAGCTTAACATTTAGCGATAAGCTTAACAGCAAAAGGAAGATTGCAAATGCACTCATGTACCTCTTGTTTCTTTAATGGTTCAAGGTTCATATCCTTGTCTTGTGTATCTCTAGAATACGTATTCATATTTCTTTTATGGTTCCAAGTAAACTGGGTCTATATCGCAAACATTAATTAATTAGAGCGGGAGATTCTATCTTCCACTAGGGAGAAAGTAAGCCCTCTCCCTTTGACCCAATTTGCGCGCGGACCTATTGTGTCTCTCCTCCCTCCACTCGCTCAGCTCAAGCCACTTTCTGTCTCTGCCAGTTCCGTTCACAGGGAGTTGGACAACGGAGAACAATGAGATCTGCCACAAAGTCTAAGCTCCTACATACCCTCCCCAAAGCAACACAAACAGAGCTCTCTGAATTCCCTCATTCCTAACAGACGGTACCGTCCTTTCTCTGTGGCTTCGTTTGCTAGTCACGTCTGATGCCCCCTAATTACATCCTTGCCTCCGCTTCCCCCTAAAACACGCTTTTGGATGAAATGGGAAAATCCCACAACTTTGGGATTGATTTCAATGCCTATGGATTCCTATTTCCCATTTGTTCTGGAAAAATTTCATTTATTTTGGGAATGTTATAGATAAGTTTTTTGTTGAGGACTTGTGTTACATTAGACAACGAAATAGATTCTCAAGAAAATGGTGGTGTTGAGAAACACCTTTTTTTGTCCCATCCAAAATTGTATTTTCATGTTGGTGTTAATTGATACTTTATGACACAGATAACACGAAAAACAATATATGAAAATGAAATGGTATTCAGTTTCTTCTATTAAGCTAGCTTGTGCTTTCTCCGCAACATTGGATGGGATCTTAATTTCTTTTGCAAGTCTTCCACCCCTTGGAGTCCATGACCACACAATTGCATCAACACACTCTCAACGCTTTGGGTCAGCAAGATTGCAGTACCAATTCTTTTTCCAACAATCCACATATTGCTCTTGGATTGTGGGATTTTTTTTTCGATGTTTTGGTGCCCAGTATTGAATGAAAACTTTCTTGTAGTTAGGAGATGAGCTGTCTACATCAACATTTGACTCTGCAACTCCTAGCCATATTGGATATTCTGGATCTGCCGGTCTCACAAGAACAAAATCCCCATTCCTTACATCAATTTGAGGCCTAAAAGCTTCCTGTGGCTTTGCAATTTGAGGAACAACATAGTGGTCATTCAATTCTTCATATCCTTGAAACTCGTCCGTGTCTTTATCTATCTGCTGCATTCAATGACTCCCTGTAGTCTTTGGCCAAAATGATGTATATTCACCAGTTTGTTTATTGGTTGGTTGTTCAAGCTCACTAATTATTTTTTGCCAATAAATAATAACTGGCTCCATGTATTTAATAGAATCATTCTCCTTTCCCTTTATTAGAGTCCATCTTTTTTAGAATTCAAGATATGACTTAATTCCTTGAATAATAAGCGAACTATCCCTCACATACTCTGCTATATAGGAACCACATCTGGACAGCCTACTGGCAATTTTGGTTTCCCTTGATCATCTTTTTTCCACAACTCAATTCCTGACTCCCTTGGCATCTAATCAGGTGATTTGGGGTGAATTTTGTTCGGCATTACTGAATTTCACCTTGCATAAAGAAACAAAATTGAAGTGTCTTAGAGTGTCCAAAAAGAGCATCTTGTCTATCACACATGTACCCTTTAACAAAGGATTTGAAGTCAGGAACTTGCGTCATCAGAAATGGTGCTGGAGCTGAGCTTTCACATTTTTGAAAATGTTCCATCAAATGTGAAAAAGTATATGTCATTCCTGTTTGCAATCTCTCTGGAACCTGCTAAACATTGCATCTATGTCCTCATGTGTATGACCCACCATTAAGAATCTCAAATGCACGATTTTGAAAACAACTTTTGCTACTAGCAAGGATAAGTATGCAAATAAATATCGATTCTTATTCTCTCCTGCACAATTATCTAGTTGTAGCAAAAGATTCTCAAGCAATTTTTAAAACTCGGGAGTGGACATGATATCCATAACACATTGAGAGGAGGCTGATTGCAAGTTGGCAATCTCTCCATTACATCCTTCAATAGCCAATGGTGGTGCTACTCTACTAATGCATTCCTCTCATGATCTTTCATCATTCTGTTTTGGTAGCTGTCCTTGAAATCAATGCATTGAACAATGTTACATTGCTGTGTGGCATACCATCATGGAATAAATCTCCTAGCCCATGGTTTTCTGTTCTTTCCAAATTTTGTAAGCATATATAATGCAAGGGAACCAATTGTAGCATTCGGATCTGAAGGCCATAGACCATACAAGAAATGACCATACATCCCATGACCATGCCCATGTGTTATCATACCTATTAATGATACTTGCAACTGATATGCATTCGCATAATCTTTTGAGTTCACACGCAATCTAGGTATTGCTGTCTTTTTTTGGTCCATTTTATCATGTATAATGCATAAATACTTATCCTTTTGCATTTGCGAGAACTTACGCCAGGTGTAGTACACATTTCTACAGCTTTGTTGTTGCATCATGTGAATTCTACGTTCATCCTTCAAACGTGAAATCAGCTCATCATCCTTTGTTGACTCTAGTTGAGACTTTATCCAACTACACATAGCACGTTTGAATAACTCGCTTGTTTTTGACAAGGTCACATTAGCAAACTCTGTATTCCAAATCCTATTGAATGTAGTGGCTAGACATTGCCTTGAGACTCATACTCTCAAGTGTTTTATTGACATCATGTAATGTGTCTATTTTCTTGTACATGTTTGGTATTGCAAGCAAGCGTTTCCTGGTACCATCTTCCATAGTTCTACTCTTATGTGGCATTTTCTATGAGTTTTCATCTACAAAAGATCGCATCAATGCCCTTCCCATTTCTGTATGGTCTCTTCCTTTTCTTATGACACCATCATTACCATGCACTGAGCGTCATACCCCATTTTCAAATTGTTCATGATAATGATAAAATAAAGTTTTTGGAATGCCATGAATTTCGTACCAAGCTCTACTACAGACCTCATTGCCATTAAATGAAAATACATAGCAAGTCTTTGTAGTTGTTTTGTTCTCACGCCAAGCAGTCAACATTGTATCATACACATAGTTGGTTCTATTTTGCAAAATTTGTCCCCAAAATTCATTGCGCATAGCCATGACCTTATCTCTATTGGCATATTGACAACACCTCATAGAACAACAGTCTATGGTTGAAACAAGCTGGACAGATGATATGGATGCTTGATTGGATATCTTAGAAGGTTTCATGGACATTTTTGGCTTCCTATTTATAAAGAAATATTTTTATTTTTTTGAAATAGGCTCTACCAAACAAGCTGATTCAATGCATGTATCTTGTAATGAGTCACTAGCATGTAAATCCTCATATCGTGACAACGCGTTTCCATCCATAGTTGTCACTCTCTTGATAGGCCAACAAACCAGATTGATGCTGCATACATCAGATTGTGTAGAAATAGTAGCCTCAGAAGCATAGGATGTTTCAATACCAATACTGATGTTATCTTCACCTAACTCACCAAAGTTTACGGAATCAAATGGACACACATACATGACAACCCCTTCGGCTACTACATGTGTTTTTCTTTCATCCCAAAGTTGAGCCCTTTTATCCTTCCAAACCTCACTATAGATCATTCCATCAGATTGTGCCTCCAATGCTCCCATTCCTTTGTGAGTCTCAGACATAGAAACCCCTTCGTATTGTATCTCATTCATATGTTGTAGCAACCCAATACTCCATTTCACAATACTATGAAAAACATCTCCCACTGTCAATGCATCCATTGTTGGGAATGGAATGAGTGCTTTATTTTGAAAACGCAAATCAACTGACATCGATACATTGCCTTCCCCAATAAGCATGCCTAAGAAATATGCGTTTGGGTTTGTCTCACATACACTCCCAAGGGCAACCTTTTGTGTGGCTACAAACATGCATACTCTATCACCTTGATTAAAATCCATACCTGCAAGAAGGTATCAACAAATATTTGTTAAGAAAACCATCACAAAGTCATTTCATTGTGAGTATTTATGTAGGTGTTTCATGATGAATATATATACACAGGGCACTATATGTGGTTGTTTCATGATGGGTATATAGAATCCTATGGACTTAGGGCCATATGATTCTATATGTAGGTGGTTCATGATGAGTATGTATTCATCCTATGGCCTTAGGGCCATAAGATTCTTTATGTAGGTGTTTTGTGTTGAGTATATATAAATCCTATGGCCTGAGGGCCATAGGGAACTATATGTAGTTGTCTCATGATGGGTATATAACATCCTGTGGCCTTAGGGCCATAGGATGCTATATGTAGGTGTTTCATGATACATATTCACACATCCAATGTCATAGAATTCTATATGTAGGTGGTTCACGATGATCATGTATACATCCTATGGCCTTAGGGCCATAAGATGCCTTATGTAGGTGTTTTGTGTTGAGTATATAGAAACCACATGGCCTTTAGTCCATATGGTGTTTTATGCAGGTGTTTTGTGTTGAGTAAATATACATCCTATGGCCTGAGGGACATAGGGCACTATATGTAGTTGTCTCATGATGGCCGGTGTATAACATCCTGTGGCCTTAGGGCCATAGGATGCTTTATGTAGTTGTTTTACGACGCATATGTATACATCCTATGGCCTTAAGTCCATAGGGCACTATATGTAGTTGTCTCATGATAGGTATATGGAATCCTATGGCCCTAAGGATATATGTAGTTGTTTCACAATGCATATGTATAGGTGGTTCATGATGAGTATGTATACACCCTATGGACTTAAGGCCATAGGGTACTACAACTAGGTGTTTCACGATGAGTTTGTATACATCCTATGGACTTACAGCCATAGGATGCTATATGTAGGTGGTTCATGAGGAAACATGTAGGTGTTTAATAATGAGTATGCATACATCCTTTGGACTTAGGGTCATATGATGCTTTATGTAGGTGTTTTGTGTTGAATAAATATACATTATATGGTCTTACGACATTTCTTACACTACATGGGTTGTGTCATGTATACATCCTATAGCCTCAGGGCCATAGGGTACTATATGTAGTTATTTCATGATATATATATATATATATATATTCTATGGCCTCAAGGCCATAGGGCACTATAAGTAGTTGTTCCATGATGGGTATACAACATTCTATGGCCTTAGGACCGTAGGATGCTTTATGTAGGTGTCTTGTGTTGAGTATATATACGTCCCATGGCCTTTAGCCCATATGATGTTTTTTGCACGTGTTTTGTGTATAGTAAGTATACATTCTATGGCCTCAATGCCATAGGGAAATGTATGTAGTTGATTAATGATAGGTGTCTCATAATGAGTATGTATACATCCTATGGCCTTAGGTCCATAGGATGCTATATGTAGGTGTCTTGATATGATTATATATATACATCCTATGGCCTTAGGTCCATAGAGCCCTATACATAGGTGTTTCATGATGAGTATATGAACATCCTACGGACCAAAGGCCATAGGACGCTATATGTTGATGTTTCTAGCTAAGTATATATAGATCTTTTGGATTTATGACCATACGGTACTATCTATTCGTGTTTTGTGATGAGCTATAAATGCATCCTATGGACTTTGGGCCATAGGGTGCTATATATAGTCATTTCAAAAAGCTAGAGCCCGCCAGCACATAAGGGGTACGTATGACCCGCAAGATATGCCACATGGTGCATCCACAACATCGAATGATCCTATGCCATGTGGTGCATTCAGAACCATTGATTATATCTAGAGACCGTGTCTCAAGTAGTCTCGTGGATGTACATCCATATGATATGTTTACATCTTTGAAGGGACATAAAAAACGGTGATACGCACGTATCACATGATTAAATGTGCGAGCAAATTGCGTATATGCACCCTTACAACCCTTTTCGCAAACGCGCACATCACCTTTGGAACCCATTATAGTATATGGCCTCCTCATTTAAATACTATTTGTATAAATATGTATATGTTGCATGCATGCTTACTCTTTCAAAACACACTTGCAACTAGTGTGCAATTGCACGTACAAATAAAAAACCTTGATTTTATTTTATTTTTGCTTACCCCAATTTTTTGTAAAATGAGTTTTCAAGTCTCCTGATCAACAGTGCACCAAGAAATAGCACACTTTTTTTGAGCAAAAATTTCTAATTTTGATTGCTTTTTAGTGTATTTTCAGTATGCGATTTTTGGTCCCGAGACGGTGATTTCAACCATTTGTATCATTCCACTCGTAGCGAGAAGATACGGACACTCACAGAATCTCAGGCCAACTTTTCAAAAAATTTCCATACTCTTTTTTTTTCTCCAAAAAGCTATTTTATTTTCCAACACTGATATGATTCTCCCCCTAAGAAAACGATTCTAAACCCTTCAAAATTCAAAATAAAGAAAAGCGGTAAGTTTAAGTTTAAAATTTGAAATTCAAACTTTGAATTTTGAATTGACAAAATTAACTAACCTTATCTCTATCTCTTTTCTTTCTTTTCAAAACCCTACTGTGTTATCTCTGTCATGCGTCCGCCCTGCACCTCCTCTGCTCTCTCAAACAGCGCTCTCTGCGTGCTCCCTACACCTCTCCCGAACGCCCACTTTGTGCCTTCTCTACTCTCTCGAACAACGCTCCCTGCATGTCCCCTGTGCCTCTCCCAAACGCCCTCCCTCCCTACGCCTCTCCCAAACGCCTCATTTGCGCCGCCTCTGCCGCGTGCCCTCCCTACGTCTCGAAGCACCTCCTCTCTTGAACGCCTCCTCTCTCAAACAAATAGCCGCCCTTTGCCGCCCTCCATGCGCCTCCTCTCAAGCGTGCAACACCTCACGACATCGAATGCCTCCGTGAGCCTCTCTCTCAAACGTGCAGCGTCCTTAAATGCCGCCTCTTCCGCCTTCTCTCTTCCTCCCTGCGCCTCTCTCCCAAACACGGCAGTGTCTCACGACACCGCTCGCAGGTAAGCTCAATCTTTCTTTGTACATTTATTTATAGTAAAACAGTAAAATAGTAAAGAACTAAAAAAAAGTAAAACAGTAAAGAACAAAAACAGTAAAACAATAAAATAATAAAACAGTAAAGAACTAACCTTCGTATTGTACGCGTTTTGTTGATGTGACAGAGGTCCTAAAAAGAGGAGATGTGGTAGGGGGTGCTTGAATGACGATGATGCAGGTAAACGGGTAGATATTCACGCCTAAATTTGACAAAAGACTGCCTGCTATATGAATGGGGAGAGATGAGAAGAGGGAGAAAAATAGTTATTTGGAGTGAGAGAGAAAGGAGAGGAAGAGAGACAAAGAGAGGAAAGGAAGCTTAGAGAGAGGGAGGAGAGGAAGAGAGTAATTATGTCAAATAAACAATTTATATCCGAGAGAGAGAGAGAGAGAGAGAGAGAGAGAGAGAGAGAGAGAGAGAGAGAGAGAGAGAGAGAGAGAGAGAGAGAGAAGGCACCTTGTGGCCCTGGGGCCATAGGGTGTCAACATAGAGCATAGAGGGGGCTTTAGTAGCATAGAGGACACCTGGGCCCTGGGCCATAGGGTGTCAATGTAGAGCATTTAGTTTTTTAAAAAAAAATTGGCATGAAGGATGACACCTTGTTGCTGTAAAGCAATAGGAGACAAAGATAGAGCAATGATGGTTTCTTATTAGCATGGAGGACAACGGCCATAAGATGCCAAGATAGAGCATGGAGAGTTTTCCCTAGTATACAACAAACCCTACGGCCATAAAGAGAGCACCCTTGGCCACAGGTTGCCAAAAAACCCTCATGAAGGGTTTCTTCAAAACATAGAGGACACCTTGTGGCCTTGGGGCCATAGGATGCCAATATAGAGCATAGAGAGATTCTTACCAGCATTTTAGGGGATCCTATGGATTTCAGGCCACAGGGTACCATATAGAGCATAGAGACGTTCTTACTAGCATAGAGCGGACCCTATGGCCTTCAGGCAAAATGGTGCCAATATAGAGCATGGAGAGGTTCTTACTAAAATAGAGGGGACCCTATGGCCTTCAAGCCACATGGTGCCAATATAGAGCAAATAGTGTTTTTTACTGGCATATAGAGCACCCTATGGCTCTAGGGCCATTGGGTGTCAAAAATTCATCATGAAGGGTTCCTTCAAATTGAAAACATAGAGGGCACCTTGTGGCCCTTGGGGCCATAGTATGTCAATATAGAGGATAGAGAGGTTCTTACTAACATAGAGGGGACCCTATGGCCTTCAGGACTTAGGGTGCCAATATAGAGCAAACAGTGCTTTGTACCGGCATAGAGAGCACTCTATGACCCTGGGACCATAGGTTGCCAAAACAATGAGGGCACCTTGTGGCCTTGGGGCCATAGGATGTCAATATAGAGCATAGAGAGCTTCTTACTAGCATAGAGGAAACCCTATGGCCTTCAGGCCATGGGGTGCCAATAAAGTAAACAGAGGTTCTTACTAGCATAGAGGGGACCCTATGGCCTTCAACCCACAAGGTCTCCTCAATATAGAGCAAATGGTGTTTTTTACTGACATAAAGAGCACCCTATGGCCCTGGGGCCATAAATTGTCAAAAAATCATCATGAAGGGTTTCTTCAAAACATAGAGGCCACTTTGTGGCTTTGAGGCCATAGGATGTCAATGTAGAGCGTAGAGAGGTTCTTACTAGCATACAAGGGACCCTATGGCCATAGGGTGCCAATATAAAGCAAATAGTGCTTTTTACTAGCATAGAGAGCACCCTATAGCCTTTAGGCCACAGGGTGTTAGTATAGAGTATAGAGAGGTTCTTTCTAGCATAGAGGGGACCCCAAGGCTTGAAGGCCATATGTTGCCAAAAAACGATCATGAATGGTTCTTACTAGCTTTTTACTGGCATAGAGAGCAACCTATGGCCCATACGATCATGAATGGTTCTTACTAACTTTTTACTGGCATAGGGAGCACCCTATGGCCTATGGGCCATAGGTTGCCAAAAAACGATCATGAAGGGTTTCTTTAAAGCGTAAAGGGCACCTCGTGGCATTGGTGCCAATATAGAGCATAGGGAGATTCTTAGTAGCATATAGGGGACCCTATGGCCTTCAGGCCACAGGGTGCCAAAATAGAGCATAGAGAAGACCTTCAAACTAGCATAGAGGGGACCCTATGGACTTCAGGCTAGAGGGTGCTAATTTAGGTTGCCAAAAAAGGATCATGAAGGGTCTCTTAAATACATAGAGGGCACCTTGTGGCCTTGGGGCCATAGGATGCCAATATAAAACATAAAGAGGTTCTTACTAGCATAGAGGGGACCCTATGGCCCTTAGCCCATAGGCTGTCAAAAAACCATCATGAAGGGTATCTAGTAAACATAGAAGGCACCTTGTGACTTTGGGGCCATAGGATGTCAAGATAGAGCATAAAGAGATTCTTACTAGCATAGGATTTCTAGATTACAGAAAGAGCATACTATGGCCTTAGAGCCATATGGTTTCTAGCTAGCATGGCCTTAGTTCCATAATGTTTCTAGCTAAAATAAAAAGCACCCTGTGGACTTAAGGTCATAGGGTTTCTAGATAAGTAAAAGAGAACCCTCCGACCTTAGGGCCATAGGATTTCTAGCCATCACAAAGAGCATCCTATGGCCCTAAGGGCCACACGGTGCTCTTTTTGTTAGTTAGAAATCCTAGCCACCACAAAGAGCACCCTGTGGCCTTAAGGTCATAGAGTTTCTAGCCATCACAATGACCACCCTATGGCCCTAAAGGGGTCCTAAAGCACCCTATGGACTAAGGACATAGAGTTTCTAGCCATCACAATGACCACCCTATGGCCCTAAGGTACCCTATGAACTTAAGAAAATAGAGTTTGTAGCCATCACAATGACCACCCTATGGCCCTAAGGCACCGTGTGGATTTTGGGCTATAGGGTAACTAACCACCCTATGGACCTAGGGCACCATGTGGCCTTAGGACCATAATGTTTTAATCTAACAAAAAGAGCACCATGTGGACTTAAATCCATAGGGGTTCTTACACAAAGAGCACCATGTGGCCTTAGGGCCATATAGTTTATTACATAAAGTGCACCCTATGGCCTTAGGGCGATAATGTTTTAAGCTAACAAAAAGAGCACCATGTGCACCTAGGGCCATAGGGTTTCTTACACAAAGAACACCATGTGGCCTTTGGGCCATAGGATTTCTAGATAACACAAAAATCACCCTGTGGCCTTATGGCCATAGGTATTCTAGCTATCAAAATGAGCACCCTGTGGCCTTAGGGCTATAGGTTTTCTTTTGCAAAGAGCACCCTATGGCCTTAGGACAATATGGGTTTTAGCGTTCACAAAGAGCACACTCTGGCCTTACGGCCATAGGGTTTCTAGATTACACAAAGAGCACCCTATGGTCTTAGGGTCATAGGGTTTCTAAATAACAAAAAGAGCACCCTATGGCCTTAGGGCTATAGGATGTCTAGCTTAACCAAAGAGCACCAAATAGGCCTTAGGGCCATAGGGTTACTAGCCATCTCAAAGATCACCCTATGGTCTTAGGGTCATAGGGTTTCTAACCATCACAAAGAGCACCATGTGTCCTTGGGGACATAGGGTTTATAGCTTACACAAAGATCTTCTATGGCCTTAGGGCCATAAGGTCTCTAGAAATCACAAAGATCACCCTATGGGCTTAGGGCCATAGGGTGCTCTTTGTGATTTTTAGAAACCCTATGGCCCTAAGGCCACATGGTGCTCTTTGTGATGGCTAGGGTTCTCTAGCCATCACAAAGATCACCCTGTGGCCCTAGGGTCATAGGGTCTCTAGCCATCACAAAGAGCACCCTGTGACCTTATGGCTATAGGTTTTCTAGCTTACACAAACAACACCCTGTGGATTTAGGGCCATAGGGTTTCTAGCTAACACAAAGAGCACCATGTGGTTTTATGTACATACTGTTTCAAGCTAACAAAAAGAGCACCATGTGGCCTTAGGGTTATCCAGTTTCTAGCTAACAAAAAGAGAACCATGTGGCCTTAGGGCCATAGGGTTTCTAGCTAACAAATAGACCACTATGTGGCTTTAATCCATAGTGTTTGTATCTAACAAAAAGAGCACCATGTAGCACATAGGGCTTTTAGCTTACACAAGGGGATCCCTATGGCCTTAAGACCATAGGGTTTCTAGCTTACACAAAGAGATCCCTATGGCCTTAGGGCCATAGGGTTACTAGCTATCACAAAGAGAATCATGTGGCCTTAGGGCCATAGGGTTTCTAAAAGTCACAAAGAGCACCCTATGACCTTAGGGGGCATAGGGTTCTTTTTGTGATGGCTAGAAAACCTATGGCTCTAAGGTTACAAGAGCACAAAGAGGTTACTAACCACCACAAGAAGCACCCTATGGCCTTAGGGAATCCTTTGGCGTTAAGGCTATAGGGTGCTCTTTGTGGTGGTTAGTAACATCTTTGTGCTCTTGTGGACATAGGGACACTGGGTTATTAGCTATCTCAAAGAGCACCCTATGGCCTTAGGGCCATAAGGTTTCTAGGGACATATGGTGTTCTTTGTGGTGGTTAGTAACCACAAAAAGCACCCTGTGGACTTAGGACCATAGGGTCTCTAGTCATCACAAAGAGCACCCTATGGCCTTAGGGCCATAGGGTTTCTAGCTTACACAAAGAGATCCCTATGGACTTTAGGTTTCTAGCTTACAAAAAGATCTCTCTATGGCCTTAGGTCCATAGGGTTATTAGCCATCACAAAGAGCATCATGTGGCTTTAGGGCCATAGGGTTTCTAGAAGTCACAAAGAGCACCCTATGGACTTAGGGCCATAGGGTTCTCTTTGTGATGGCTAGAAAACCTATGGCTCTAAGGTCACAATAGCACAAAAAGGTTACTAACGACCACACCCTATGGCCTTAGGGCATCCTTTGGGGTTAAGGCCATAGGGTGCTCTTTGTGGTGGTTAGTAAGATCTTTGTGCTCTTGTGGACTTAGGGACATAGGGTTGTTAGCTATCACAAAGGGCACCATATGGCCTTAGGGCCATAGGGTTTTTAGGGACATATGGTGTTCTTTGTGATCGCTACAAATCCTATGGATCTAAGGCCGCATGGTGATCTTTGTGATGGCTAGTAACCCTATGGCCCTAAGACCATAGGGAGCTCTTTGTGTAAACTAGAAACCCTATGGACTTAGCCATCACAAAGAGGACCCTGTGGCTTTAGGACCATAGGGTCTCTAGCCATCACAAATAACATCCTATGGCCCTAAGGCCATAGGGTTTCTAGCTTACACAAAGAGCACCCTATGGCCTTAGGACCAGAGGGTTTTTGGCTATTAAAAAAATCACCCTGTGATGGTGTTAGGACCATAGGGATTCTAGCTAACACAAAGAGCACCTTGTGGCCTTATTGACATAGTGTCTCTAGCTAGCAAAAAGAGCACCCTATGGCCGTAGGGCCATAGGGTTTCTAGTCATCACAAAGTGCACCATGTGGCCTTTGGAACATAGGGTTTCTAACTTACACAAAGAGAACCCTGTGGCCTAAGGGCCATAGAGTTTCTAGCCACCCATCACAAAGAGCACCCTGTGGCATTAGGTCCATATGGCTTCTAGTTTAAACAAAGATCTCTATGTGGCCTTAGGGCCATAGGGTCTCTAGCCATCACAAAGAGCACCCTATAGCCTTAGGGCCATAGGGTTTCTAGCTTACACAAAGAGCACCATGTGGTCTTAGGACCATAGGGTTTTTAGGTAAAAAAAAACTCACCCTGTGGTGTTAGGGACATAGGGTTCTAGCTAAAAAAAAGAGCACCATGTGGCCTTAGGGCCATAGGGTTTCTAGCCATCACAAAGTGCACCATGTGGCATTTGGGACATAGAGTTTCTAACTTACACAAAGAGAAATCTGTGGCCTTAGGATCATAGAGTTTCTAGCAAGCAGAAAGAGCACCATGTGGCCTTAGGGCCATAGGGTTTCTAGCTAACAAATAGACCACCATGTGGCCTTAATCCATAGTGTTTGTATCTAACAAAAAGAGAACCATGTGGCCCATAGGGTTTTTAGCTTACACAAAGAGATCCCTATGGACTTAAGGCCATAGGGTTTCTAGATTACACAAAGAGCTCCCTATGGCCTTAGGGCCATAGGATTACTATCCATCAAAAAGAGCATTGTGTGGCCTTAGGACCATAGGGTTTCTAGAAGTCACAAAGAGCACCCTATGGCCTTAGGGCCATAGGGTTCTCTTTGTGATGGCTAGAAAACCTATGGCTCTAAGGTCACAATAGCACAAAAAGGTTACTAACGACCACACCCTATGGCCTTAGGGCATCCTTTGGCGTTAAGGCCATAGGGTGCTCTTTGTGGTGGTTAGTAACCTCTTTGTGCTCTTGTGGACTTAGGGACATAGGGTTATTACCTATCACAAAGAGCACCCTATGGCCTTAGGGCCATAGGTTTTCTAGC
Source organism: Adiantum capillus-veneris (assembly GCF_014529385.1). Taxonomy (NCBI): domain Eukaryota; kingdom Viridiplantae; phylum Streptophyta; class Polypodiopsida; order Polypodiales; family Pteridaceae; genus Adiantum; species Adiantum capillus-veneris. The sequence continues at coordinate 3,318,920 of NC_140942.1, forward strand.
ACCATATGGTGTTCTTTGTGATCGCTATAAATCCTATGGATCTAAGACCACATGGTGCTCTTTGTGATGGTTAGTAACCCTATGGCCCTAAGGCCATATGGAGCTCTTTGTGCAAGCGAGAAACCCTATGGCTTTAGCCATCACAAAGAGGACCTTGTGGCCTTAGGTCCATAGGGTCTCTAGCCATCACAAAGAGCACCCTATGGAATTAGGACCATAGGGTTTTTAGCTATTAAAAAAATCACCCTATAGCGGTGCTAGGACCATAGGGTTTCTAATTAACACAAAGAGCACATTGTGGCCTTATGGCCATAGTGTTTCTAGCTAACAAAAAGAGCACCATGTGGCCTTAGGTCCACAGGGTTTCTAACCATCACAAAGTGCACCATGTGGCCTTTGGGACATAGGGTTTCTAACTTACACAAAGAGAACCCTGTGGCCTTAGGGCAAAAGAGTTTCTATCGATCACAAAGAGCACCATGTGGCATTAGGGCCATAGGGATTCTAGCTTAAACAAAGAGCTCTATGTGGCCTTAGGGCCATAGGGTTACTAGACATCACAAAGAGCACCCTATGGATTTAGGGCACAACAATTTCTAACCATAAAAAAGAGCACCCTATGGACTTAGGACACCCTGTGACCTTAGGGTCATAGGGTTTCTAGCTAACAAAAAGAGAACCTTATGGCCTTAGGACCATAGGGTTTCTAGCTAACAAAAAGACCACCGTGTGGCCATAGTGTTTCTATCTAGCAAAAATAGCACCATGTGGCCTTAGGGCTACGTAAATCTCTTTGTGATGGTTAGAGACCCTATGGCCCTAAGTCCGTGAATGCTCTATGTGATGGTTAGGGCTTCTAGCCATCACAAAGAGCATCCTATGGACTTAGGATCATAGGGTTTCTTGCTAACACAAAGAGCATCATATGGCCTTAAGGCCATAGGGTTATTAGCCATCATCAGAAAGAGCACCATGTGGCCTTAGGAACTCTAATTAGATTAGAGGGCACCCTATGGACTTAGGACCTAGTGACTATAGATTAGTATGTTAGGCTTACGAAAGAGGAAACATCTTAGAAAGAAACCCGAAGGCAAAGGGGTTCATTAAATTAGAGTGCACCCTGTGGCCCTAGGTCCATAGGATGCCAATGTGGAATCTCTAAATGGTATTTACGCCACTCAAGAGCACCCAAATGAGCACCATGAACATATGAACTTTGATTTGATTAGAGGGAACCCTACGGACCTAGGGCCCAAATACTATAGATTAAGTAGTCTAAGCTTACAAAAGAGGTCACAACTTAGAAATAAACCAGAAGGCAAAGGGGTTTTGCCCACTACATGCATTGTCATGTAGACATGGGGGTGCACTTACGTGACACCCATGACTATAGGCATTGACCAATAAAGACAAGATTATAACCCGGTGGTCCTGACCTCCATACACCTCTAGACCGAGGTGTGTGGGGATCGGACATGGCTAGAGAATGTGAGGTAGTTTACAATGCAATAATGTAGAAGCTCAAAAGGAGACACTTATTCCACTAAATGACACCTACATGGCAACCATGTATAATTAAACTCTCATTAGATTAGAGTGCACCTTGTGGCCATTGTAGAAACTCTAAAGGCATTTTGACCACTCAAGTGCACCCAAATGGACGCCATGGACATAAGAACTTTGATTAAATTAGAGGGCACCCTATGGACCTTGGGCCATAGGGTGTTTGTGTAGAGGCTCTAAAGGAGCATATAGGCCATTCAAGGGATACTACTTTGGATCCCTATGGCCCTAGGGCCACAAGGTTCCTCTAATGTCATAAGAGAAATTGTGATCCTAGTACCATAAGGTGGCCTAGATACACTTGTAGAACCATTTTGTTGGCACCCTTTGGACCTAGGACCACATGGTTTAACATAGAGGGGACTCTATGGCCCTAGGTCCATATGGATGTATTAATATCCATCTTATCTAAATATATGTCATTCTTTTTATAGAAATGTCTTAGAAGAGAATGTCAAAGTCAGTTGATGCAACAGGCTCAACACCAAGTTCTTGGTATCTAGATTTTCACTTGCCAAATGGTGGAAGTGATGAGAAAGTCCACTTGTTCTTTCAAGATAAAGAGCAATTGCCCTTCAAAGACTATTGTATTGTTAAGGATATAAAAAATATTTTTCAGATCTTGAAATGTCTCCATGCCTTGGAGTAAAGTTACTCAATGGTGACTCCTAGTTGTTGGAGCCCGAGGCCTTTGCTCAAAACTTGGTGAAGGTTGATTATGACAGAGTGACAATGACAAAAGCAGGGTGGGTGGAGCTTCAAGATGACACTCCAAGTGAGAACTCCATGGACTTATATATTGAGGGATTTAAGAAAGTCAGTCAATATTTAGGTAAATTAAGCAGCACAAAGAAGAATAAGAAGCAAAAGAATGAAGACACAAGTAAAGCAAGTCAAGCTAAGACTCTTAAGGAGAGCCATACTCCCTCACTTGGAGACAATAGTAGAAATGTGGTCGAAGAAAATCTTTCAATTATACCCTTACAGACTCAAGAAGCAGAAGATTCTGGTGGACTTGCAACCCTAGTAGTTGAAACCCCCTCAGTGGTAGTGGTTGTGGACTCAGTATCCTTAGTTGTGTTGGACTCTAGTATCCAGCCCAAAGATCTTGATAAAGAAGTTGCCAAAACTTCTAAGAGTGGGCTAGATGGATACGTTGGAATCAGACACTATTTTAAATTTTGTGTACAATTCACCCAACTGATCCCAGTTGAGCAATGCAACCTTGCACCAGATGGCTATAAATGCAGACCATTGTCAGATGTGTACATGAAATACCTCTTGAAGCAATTTGCAGGACACTCTAGGCCAGTCTCCAATGTAGCAGACCTGATTTCATATAACCCAATTACAAAAATGCCTTTACAAATAGTTGAAGTACATGGAGACAAGCTATCAACATACCGCAATTGGATTCTATCTGGTTAGCATTCCATTATAGCAGCTAGAGCTATTTTGTGTAACAACAACACTAAGTACGCTTTGAGAAAAGAGTTCTACAAGTTTAGAACTGCAAGGATAGTGGTAGATGCTCCCAAAGAGGTTGTTGTTTGAATATCCAAAATAGAGAACATGGAGAGAATGACGGTAATGAAACACCAGCCTTACGTGGATGTCTTGAAGCATGGTCATAGTCAATGGCTTGCATACTCTAAACCCACAAAACCCAAGGCAGGAGTTCCTGTCGGTCATCCGAGTCGAGCACCTTGGGATGTAAGTTCCACTTCCTATGCTTGTTTTGTTATAAATATGTCTTGAAATAAAGTTAATTTTCTTTTCTTTATTTTGAAGGCCTTTGTAAATGTGGCAAACATCATGTTCAACCATAAATCATTTTCTAGCAAAGAAGCACACATGGTCACGTACATTGATGAAATCTATGATCAGTGGATAAACATCTTGGAGAAGCATCAAACATGAGTTGCTCGTGGGCCACAACCAAGCATAACAACATGTAGATGCCTAAATAGTTTAGAAGATAATGATGTCAAGGTACTACAATAGGAGCTGACAAAAGAGGAGATCTGCTTAGTGAAGCAACCACATCAAGCAGGCATACTTGACCTCACTGCATGTGCAATGAACTTAAAGCAGACCATGGTTTTTGAACCTCAAATGTTGATGGCATTTAAAGAGCTAGATCCATCAGCAATAGAAATTACTTCATGGGATGAATGTAAGTCTCATTATAACATTACGGATGAGATCTACAAATCTCTCTTCACGAGCTGTACGCAATGGCTAAATCTCTTGCTACAAAAAGCAAAGGAGAAAGAGCTAATTCTTGAGATCACTAGGGGATATGTGCAGTGGACCATTGTACAACAGAATGGCACTTCTAGTTTGTAATTCAGTTTACCATGGACAATCAAGTGCGTTGGAAAGAATTTGGAAGGCATCGACTTTCTCTGCAGTGAGAATAGCTCTACAATTCGTGTTGGTGTTTGTATCATAGACACAACACACAAAAGTCTTACATCTAGTGGTTGGATTGCTATCCAATTTGGTAAAGTAATTGATGGAGTATTTGGGGTAGCACATCAACCATCAGAGTTTTTAATTGCTGGCTTAGTCAAGTATCAGCATGCTGCTTCCTTAGAGAAGGCAATTTTTGAAAAAGCTAAATGGTATGAAATGCATGTTCTACCTTTGAGCTCCTTAATGGGATCAGAGACCGTCCAAACATGTGCTCTTTGCGAAGTACTTTTTGGGGTTTGGGCATTCTTCAGTCAAGGGGATTAGTACACCAACTACTCTAGTATTAAAGAGTCACAGTTGGAGCCAATGCCAATGCATACTCTCTGCATCAACGACGACGAGTATGATGCTATGACCACGGACAAAGCTTTTTTTGTGCTTCATTAAATGCATCTGTGTCAAAGAAGATGATCAAGTAATAGACATCTTCTCATTAGGCTATGGGACTAAAGAGGCATTACAACAACAGAGAAAGGTGATATCAGTTGCATGTACTAGTGATCAAATGACGCAATTAGAAGCTCTTTGCCATTCCATAGTGGAAGAAGACCTTGATCTTAGAAGGTGGGCAGGTGTGGATACCAGAGAGAACGTCAATGCCAAGGATTCAGAGGAAGAAGAAATTGAAGAACCATTGGATGCAAGTGCTGATGCCATTCTTGAAATTCTACAGGAAATAGGCTAAGCTAGCCACCCATGATATTGCATTATTGATATTTAGATTATTATTTTTATCATTTTATATTATTTTTCCCATCTCAAATCCGCCCATGATGCTAAAAACATTGATGTTTGGTTTGTTATTTTTCTCAATTTATTTTCTTTGAAAAAATGTGAACTTGTGAGTTTGAGTTTTTTCACATTAAATGAATTAGACTTAAGTATATGATATTATATGGACAATCTATGGATGTAGGGTGATTACATAGAGTCTCTAAAAGGGCACATAAGAATTTGGGCTAGTCTACATCCTTAGGGCCATAGGGTGTCAACATAGAATCCCCCAAAATCATATGGGCTACCCTAAAATCTTACGGATATAGGGTGATTACATAGAGTCTCTAAAAGGGCACATAAGAATTTGGGCTACTCTACAGCCTTAGGGCCATAGGGTGGCAACATAAAATCTCTACAAGGAAACATAAGCTATCCAATAGCATTTGGGATACCCTAATGCCTTAGGGCCATAGGATACTGACATAGAATCTCCACAGGGACACTTAAACCACCCCATGGATGCAAATCACTTAGCTCTCTATGGACACATCTTATAAAATATCACATGACAACCTGTGGCCTTTAGGCCATAAGTTGGTTATTCTAGGTCACCGAAAGACTCTTTAAGTGTTTCAAAAACATTGTTCTTTGGTCTTACTATCTTGTTGAAGATCTCAGGGTCATAGTGTGCGAATACCAGACCAAACTTATGGAAGAATATATGGGAGAAGATATGTCAACTTATTGCCTTGGAATCATAGGGTTCATATACATTAGGGACTCATATTGCTTAGCTTGTGATTAAGGTTTAATATTCTATTGAGAATGAAATAAGTTCTTCTATTGTGAATTGATGGTGTAAGCGTTTGAAATAATTATCTTTGTATTGCAAATAACTAGATTAAGCATATATTCAACATTTGTTGTAAATGCCAATTACTTCCCCTTAGATAGTAGACATAGAATATCAAAGTGCAAATGGTTTATGAAGCATTTCTCCTTTGGATTATGTGAAGATCTAGTTCTTCAATTGCAATAAGATTTTATTCAAAGATATAAAGTGTGAGTATTTTGGTCCAAACTATGATTTTGTTTTTCTTCTAGATGATGCAGAGAATTAAAATTCATATCTTGATTTTTTTTAAAATAGAGGAAAACTAGGACTAGTACAATTTTTTAGCTTGTCATGTAGCAATGAGAACATTGTATCAAGGTTTATCGCAAAGAAATGATTGTATAATGTCTGAAAATTGTTTAAGTTTGTAACTTGGATTGTACTTTTAGGTGTTAAATCAAAGACAACCAAATGCATTGAAGTGAAAATCTTAGACCTATTAATGAACATTGTGGATGTGTCAAAAAACTTCCTTTTGAATTTTGTGACCTTGATTAGTTTCTTGAGCATGTTTTTCTAATATATTAAAGATATGCCACCCTTTCAATTCTTTCAAAAATTCCAACGTTCTATGGTCAGACAACCAAATTTACATACAAGGTTATTAGGAACATTGAGAAAAGTAAATGTGTTATTGAATTTAATAATATAAGAAATAAATATTTGTGATCATATGAATTTAAAATCAAGAAAACCATGAAATTTAAGACTAAGAAAACTATCTAGCATTTAAAATGAGCACCTACAAAGCTATTGTTGATTCTCTTTTCAATGCTCCCATTTGCACTTTGAAATCTATTGTTAGTATTGTTTGTACTTTTCTCTTTCCATAAGGGCATAGGTTATTGTCCAAATCCAAACTCCTTTTATAGTCTACAATTGCAAAGGACCTTATGGTCTTCAAGCCATAAGGGTGGAATAGTTTATGCATCACATGTTTTTAGCATATTTGGAGGTATTGTGTGATGGTCCAAATGACACTTAAGACACCAAGATAAATAAGATCTATGTAACACTACAGACTCTTATGTTAAAATCATACCATGCTATGGTCAAACCATACAAAGGGCACCCTATTCCCCTTGGCCCATAGGTCCCAATAAAGAGCCCCTATAGATACAGTTAGGTTACCAATGATCTTGGGGCCATTGAGTACTCCTTGTTTATAGTACATTAAGATGTTAAATCATAGGGCACCTTTGCCACCCTATGGCCATAAGTCCATAGGGTTGTCTAACTAGCATAAAGGGAACCCTTTGACACCATGATCTATAGTATGTTGAGTAAAAATATCAAAGGGTTGTGACGAGATGACCAAAATTTAATGACCAAAATTTAACCTATGTCCAAAGGCTATACATTGATTTCATTTCTCTACAAGGTACTCCATATAGTCCCTATAGCCATAGGGCTATCGGTGGTACATATATAAATCATTCTACAATATTAGGACTATAATTCTCTCCGTCTAACTAAAATAGAGGGAAAACCCTTTGGCACTATGATCTATGTTATGTTGAGTAAAAAGATCAAGGGGTTGTGGTGAGATCATCAAAATATATCCTATGCCCAAAGGCTATATATTTATGCTAGTTCTCTATAAGGTATAGCTCTATGGCTATAGGGTGTCACATATATAAATCATTCTAAAATTTTAGAACTATAATTTCCTCTCCTTTAATACCTATAAGAAATCCTTTTTGTACCCTATGATTCCACGGGCAAGGATGTCAATATAGATGCTCTAGAAGGATACCTAGTCTACCCATTACCCTTGGGGCCATTGGATACTCTTCAAATATATTACATTATTCTCTTAGGGAAATAAGTTTCTAACAAACATGGAGGGCACCTTTGTCTTTAGGATCTACATAATGCTAAGTAAATAGGCAAAGGAGTTGTTTCATTAAAGTATATAATTTGTCCCAAAAGCTATATATTATTTCTCTTTATGTTTAAAGTACTTCATAAATTCCCTATGGACCTAGAGCCATACAATGGTACATGAAAATACCACCTTATGGCCCTAAGGCCATAGTGTGCTACAAGAAAAAGTTACCCTACAATGTTGAGGTTATAGAGTTCTCTCTATTCCATAAAAATCATATCCATATAGCCATAAGGCCATGAAAAGGTGTATCATAGGCTTTTACGAACTCTTAGAGAAACCCATGATTAACATCATGTGTCCCAAAAAATATAGTATATCAATCTAACAGCTCTCCAACCAAGAGCATTTAAGACATTCAAAGGCACCTACATGGGCACCATGGTAGACCTATGGCCCTACGGTCATAGGATCTCTCATTGGAACAACGGGAAGCCTATGGCACTTTAGATTATATATTGGTAGCCTATGTCCCTAGGGCCATATAATCTCTCTTTTTATACGAGGGAAACCTAAAGAACTTGAGCCCTATGTCTCTAGGGTCAAATGATCTCTCACTACATAAACTTATGGCCCTTGAGTTTATACATTGGCACCCTATGGCCCTAGGTCCATATGATCAATGATTTGAATATAGGGCACCCTGTGTAACTAGGGATAGAACATGGACTAGGTGTCAATGTAGAGCTTGTGGCCCTCGGGCCATAAGGTGCCAACATAGAGCATAGATGGTTTCTTACTAGTGCTCATAGAGGGCATCTTGTGGCCCTATGACAACCTATGTCCTTAGGGCCATAGGGTGGCACATAAATAAAGTGCCATATGGCTTTGAAGCCATAGATCTATTTATATGTTGAAACCTGCTAGCAATCCTAACCCTATGGCCTTGAGGCCATAAATAGACATATTTTGAATTATCTTAAAGTCATAGAGATATCTACAAAGAGCACCCTATGGCCTTAAGGCCATAAGGTACTTATGTAAAAGTTTTTCAAGGAAATCATCCAATGCAAGAAGATAGTGCAATAGAAAATGAGACTTGTGTTCTAGAGCTTAAAGGCATAATTTTTTCTCCAAGTATAGTACAAGACACCACCATCATGGACAAAGAAGTAATGGAGCTAGATAAGGATTATGAATCTCTAGAAAAGAGCATAAAAATAAATTCATTGTAGATATCTTTTCATTTAGTAAATCTGTTATTTGCGTAATTATTTTTTTCGAAGAGTGTGACAAAAAAGATTGATCAAAATTGAAGATACTTTGGAATCTAATTTAACCTTGCAGTCCTTCAACAAGATATTGTGGTTGACAAAGTTCTACTCGAGATCGTTGGTGTAGAGGATGCTCATGCCATTGACCCTACCGAGAAAGATTCTATCAATCTCCATGTCAACCAAAGAGTTTCTTGAAGAAGATGACAAGAATCTACAACTTCTTGAAGGTCAACCACTACAAAGATTGGAGATAAATTTAAAGAGTAATCCAATGGAAGAAGACAGTGAAAGTTCTAGAACATGTGCAAGACAAGAAGAAGAATCCAAGAAAAATATTTTAGTAGCCCAAGATTGGGGAATTGGATTGCATGGCAATACAATGGAAGTAGAAGGCAATGCAAGTTCCAGAACATGTGCAACGCCAGAAGGAGAATCAACACAAATATTTTTGCCCCCCAGGATTTGAAAATCGAAGTGCATGGTGAGCAGGACCTTCCATCCACTAATAGATCAATGCATTTGTGAATTAAATTACTTGTAAATTTGATTAAAATGTTTGAATGTTATGGTGACATTTGGAGGCAAAGACCCTTTCAACTGTGTGGCAAAGCAACAGTTGTATGATGTATGATAATGATTCAATTTTTTATATTGGATTGCATATTTACCGCAATAGTAACTTACACCTTTTAATAAGATCGTAAATAATTGAGATTTTATAAAAAAGTATGACTATTTTATTATGAAAACTTTTAATAATGTGTATTCATCCTTGAAAATTATGTCAAAAAGTATATCACCTATATACATGGTATTTAATATCACTAAAAGAACTTGACCTTTTTATTGAAATTACTAATATTGTATCTTGGCCACCCTATGTCCCTTGGGCCATAGGATAAGAACTTAGAGCACATAGTGTTGCTTACTAGCATTGAAGACACCCTTTGGCCCTTGGGTCATAGACCAACTTAGAGCATGGAGGATTTCCTTCTAGCATAGAGGGCACCTTGTGGCCCTGGGGCCGTAGGGTGCCAACATAAATAATAGAGGGCACATTGTGGCCTTGGGCCCATAGGGTGCCAACATAAAGGATATAGAGTTTCTTGCTAGCATAGAGGGCACCTTGTGGCCCTAGGAAAATAGGGTGCCAACATAAAGCATATAGAGCTTTTTGCTAGCATAAAGGGCACCTTGTGGCCCTAGGGCCATAGGGTGCCAACATAAAGCATATAGAGCTTTTTGCTAGCATAGAGGGCACCTTGTGGCCCTAAGTCCATAGGGTGCCAACATAAAGCATATATAAATTCTTGCTAACATGAAAGGCACCCTATGGCCCCAAGAGTGCTAGCAAAGAGCATATAGGGTCTCTTACTAGCATAGAGAGCACTCTATGACCCTAGGGCCATAGGGATCTAGCATAGAGTCTCTAAAGAGGCATGTAAGCCACTCAATGTCCATAGGGTACAAATGTAGAGTCTCTAAAGGGGCACTTAGGTCACTGAATGGTCTTGGGACCATAAAGTATTCTATATGTATGTAGTCATGAATGCTCTTCAAGGAAACCTTGGCCACCCTCTAAGGCCATAGGGTCTCAACATATACAATAGATGGTTTCTTATGATAGCACCCTAAGGCCCTAGGGCCACACGGTTCCAACATAGAGCATATGGTGTTTCTTACTAGCATATAGGGCACCCTAGGGCCATAGGATGTGAACATAGAGCACACAAGGTATCTTCCTAGCATAGACAACACCTTGTGGTACTAGCACCATAGGGTGCAAACATGAAACATTATGGGTTTATATTAGCTTTGAGGGCACCTTGTGGCTCTAGGGCCATAGGGTGCCATCATAAATCATATTGAGGTTCTTATTAGCATAGAGGGACCCTATGGTCCTGGGGCCATTGGGTGCCTTTATAGAGCATGGAGGGCTACCTTGCAACCCTGGGGTTATAGGGTGCCAGAATTAGGCATAGAGGGTTTGCTAGCATAGAGGACACCCTATGGCCCTAGGACCGTAGAGTGCCAAAAGAGAGCATACAGGGTTTTTTACTAGCATAGAGAGTAAGCACCCTATGGCCATGGAGTGCAAACATAGAGCATAGAGGGTTTCTTACTATCATGGAGGACACCTTGTGTCCTTGGTGCCATAGGGTGCAAACATACAACATGGAGGGTTTCTTGCTAGCATAGAGAGCACCCTATGGCCTTGGGGCCATACCGTTTTAACAAAGATCATAAAGGGTATTTTGCTAGCATATAGGATATCTTGTTTCCCTGGGGCCATTGGATACCAAAATAGAAGAGTCTTAAGAAGGGCACCCAGGCCCCTAAATCACCTTGGGGCCATAAGGTGGTCTTTGTGAGAAATTCTCTTGAAGATCTCCTTGCCACCCTATGGCCTTTGGGCCATAGGTTATCAACATAGAATTTAGATGGTTTCTTACCAGCATAGAGTGCACCTTGTGGCCTACGGTCTTTAGTTGCTAATATAGAGTTTCAACGGTTTCTTACTAGGCATAGGGGGCACCCTATGGCCCTGGGGCCGTAGGGTGCCAATGTAGAGTGCAAAGGTTTTCTTTCTAGCATAGAGGGCACCTTTTGGCCTAGGAGCCATTTGATGCACCCTATGGCACGGGGGTTGTAGGTTGCCAATGTAGAGCGTAGAGGTTTTCTTTCTAGCATAGAGGGAACCTTGTGGCATAGGGGCCATTTGATTCTCGCAATGTAGAGCATACAAGGTTTCTTAGTAGCATTATAAAGGTAAACTTGTGGCCCTCAAGTCTCCATAGGGTGCCAACATGGAGTAGAGAGGGTTTTTCTTACTACCATAGAGGACACCCTATGGCTTTGGGGCCATAGGGTTTCCATATTGAGCATAGAGAATTTCTTACTAGCATAGAGGGTGCCTTGTGGCCCTAGGTCCATAGGGTGCAAACATAGAGCATAGAGGATTTCTTACTATCATAGAGAGTACCTTGTGGCCCTAGGTCCATAGGATGCAAACATAGAGCATAGAAGATTTCTTACTAGCACAGAGGGCACCCTATGGCCCAAGGGCCATAGAGTGACAACATATAGCACAAAGGGTTTCTTACTAGCATAAGAGGCACACCTTGTGGGCCTCGGGCCATAGGGTGCCAATATAGAGCATAGATGGGTTCTTACTAGTGCTCATAGAGGGCATCTTGTGGCCCTATGACAACCTATGGCCTTAGGTCCATAGGGTGGCACATAAATAAAGTACCATATGGCTTTGAAGCCATAGATCTTTTTATATGTTGAGACCTACTAACAATCCTAACCCTATGGCCTTAAGGCCATAAAGAGACATATTTTGGATTATCTTAAAGTCATAGAGATATCTACGAAGATCACCCTATGGCTTGAAGGCCATAGGAAACTTAGTAAAACGTTTTCAAGAAAATCATCCAATGCAAGAAGATAGTGCAAGAGAAAATGAGACTTTTGTTCTAGAGCTTAAAGACATAAATGTTTCTCCAAGTATACTTCTAGACACCACCATCATGGACAAAGAACTAATGTAGCTAGATAAAGATTAGGAATCTCTAGACAATGAGGAGTATAAAAATAAATTTATTGTAGATGTGTTGTCATATAGTAAATTTGTTATTTGTGATTAGTTTTTTCTAAGAGTGTGAAAAAAAAGATTTATGAAAATGTAGATACTTTGGAATCTAACATTAGGCGTTCTTTAAACTTGCAGCCCTTCAACAAGATATTGCGGCTAACAAAGTTTTATTTGAGATTGTTGGTATAGAGGATGCTCATGCCATTGACCCTACTGAGAAAGATTCTATCAATCTCCATGTTAACCAAAGAGTTTCTGGAGAAGATGACAAGAATCTACAAGTTTTTGAAGGTCAACCACTACAAAGATTGGAGAAATATTTAATCCAATGGAAGAAGACAGTGAAAGTTCCAAAACATGTGCAAGGCAAGAAGAAGAATCCAATAAAAATATTTTAGTAGCCCAAGATTTGGGAATTGGATTGCATGGTAATACAATAGAAGTAGAAGACAATGCAAGTTCTAGAACATGTGCAATGCTAGAAGGAGAATCCAACACATATATTTCAGTACCCCAAGATTCAATAATTGAAGTGCATGGTGAGTCAGACCTTCCATCCACCAACAGACCAATGTTGACTATAATAGTGAGCTTGTGTGGATTGTTCCTTAGGAGATGCTGGCAAAAGTCCAAGAAAATGAAGATCTTAAAGTTTGGACATGAGCATATTGTTCTTCGGCTAGGATGCATTGAGTTTTTAAGGTCTCTAATTAGCAATTTCATTGTAGGGATATGGTCAGTTGCTAATGACATGCACATTGTGGACATCATCAAGATTTTAGAGAAGAAAGCTAAAGAAAAATTTCCATTCTTTATGATATGGGGGCAAAGCCAATGTCAACCATCCATAAAATTGAGGATCACTCACTTAGATAATCCAGGAGTAGAAGAACTTTTCAAACCGTTGGCTATCGCATCATCAAATTTTGGGATTGATGCAAGAAGATTACTTCTTGTAGATGATGAACCATTAAAGGGATGCGTGAATCCTGCATTGAATTGTATTTTTCCACCATCATTTAATATTGATGAGGAGGAGGATAATATCCTCCTTGGGGAGCTTCTACCATATATAAAAGCTCTCAATCGTGTTAATGACATTCACACAATTATAGGGTCTCATTTCTATGGACAAACACCCATAGTTCAAGGTCATGAGCTTTATAACCGTATACACAAGGTTGTTGCAGAGTGGAAGGAGAGAAATCTAATTTTTCTGGGAGAAACCTACTCCACGGGCAGGCTACCAGAAGTTTCTCGTCCTCTTCACGATAAGAAATTTGCAACATCTAGCACTCGTGGAATGTCCACTCGAAGTCAAGACAAGAAACTTTCAGCAAGTGATCGAGAAAAAAAAAAGTAAGGGTCTTAAAGAATATCAAATCATTATCAACCTTGAAAGGTACAGAAGCAATTATGCTTTCCCAAAAATTGGGATACAAGGAGCCTGTGATCAAAGTACATGAAGCCAATAATTATATAAAGCATCTAAAAATTCAATATGATCTCAAATAGCCCTACATCAAGAAATGATGGAGCAATGTTTTGTAAAATTTTGTCATTTACAAAGATCTTTATATACTCAGAGACTTTGTTAGAGTGCTTAGGGTTTCAAGATATATGAAGATGTAAATGATTAATCGTTTTTTAATTTTTCTTTCAATGCTATAAGTAACTTTTGAGTTTCATGTGTCAAATGTTCTTTAAAAAAAAAGGTTTTATAGTTTTTTGCATGGAAATTTGAGTTCAGTGTGCCATCAAGGACAATCTACATGGTCATAAGGTCAAATCTTGCTCTATGACCTTAGGGGATTTTCACTTATGGTCTCAATACCCTATGACTCTAAGGCCATAGGGTCATAGGTTGCATAAGACTTACTAAGTGGAACCACAAATTAGCACCCTATGTCCCTAAGATCTTCAACACACTTAAGATCTCTATATTAACTTTTTTTTAAAATCATTTCAGGGCTTCTAAGAAAAAAGTTTTACTATTAGATGATCACAAAATAGAGGAGCTCCCTCTCATATTAAATCAAATATTACATTCAAACCAAGAGCAATGGTTTCATTATCTACCAGCATCTTTCAAACAGGAGAAAAAAACGCTTATCTTGGATTTAGAGGGTGTGCTTCTTGTAGCATTTGAGTTTCACTCAAGGCCAACGTGGACCAAGTACATGTGCATTGTAGAAGATAATAATGAGATGTATGCGGTGCGTCCAGATGCAGAGTATTTCTTAGGCTTTTTCTTTGAGTTCTTTGAGGTTTGGATTTGGAGCTGCCATCATGTACAAAAAGCTCAGCACATAATCAAGACCTGTGTTTCTACACAAAGTCACAAATTCAAGATGATTATGGATAACAGGTGCTGCCAAAATTCAAATTTCATGATCGGTTACAAAAGAGCCTATCACAAAAATCTTTCGACCATATGGAAGCTATTTGATTATTTAGATGGGGGAAACACTATAATATTTGATGACAATCCATACCGAGTGATGTGGAATATGCAAGGAATTTATATGATTTTTCCAAAGTTTTGGAACCAACCTACTCAATTGCTTCAAAGTTTTTTAAAGGATGAAATTGTTCCATGGTTATGAGGATGGTTGTATGCTAAAGACAAGAGAGACTATACCATAATAAATTTTGTAATGTTCCATTCAGATCCTGAGACTCACTATGTAATGCAATGTTATATGTCTAAAAGGATTCAAAATCTCAAGAGAAGGAGGCCATGTTAAGTGTACTAGCTAAGTATTCTAAATAGCATCTACCAAGTATTTGGTATTGTGTAATTTTCAAATTTTAAACTTGATGGAAATCTGTGGAATAGCTTGAAAAATCTTTAAAATATTTTTTTAATGAAGTGCATCCTATTGTGAGGAGACATATCTCATTCAAGTTTTTTGGTTTCATTGTTTGATGCTTCTATGGTATTGCTAACTTTTTCTTCTTAGTAATTGTCTTTATTTAGTGATGCAAACAATCAGAATGTTCTTGACATTTGGTAGTGTTACAAAACGGTGTTTTTTAAACGCCCTCAATCTTGGAGATATCATACTCTTTCTAGTTCGTACTTTGTTGTACATGCGATGAAGACCATCATTTTTATGAAACTGTCAAGTTGTTGGTGGTAATCTTTGTGTCTATAATTTATACTATTTTGACATAATCAATGTATATGCTTCTTATTATTCACATCAAATGGTGTTTTTAAACACCTCCTATTTTTGAGACACCATCTTTAAAACCTTTGAATGAAGTTATAAAGCATGTACTTGATATAAACAATCTTCATTTTAAGATAGATTCTTTGGCACAAACTTATATTAAGAGTTTTTACATTGTATTTTTATGTTAAGTAATAGATTCAAAGTTAGAATCATGATATTTTATCTATGTAAATGCCTCATTTAAATTTGTATAGTTAAATAAAATACCAAATGGACCTATAGGTGCAATAGATAACATCTTATGGTCTTATGGCCATATGATACTCTATATTATTGTTTAGGATTTTTCATTGTTTGTGAACATAGAGCATAGAGGGTTTTTTTCACTACCATAGAGGATATCCTATGGTCTTGGGGCCACAGGGTCTCAATATTGGGCGTAGAGGATTTATTACTAGCATACAGGGTACCTTGTGGCCCTAGGTCCATAGGGTGCAAACTAAGAGCATAGAGGATTTCTTACTAGCACAGAGGGCACCCTATGGCCTAAGACCATATGGTGAAAACATATAGAATAAAGGGTTTCTTACTAGCATGCAAGGCACACCTTGTGCCCTTGGGGGCATAGAGTGCCAACATAGAGCAGAGAGGGGTTTCTTATTAGCATAAATGATATCTTGTGGCCCTAAGACAACCTACAGCCTTAGAGCCATAGGGTGGCCCATAAATAAAGTCCCATATGGCTTTGAAGCTAGGGATCTCTTTATACGTTGAAACCTGCTAACAATCCTAACCCTATGGCCTTGAGGTCATAAAGAGACATATTTTGGATTATCTTACAGTCATAGGTATATCTACAAAGAGCACTATATGGCCTTAAGGCCATATGTGCAATATATGGCATCTTATGGTCTTAAAACCATAGGATACTTTATATTATTGTTTAGACTTTTTAACTATGAAATATTAGTTTGAATGTTGTTTAATTTATTGTGTATTTAAAATTTGATAGCTTGCTACAAAACCATGACCAAGTATTTTGTTATACGTGGATTAAGGTCATCCAATTTATGACAAGAGAGTTTAACAATATTTGTCTTTACATGTTATCTTTTTTAATTACTGTAATCAATCTATATGTTGCTTAAAAAATCATATCAATTGGTTTTTTTGACACCTCATTTGTTGAGAAGCTACTTCTAGAAGCATTTGTTGAAGTTTGAAAAGCACTGATGTCATACAAATCCTTTTTCAAAGAACTATATTGGAGGTTTATTTACAAATTTTATAGTAGAGAATTTAAATTGACGCATACAATCATGATTCAGTTATCTAAATTAATGGCAACTAGAGCTTAGAAATGGTTAAATAACACAATCCTAGCATACACGTTTAGAATTTGGGAAATGGGATTTTTCCAAATTATTTAAAATGGTGTTCTAACTCCCTTTGCAACCGCATGTAGTCCCTTGTCCTAAGCCCCGCATGTAGATCCCTAGCTCGGTTGCGGCACACACACAAACAGACACCTATATCTCGAGTGCGGTACACACACAAACAGACACCACCTGTGGCTTGTTTGCATGACAGAGACAAATTCCACCTCCATTTCCCCTACCCCATCGTGTAGAAAATGTCTTGCCCTGATCTGTGCTACTCTCTTCGGCTCGGCTCCCTCTCATTGCAACCCCACCCGAGGACCTACTGACACATGGCCTCTCTCTCCCTCTCTCCCTCTCTCTCTCTCTCTCTCTCTCTCCATGTCACTGTCACTCTGCTTTTACTTCAATTTTTGGAGGGTATCTCATGAGTTATCCTATAATTTGACTTGCTTGCAAAATTAGAGTGACATAGTGGATGCTCTTTAATGGTTTTCAATTTTTTGTGTTCCTATAATATGGAGCCATGGTTTAGAGGTATCATAGTTTAGAGATATATGTAGTACATTCTTTATTGTGTGTGACTTATTAATAATGGTTATGTCAAGCTCAAACTCAAAGTATAAGGGTAATTAAGTTTGATTACCCTCTGTGTTTTTTTTTTTTGGGCAAAACTGATAGATGTGAGTGAGATTATATTAAAAATATCAAAAAATTTACATGAGAACCCGTGCTCCTATTGAGCCACGAATGCCAACCATAACCATTAGATACAATCTAACTCCAAAGGTTGCCATAGACCTAGCATAGAGTGTCACCCCACACAACGGTCATGCAACATTACATCGGCTATTACAATAGCCACCCAACCAAAAACACCACACAAAACATAGAGCAAAACACGTACTTGTCAAGAGGGCGGGGCCCCAAAGCCCCTATCACCAAGGAGAGCTCCTCGAGGTGCCACCATGAGGAGGTTGCTACCACCAACCCACCACATGCCAAGAGAAGCTAGCGGCCATTACCCTCTATGTTTTATAATTATTTTCTAAAAGGTTGGAGATGGCTTTGAGGAAGGTCCAAAGTCATGCCACTTGGCAAGGAAATTCCTTTTAGAAAAATGTGGGCACATAGATGGGCTAGCCTTGTCACTAGTTCGCACAGGACCTCCAAGAGGAACCAATAGTCAAGGATCAAGGGATGATCTAGGTCATCTGATCTAAGAGTTGGGGAAAAATGTCGGCCCAAGTTCCCTCACAGTTTACCCTTGGTTCACCACATAGTTCACTCCTAGTTCACCATTCAAGACGTGCCTAGGATTTGAATCGAGAACCTCCTACATGCAAGGGGAGAGTCTTACCACCGGGCTATTGCGTGCATGCTTGCCAAGGGGGCACACATGGGTGCATAATCAAAATCACCTCCTCACCTCGCCCCCTAGTTCACCCTTAGTTCACTCCCCCCTGGTTCACCCCTAGTTCACCATGATCGGATGGCTCAAATAACACTTGCCACACCCATGTGATGACAGCCATGGACCCCCCCCCTATGGGACGAGGGTGGTCTAGGGGAGGGAGCTAAATAGGTTCTATTGATAGGCTTGTCATTCAAAAGAAAAAGTAAATAGTTTTGCAAGAGAAGTTTTTGAATAATAGAGAAAAATGACAAACGTGGGGATGATACCACAATATTAGCAAACTTATGGCTTCCATAAGGAGATGCAAGTCATCATCCAAGTGGCAGAGTCAGCTAGGCCTCTTCAACAATAGTATAATATTTTGCTCCCCAACATGTTCTAAAAGCTAAGGTGTGCATCTCGTCTTTCAAGTTCCATCCACCATTGGTGAGCTCTTGATTGTTGTGATTAGTATGTGCAAGATTTTTTTAATTTTTTTAAAAATGCTCATTTGAGCTAGATTTAATTAAAAATAATACATCTAGACCCCGGCATATCCTTTTTAGAGGGACATCCAGCATATACAAAAAAGCTCAATGGGTGCAAAGACCACTGAGGGATTTGAGACCATTGACCCTACACATACCCTTAATCCATGTTACAAAATTGCTATATTTTTGTCAATGACTTATCTTCTTCTTCTCCTCGGCAAGTCACTTTCTTCTACTTGCCAGAAGCCATCCACAAGTTTCCAACACTGGTTCTACATGCAACATTCCATTATTTTTCTAGAATAGTTGCTCATTTCTAGAGATCCATATGGCTTTTAGGACTTGTATACAAATTTATGTCCTCAAATCTTCATCATCCAAGTGTTTGGAGCCCAACGCTAGTGATCCCTAACTCCTAGTCCCCCTCTATCCACCTATCTATGGGTGAGGGTTGTGATCAGGGATTGGATGTGATGTTGCATCTACTTGCATAATATTCACCTTTTCTACGCGGTCCACTTTCACAAAAACCCATTAACTAGCCAGCGAGATTCCCTTGGAATCTCAAAATTGTAAAGCAAAACTATCCTAGGTCTCGCCATCATCTACCTTCCAGAGCCCCACACCCCCTCTACTTGTTAAGTGTTGAACTTTTAGGCTGTGATGCAAAAAAATCAAATCTTGATCGAATTCTCCAAAAATCAACGTGCAAGTTGGCAATTTCTAAAAAAATGATGTAAAACATACATTTCTTACTTTTTCCTTAATCTACGAGCTCTAACGAGCATTAAAACCATGGTGAAAATACTCAAAGAACCAATATTTTTTATTGTGTTAAGGATTGTATTTCCTACATACAAAACTATTCCAAAATCTCTCCCTAACACCTTCAAAAGTGGCTTCCAAGAAGTGCCCTTGGTCAAATTTTTTCCATGTAAAGGCCTTGAAGGCCCTCGCATCTACTTGCATAATATTCACCTTTTCTACGCGGTCCACTTTCACAAAAACCCATTAACTAGCCAGCGAGATTCCCTTGGAATCTCAAAATTGTAAAGCAAAACTATCCTAGGTCTCGCCATCATCTACCTTCCAGAGCCCCACACCCCCTCTACTTGTTAAGTGTTGAACTTTTAGGCTGTGATGCAAAAAAATAAAATCTTGCTCGAATTCTCCAAAAATCAACGTGCAAGTTGGCAATTTCTAAAAAAATGATGTAAAACATACATTTCTTACTTTTTCCTTAATCTACGAGCTCTAATGAGCATTAAAACCATGGTGAAAATACTCAAAGAACCAATATTTTTTATTGTGTTAAGGATTGTATTTCCTACATACAAAACTGTTCCAAAATCTCTCCCTAACACCTTCAAAAGTGGCTTCCAAGAAGTGCCCTTGGTCAAATTTTTGCCATGTAAAGGCCTTGAAGGCCCTCACCAAGAGTGGCCACAAGGGTGTGCAAAATACCCATCCAAAAGTCCCAAATGGACATTTCGCGTGCCCTTATGGCCACTTTTTTTTATTATTAATTTTTAATTATTTTTAGTGTTGAACTTTTAGGCTGTGACGCAAAAAAATCATATCTTGCTTGGATTCTCCAAAAATCAACGTGCAAGCTAGCAATTTTTTTAAAAATGATGTAGACAGACATTTCTTACTTTTTCCTTAATCTACGGGCTCAAACGAGCATTAAAACCATGGAATCTAAAATACTCAAAGAACCGATTTTTTTTATTGTGTTAAGGACTGTATTTCCTACATACAAAACTTTTTCAAAATCTCGCCCTAATACCTTCAAAAGTGGCTTCCAAAGGGTGTCCTCGGTCAAAATTTGAAATTGAAGGAAAACAATCAAGATGAACTCCTAAACTGTGCACAAACTTTAAAATAACCAAAATTTCCTTCAAAAAAAGTTATGCTAAAAATTTGAAAATAGGCTTCCCTTGGACTTCCCACAACGATAGAAATCAAAGGGTTCAAGGAGAGGTGTGGCATCGAGGTTTATTCCGTCAAGATCTCTTGTACTTTATCATGTCTTGTTATGTACAATCTTACCAAACAAAAACAAATTTACACTTTAAATGACTACAAATCTTATTTAACTTACCAAACAATCTAAAATAGGGTAGACCTAGAGTGCTCTTACACATCAACAAACAAAAAAGTCCAAATTTCTTCTCATTAACTTTGATAAACATAAATTTGTGAACAACTTCCAAGGGGTAGTGCGGTCATAGTTCTTACATCCATTCCATGACATGGTATGCTCATGGGGTGACCTATCACATAAAAATATATTTGGTGGGTATGCCCTTATGTTAGGAAAGGGTGTGTTGCTAATGAAAAGCTATTGTATTGTCGTACTAGGGATCTCTCCATGCTAGCATAATGATTTCTGGTGTAGTGGGAGCCACATTGCTTGAGGAGAGCTTTGTGCCATCGTAAAAGCTTCGGGTTATGCCAGTTCCTTAAGCCATTCTTGCAAACAATGCCACTCAACTAGCATAGTAAGAGGTCACCTTGTATCATGACATGTTCTTCAAACGAAAACATATATCAATTCAACATTTGCAAGTTGTATAATAAAGACACTTGTTAATTATATGTTGTACAAATTTGCAAGTATTTCCATCCAATAAACCTAAAATATACATTAGGATGAGATTATCCACTTCTAATAAGCATAGATTTGAAGCACCTACCTGCAAGATGTAACAAAGAAGGTTGTTTTAAAGAAAAAGTGGTGACACTTGACCTCTCTAACCTGCAGCCTTTCACTATTTGTACACAAAAGCAACCTTTGTGCCAAGCACTACAAAGCAAGTAGAGGCAACACCTTAGATTTCAAAGTCTATGATAAGAAGAACACAACCAAAAGTAAGAGGTATATTGTTATGTTTCACCAAGGGGTGTTTCTTTCAGCTATGTGATGGTATTGGCAAGCTTTGTAATGCCACTATTTTGAGATAAGGAGCTTGACATTTGTACATCCACGAATGCAAAGATGTACCTGCACCCATAAATCACAACCAATTTCAATAGCCTAACAAGCCTACTTCTCCCCTTCCAAGATATTGAAGAACCATCAACGTTCGTCTCACCAACGGTACAATGTTCCTGAGATGATCTCTGCTCACCCTCACGTGCGGACTTCGGTGCAAACGTCACCGACAAGCAAATATGTACACTTTTGTTGTGCGGAGTACATGGTGGTGGTGGCATGTGATGCCATGAGCACCATGGCAGGTGTTGTGTGAGGAAGCAAAATGATGAAAAGAGAGAGGGGGGAGGGAGAAGGAGGAACATGGGAGGAGAGAAGGGGATAGGGGGGGAGAGGGAGAGAGGAGAGAACAAAGAGAGAGGGGAGGATGAGGAGAGAACAAAGAGAGAGGGGAGGAGAAAGGGACAGGGGGGGAGAGGGAGAGAGGAGGGAGGAGGAGGAGAGAACAAAGAGAGAGGGGAGGAGGAGGAGGAGAGAATGGGGCAGGGAGGGAGAGGAGAGGGAGGAGGAGGAGAGAACAAAGGTTTTTTTGTTTTGGGGGGGGGGGGGGGGGATTTTTTTTTGAAAAAGTGGATTTTCAGTGTTTGTAGGTTTAAAAAAGGTCAAAAAATGATCTTTTCGTATGTATATATGATGGGGAGGAGTTTTATGTCAAAAATAACTATTTTGAAAAAAAGTCAACTTTTGGCTCTTAGTGACCCATGTTTTTTGTTGATGTGGCCATACCCCTTTACTCCCTTCACCTTTAAAAAGCTAGAGAGAGAAAGTGACCTCCTAGGTCCACATCCTACGTGTGTCTTAAAAAAAGGCTAGAAAAGCCTACTCAAAACTAGCTTCTTGAATGCCCTTGTCCCCTTAACCCTACACAACATTAGCCTTAATCCCTAAAAATTAGGATTTCTTACAAGGCCCATGCAAAGTCCCTAGTTCTCCTAATGAAGGGTTTCTTCTTCAAGCAAGTGGTTTTCAGTATGCAAAAGCCTATCTACTTTGAACTAGGTATATGGTTGGAGATAATGTTATTTTTGAGGGCTCCATGCAGAGGGGTTGCTTGAAGAATATTTTTTCTCATGAACAAGGAGGAACTATTATTGTTTTTGTTGTGCTGGAGCATCTTGCACATGACGTTAACAATCTAGATCTTACTACCGGTATGCCTATCCTACCCAAAAATGAGATCATCAACTATGTTGACATAATAAGGCCCATATCGACCATCAACCATGCGTTTCTCTGGTTCAAAGCTCCATCACTAGACATGAAGATAGCATATGAGGTTAGCGAATGTATGGAATGCTCTAGGCTGGTTCATTTGGGTTATCCTGGTTGGGTTCCACCATGGATTGAGGCAGGGGATCATGTGCTCACTCTCCACGAAGGCTTAGTGTTTAAAGAAGCCATTGTGAGGGTAGTTGATAGTGAAAATAGAAGAGCTCGTATCTCTTGGATCGATGCACAAGAGGAAAGCATTGGGGCTGATTAGGAGGATATAGGGAGCATCCTTTCAGGTTCAAATTCATCTTTTTAGGCTTTAAATGTAATGCTTCTTTGTGGTGTTTTGACCTACCATCTTGAGCCCCCGCTGTAATGCCTTTAAAGTAAATCTTCTCATATGATTGTTGTCCTAGTTTTTTGAGCAAAAGATGCAATACAAGGGCCATCAACTTCAAGGGGGGATATTCTTGGAAGAATAGGGAACCCATCCATCCCCATTGTGACATCAGTTCGTCAAAGAAGTTTTAGATTGATGTGGTTATGACTTGCACCTCAGCCAGGTGTTAGGACTATTTGCAGGTCTCAAGTAGTCGTGATAATTTTTTTTCGATGGTCGATGCTCCAATATGTCATCATGTTACCCAATTATTGTTCTTCATATAACAACAAGTGGTTTCACAGCCTTCAATGCTAGCCAACATTGTTTGATTTTTTGTTTTTAAATCCCATTCTATTGTTATTAATACTTGAGTATAGCCTTGTTGTCGTGGCTTCTACTACTTGTGTGTGGTCTGCCTTAGGTATTCTCTAGCTTAAGGAAGCTAATGCATGCCCTTGAGGCTCATAGTGTATGTTATGGCATGAAAGGCATTGCACTAGGAGTTGGGGACTACAAATTGTTTGACAAGTACTTTACAGCCAAGATTTTTGGATTTGATACAATAGTAGTGAGTTCTTGAGGAGTGTGTGTGTGACACACAGTAGTAGCACCAAAGAGGTATCCCTTACCGAGCTTATGCAGATGGTTTGTGCACACTCATTGCCAGAGCTCTTCCTTACTACCCCATATATTTTCACAGTGATTTTTAATTGATGGCTATGGGCTGATGGGCAGATTGAGCTGTCTTGCCTACGTATTGTAGGGCCATTTTGATTTGTTCTTTTCAGATCTAGAATTGTTCAAAAGCATTCACAATAAGGCCCGATTAGCTAATGTGATTTCATTGCAGCCTTCAGCTTTGTCATTGTTGGCTGATTGGAGGCATCGTTCTCTGGGACCATATCAAATCTTGGACCATGGACCTAGAAGCCTTTAAATGCGTGATAGTGCTCATGTTAAATCTTTGAGCCACTGACGCAATAAGAAGTAGACTATAGGCACAATAGATGTGGACTTGAGCAGCTTCTATGGGGCACTCAACAAAAGCATTTGCAATTTCTACAAGCAATAGATGCAATACAAGGGCCATCAACTTTAACCTCAACTGAGATGTCTAGCCCGATACAATTAGATGCTAGCGAAAATGAAGAATAAATGATAGTTTCATTGTAATACAGTCTAGGCCCAGCTGTCCAAAACGCTATCCACTCGCAAGAGTGGATACGCTAAGGGGGATCCATTCCCATTGTGTCAATTTTCCAAAGAAGTTTGAATTGAGGTGGCTACGACTTGCTCCTCGAGCTAGGTGTTAGGACTATTTGTAGGTCTCATGGAAGCGACAATTTCCCCCCCATGGTAGATGCTCCAATATGTGCATGTTACCCAATCATTGTTCTTCACATACCAATGGGGGGTGTCACAAATTTCAATACTAGCCAACATTGTTGGTTTTTCAGTTTTTGAATTCAATCCTAGTGTTATGGATCCTTGAATGTGGCCTTGTTGTCACGGCTTCTGCTACTTGTGTGTGGTCTGCCTCAAGTACTCTCTAACTTGAGAAAGCTAATGAATGGATTGAGGTTGTGAGTGTATGTTTTGGCATGAAAGGCATTCCACTAGGAGTTGGGGACTATAGATTGTTTTGAGAAGTACTTCATAGTAGCGAGGATTTTTGGACTACACATGACTAGCTTCTGTTGAGAAAGAATCGATGTTGAGCTATATTGCCTATGTCTTGCAGGGACTGTAGATTTTTTCTTTTGGATTTGGAAATGTACAAAAGATTTTATTTTTTTTTTGTTTTTGAATTGTAAACCACTTTATCTATGTAGTGTTGAAATTTTGGATCTTATGTTCTTTGCACTTGTAACTAGTGAGTGTCATGCATTATTAGTCTTGGGGTAATGCTATGTGTTTTTTGTTGCAAAATATTTACTTTTGAGAATGATGATTATGCTCAAATTTTCATTGTTTCTTGTACTATGATAAATTTGATGTGGTGGTAAAGGTTGTTGTCTATCATCTTCTTTGCTTAAGAAAGTTGTCACTTGTAAGTGGTTTTATATCCTACAATGCTAGCGGGAGTTGTCAACTTGTTTTCTTTCAAGGCCTTTGGTTGCAGGGATCTTTGGGCTCATAGAGTTTGGTCTTGCTTTATATGAAAGTATGATAGTTTTTATGACAGAATAGGGATTGCAATCTATTTTTTCACCTTGCCCAAGGATGTTATTCACATATCAACCTGTAATTACGTATCTTACATTGCTAGCAAAGTCATTTACTTGCTCGCTTTTGAGGGTTAAAATTGTAGGTATTGTCGTGGCTTGTAAAACTTAGTCTTCTTCTATTTGTATAGATTTCCATGGGGTGCTGGGATTGGGAAGGTAAATGAATTAAAATTCTATATGGCGAAAGCCCCCCTTCCCCCCCCCCCCCACTACCACTATTCCCTTTGAGTATTTTCTGTCCGTTTTTCAGAAAAAAATTAGCAGATGTGGAAGATCGCTTCTACAACGATGATGTGATCAGATTTTGAGAAAGTTGTTTAGAAACCAAAGATCTTGGCATACAATATAATATCAAAGTCCTGGCCAAAGAGGCAATGAAAGATGATCTCAAGCCCAACACAAAGGCAGTATATTGACTTAGGCAACAAGAATGCCATATGAAGCCTCTGTCCAATTGATGGGTCTTAAATGGACTAGTTTCCTCGAATAGCGTCAAATTCATTGCCTTCACTTGCGGGTGTTGTTAATTAGTTTACAAGCATGAGCCAAGTTTTGGCCATGTACCATTTTTTATGAATATGAGTCAACAGTCATTATTTTAGTGGATGAACACCAATTTTCATTTGGGCTTCTAGTAACTTACCAATATTACTTTCTTAAAGTATTGGAGTTCTTATCCGCATGTTAGCTTGTTAAAGTAATACTTGACAACTTTCTTTGAAGATACTATTTTTTTAGTCTTCATATTTTGTAAAGTTTTGTTGTAAATTTTTTAAGGTTTAGTAGCCTTTAACCCAATATGTGGTTTGGAAACCTATTGCTACCTTTTTAAATTGCGTAGTCTCTAAGAAATGTATGTTATTAAGATCAAGATTTCATGTATTGGGGGTGAGTTTTTTTTTTTGTTGTGACACTTAATTAAATGTCAAACACAAATATGACATTTGCTAACTTTCATAATATCATTGTGACTAGAATGTATCTACTCATCAACAACATAGTTTTTGACATTTGTAAGGTTTCAAGTAATGTATTGTTCAAAGGTCGTAATTGTGAACATCTAATTTGTTAAAATTTGGCTAGTGTAAAGTTTAAGGAAATAATTTCATGAAGCTGTTAAAGTCCATAAGACTTTTTTGTGGGTTTTCTAGTTGAGAATAGTTATTGATGGGTAGAATTAAGTATCTTCCTAATCCAAAATCATGGTAACAAGCTCCTCCCATGTAAGACATGTTATCCTCCTTGAAGTGATGAACACCGAGTAGAATCCACTAAAAGAGTCAGGGAGATATGGTATAGAAGAATGATTGCTCTGTCTTCAGGAGTAATTTGCTTCCCCGCCAACAATACCTTCAGCTACAACAACGCTTGATGAAAACTCAAAAAACATAAAAATGTCTCCAAGGATGTAGCCAACTCGGCTCAAGACGCAAAAACAAATACACAGGTGTCAAAATGTATCTCTAAGTCACACAACGCTATGGTCTAAGCTAAGCTAAAGAGGAGGGCGACGAAGTGAAATCTGGCCACAAGATTCAAGAGGAATGCGTAACACAACCCAAGTGTTGTCACTTCCAAGAAAAGGTTACCGAGCGGCACTGAAAGTAGTCGTGACCATTTTTGGGCTGAAAATGGACGCCTCACCAATTGGGCCACAAATGGGATCAATCTTGTCCCCAAAGCCTTCCCAACATGCAAGGGATACAATCCTTAACATGATCTATGCTTAGTCAGGTACCAAATCACTAGATTTGAGCACGCTAATCATACACAAATCTAGCATGCAAACACCACAAAATCACACTTGACGCGTACAAAATGACAAGACAAACACACTCATTCCATTAGAGGGGCAAATACTTGCAAATGATTGTGGTAGGAGAGACAAAAGATTGGCTTGCTCTCTTTTTCTCTTGAGCTCTCCAATCAAGTCTTAATCAAGAGTCTTTTACAAATAAGCAATTTTTGCTTATATAGTAATTTTTTGGGAAAAGTACCTAGGTCACTTCTGGGCTAATCTCGCTAGCTAGACTCTATATGTTACAAATTGGAAGCACTTTGGCCCCGTACAAACGAGATTAAGTTGGACATTTATAAAATAAACTGAGACGGTTTCCCAAACTTGGCAATTTAGACGATTTTGTCCATGGGCAGCCTATCCTTCTCAAGTGAGGTGTCCTTTTGACTACTTTGGCCAAACAATTGGTTTCTTCTTTGAGTTGATGTAAGGATATTTGACTCATAGCAGCCACCACAATACGGGATGGTATGTTTAATACGTATGTACAATACGCATACTGGACATATTTGTCAGAATAAAAAATGAAATATGGCAACTTTTTTAGATACGATACTTTAATAAGGACAAATGAAGCCAATCATGAACCTCCTCAATGTCTCTTCAATGTTTAATCATAGCATACATAAACAAGCACCATGAAGCTCTAAAACACACTTGATCAACTAGC
The DNA here is from genome assembly GCF_014529385.1 of Adiantum capillus-veneris. Classification (NCBI taxonomy): domain Eukaryota; kingdom Viridiplantae; phylum Streptophyta; class Polypodiopsida; order Polypodiales; family Pteridaceae; genus Adiantum; species Adiantum capillus-veneris. The sequence continues at coordinate 3,347,009 of NC_140942.1, forward strand.
AAAACTCATTAGAATAGAATACATTCTGAGCAAAAGTACGCTAGAATAGAAAACGTTATGAGACTTACTGTACGTTTCAATAGGGGACGTTCGGTATTTTAAATAAAGCACGTGTATATAGCTGCTATGATCCCACTCAACCCCTTGGAAATTGACTCTACCTTCACATGTGAAGAACAAGGAATTGGAATAGATACCATGTCGTCGTAAAGTTCATAATTCTTGAGTACCAAATCCATTGGCACTCTCCAAATCTTGTAGTTTCTAGAATCTTCATGCTGCCCCAGGAATTGTACACTAACTCCAATGACTACACTAGAATGGCTAACGACTACAATGGCTAAACTATAGGTAGAGGCACTACACATATAACAAAAGGTGATGGAAGTCAACCTACCAAAAAAGATAGCCCCTGGAAAAATGAGCAAACTCAACCGTGTACAAAATACCACCAAGTTGTATCACTGACATGTGCATAGTGTGCACAACCCCCACATATATACAAGCTATACCATAGCTAAAAACATGCACACTTAGCTTTGTACATAATACCCACTCCATGCATAGCTTCGAGTTTACCAACAAGACTTAAGCATTTCTTTCTTGATTAGTCATTGTAGTGATTTGTCTCCAAAAATGTCTCTGAAAATCTTCCATCTTCCATCTTCTTAGGAAGTACTAGTGCATTGCTGAGCAGCCAAACAAGAGGACATCTATTTGTGGTTTTTCAACATTGACTGTAAAGAATATCGTAGAGACCACTGGGAGAACGATCCGTTTGAGCTAATGTAGCTAGCAGAGGCACAATGTGAAATCATCATTTTGCAAAATTTGTTCACCACAACAAAGAGAGCTGCATTTAGTCCAAAAGACAGACATGAATTTGGTTCCATACAAATACGTGTGGTATTGGGTTATTCAATTTTGATTTGAAGTAGCCACATCATCTCTCTTTACACTTGTGGTTGCTTCTAGAAGAGCATCTAGGTTTGTTCTGGCCTTCTTCCCTAGAAATTTTTGAGAAAATGTGGATAGAACATTCTCAAAGCGAAGATCTATATCATCTAGTGAAATCTCTTCATCTTGATCCGTACTCCAACTCCACCAATCTCGAGACATCATAGTATCCATGGCAATATGATTCCCCTTATCAAACTCATAATAGTGTGGAGCCAAGATCCTTCCAAAAGGACATTTAAACAAGGATCGCCATCATTGCTCATATCTTCTTTCATACCTCGGACAATCCGAGAATCAACTTAGATCTTGTCCACTACAGCAAAAATGTGCATATTTGAAAGTGGCTTGAGCTGAAGATCATGAAAATAAATGTACCATCCTGTCTTCTTTACATCAAACACACAATCTTTAACATCATCAACAACCCCTCTCTTCTTTATCTCTGTAGAGAAAAGAAAACAATGCACTCATCAAAAAAAATCAAACATAATCTAATGGGGACATTGAGACTCAAACAACCGTCCATATCTCAATAGGATGCATACATCCTAGAAAAAGAGCCCCTATATTAGAGGCAATGAGATTTAGACAACCATCCATATCTCGATAGGATGCATGCAATGGCATAGGCATTAGGAAAAGTTTGGACTAAAAAATGGGCCTTGTAAGAATTGTTGATGTGGCATAGCTTTCAAAAAGTGGGGATCGGGAAATTTTTTGCAAATAAGATCCAAACTTGTCGGAGGTTGGATATTTAGAATCTACTCTTCAAATGCTATCTATTGATATATAGCATGCATGTATCGGACATTGCCTTCATGTAGATCTAGAAAAAGATGATTTTAGATTACCGTAACGGCAACAAAACCTGGTTGATTGAAAAACAAATGGCATAAATTTCATAGAAGTCATCCAAACTTTTCGGACCTTGGCTCTTTAGAATCCATTTTTCAAGAACTTTCCAATGATAGGTCATATCATGGGGTTCTAAGCAATATTTAGAGGGGTCTACCGGGTTGCTTTCTTTTGTACAAATTTGATGATGTGGCACTCTTAAAAGGCCCAAAAATGAGTTCAAAATTTTCCTAATGAGGTTTACATATTTGGATGGCTGTCTGATTCCAAAGAGGGGTTTACCACCTAATGGGCATGTGATTTAGACAACAATCCAAATTCAAAGAAAATGGAGAAAAAGAGCCCCTATATTGGGGACATTGAGATTCAGACAATTGTCCATATCTCAATAGGATGCATACATCCTAGAAAAAGAGCCTCTGTATTAGGGACTTTGAGATTCAGACAATTGTTCATATCTTATCAGGATGATTGCAATGTCATAAGAGGTATTCCATTTTTTATGACCGTCCAATTCCAAAGAGGGCCTTACCTCTAAACCGGCATGTGATTATACAATAGACCATGTGCTCAAATAGGGAAAGGCCTAGGATAGAAACCTACTATTGTATCAACCCTAAATGGGATCCCTAGCTACTTATTGAGATGGATACTAATTCTCCTCTTAGAGAAGCCATGCATATCAAATATTAATTGGAGCAAGTGTTGCACATCCAAAAAGTCCTCTATAGGAACCTTCCTAATGCATGTTTCCACCTCAAAGAGAATGGAGAAAAAGCGACCCTATATTGGGGACATTGATATTCAATATACCGTGCATATATCAATTGGATGCATGCATGTCAGAGAAAGAGCCCCTGTATTGGGGACATCGAGATTCAAACCATCCATATCTCAATAGGATGCATACAATGGCCTAGACAACAGTCCAAACCCAAAGAGGATGGAGAAAAAGATCCCTTGTATTGGGGACATTGTGATTCAAACAACCATTGCATGCAATGGCATATAAGGTCTTTAGTTTCTATTTTAAAAGAGGCCCTTACCACCAAATGGGCATGTGATTTAGACACCAATGATACCCAAAGAAGAGAGAACCCTTCTATTATTGGGGATATTGATATTCAAAAAACCGTCCATATCTCAACACGATGCATACAACCTAGAAAAAGAGCCCCTATATTGGGGACATTAAAATTGAGACAACCGTCCATATCTCAATAGGATGCATACAATGGCATACGAGGTCTTCAATTTTGGATGGCCATCTAATTCCAAAGAGGGCCTTAGCACCAAGCGGGAAGGTGATTTAGACAATGGTCCAAACCGAAAGAGGATGGAGAAAAAGAGCCCTGTATTGGGGACATTGATATTCAGACAACAATCCATATCTTAACAGGATGCATGGAATGAAATAGGAGGTCTTCAGCTTTGGATGGCCATCCAATTCCACAGAGGGTCTTACCACCAAACAGACATGCGATTTAGACATCAATGATACTCAAAGAGGATGGAGAAAAAGTGCCCCTATATTGGGGACATTGATATTTAGATAATTTCCCATACCTCAACAAGAGAGCCCTTGAGATTTAGACAACCGTCCATATCTCAACAAATGCATGAAATTTCATAGGTGGTCAATTTTGTATGCGTGTTGGATTCCAAGGAGGGCCTTACCAC